>NC_081413.1:464709412-465021287 GCF_030272615.1 Cryptomeria japonica | reverse complement strand
ATCCAGGGGCGGATTAGTCGATGGCTGTTGCTGTTACAAGAATTTACGTTCAACATCATTGTCAGACCTGGCAGGAGCCACGTCATAGCCGACCAGCTATCACGGATCAAGTCGGGAGAGCCGGCCGAAGGCATTAGCGAGGATTTTCCGGACACCCATCTTTTCCGCATTGCCATCCTTCCTCGTTGGTACACGAGTGTGGGGGAATATCTGTCAACATCAACATTTCCGAAGGAAATGCCACCAGGTGAAAGACGGAAACTTGTATTAAGAAGCCGAACATTCCAACTTATAAATGGTCTTCTCTACAAAATGGGACCTGACCAGATCCTACGACGATGCGTCTTGGAAGAGGAAATCCCAGGAGTATTGAGAGAAGCCCATGAAGGGGCTGCTGGAGGGCACATGGGACCGGATACGACAGCAAGGAAGATCCTACTAGCTGGCTTGTGGTGGCCGACACTGCATAATGACGCCAGAGAATGGGTGACAAGTTGTGATACATGTCAGCGTGCTGGGCGACCATTAAAAAGAGATTTCATGCCACTTAACCCGGCGCATGCTCAAGAATTGTTCGAAAGATGGGGGTTAGACTTCGTTGGTCCATTAAAACCGAGTCGTGCCCGACGATGTAGATACATTGTCGTGGCGACAGAATATTTGACCAAATGGGTCGAAGCCAGGGCGTTGGCAGACAACTCCGCCGTCAGCACGGCGAAATTCATTTATGAACAGATTATCACCCGGTACGGAATACCGATTCAACTGACAAGTGATAGAGGGGGGCACTTTGTAAATCATATTGTTCGACTACTGACAACCGAGTTCAAAATTTTTCATTCTCTATCGAGTCCGTACTATCCCAGGGCAAACGGTCAGGCCGAGGCAACCAACAAAATCATCGTGTCGGTAATTTATAAGTCCTGTGGGGTGGAAAAGGAAGACTGGGAAGAGCGTCTGCCTTCGGTACTTTGGGCGTACCGCACAACTTACAAAGTAACCACCGGGCAGACACCTTTCCAATTGATGTACGGCCAGGAAGCTGTAGTGCCGATCGAATTCATGGTGCCAAGTCTCAGAATCGCCATTGACAACAAACTAGGCGACATGGAAAGCCTTCGAGAGAGACTATACGCCTTAAATAAGTTGGATGAAAGACGAACGATGGCACAATGGGTGACAGACGTGGCCCAGCAACTCAGGAAATACTGGCATGACCAACACATTCGGCGGGCGAGGTTCACGCCGGGCCAATTAGTCCTAAAGTATAACGAAAGGAACGAGATTAAGCCCGGCAAGTTTAAAGTGAAGTGGCTAGGCCCTTACAAGATCCAAGAGGTCGCAGCCAATGGATCCGTTAAGCTCTCGACCCTCGACGGACAGGAAATTCCAGAGGGCGTCAATGGGTCGAAACTGAAAGTGTATCACCAGAGGGTGGAAGCGCGCAGGAGCAGCCCGACAGGAGGCGCACAGTCGCAGTCAGGCAATAAATGAAAATGGAAAAAAAAAATTGAAAAAAAAATTGAAAAAAAAAAAAATTTGAAAAAAATTGAAAAAAATTGAAAAAAAAATTGAAAAAAAAAAAAAAAAAAAAAAATTGAAAAAAATTGGAAAAAGGGGGAAAAAGGCACCACCCACGGTGGGCACCACCGTGCGGTGGCAGCCGGGGTTATAAAAGCCGCACAAAGAAAGAAAAGAACACAACACGCCCATAAAGCTGCCGAAGACAAAACGGAGAGAAGGGGAAAGAAGCTAAAACACCGCGCGAAGCAAAGGATAAAACACCGCACGAAGCCACCGAGGGTTAGGATAAAACACCGCACGAAGCACAGGCTCCGCACGAGACAAAGTCACCGCGCAGCCTCGCCTACACCGCACAGCCGCGCCTTCACCGCACAGCCACGCCTACCGAAGGGAGATAAAACGGAGAGAAAGAAGCTACCGTGCGGTAGAAGGAAGAAGGGGGATTCTGGGCGAACAGCGTGAAAAAAAAAAAAAAAAACGCACCGCACAGTCTTCGCTCTTCGGTGCCTGGAGGCAGTTAGCCGTTTTTTTTTTACTACAGCTAAAATCAAGAATCAGTTACAGGAAGCTAATGGAGTCTGCGGGAAAAAGAAACTGGAAAAAACAATTGCAGGATAGCAGCCATAGGAAGCCGGATGCACGTATTCTCCCTTCAGGTGTTCAAATAGCAGGTGGCACAATGGAAGCCAGGCAGAAGAAAAAGACACCACAGCAGTCCACCGCACGAGGGAAGAACACCTCCACTTCACAGAATATCACTTTTGAGGGATTGAATGGGGTGGAATGTCGGAAATGGTGGCAAGACACGTCGGATGATAATTTGGTAAAAACAAGTCTTCGCCGAGCAGGGGTAGAATGGGCTATACGGATGCCTGTGTTCGCCATTCGCGAGTACGAGGGAGCATTGCGGTATATGGTTGACACCTTTGATAGCCGCTCACGGACGAGCACATTTGAGTATTTGGGGAAGGATATCACCATATCCTTCAAACCTGCAGATTTCACCAGAGTATTTGGCATCCCAGGCATACATGGCAAGAAAGTGGACTTGAAGCCGAAGAAGATGACACGGGAAGAAAAGGAACATTGGATTAGGCGAGTGTCCCGAGACTTGACCCCCGCAGAGTTGGCGAGCATCGCAGACGCCACGAAGGGTCGTGGGATGCGCAGGTCCTTTGTCGCAGAGGGTCACTGGCGATGCATTATGGACGTCATCAAAAGCAGGTTGACAGGGTCGGGTAGGGCATCAGACATCGCTCTACCACAGATAGTATTGATGAACGGGTTGATGAACGGAGTCGTCTATGATTGGGCTACCTTGTTATCAGAGCGGATGTGCGCATTCTTGCTGATGGAGCAGCGCACCTTTTACATGCCCCACTATGCCATTGGACTGTTCTTGGAGGCTACGCGGGAAGCAGTGCCAGAGGCTGAGTTGGAGGTACGGCCACAGGGACCCTTGGCGGAGGGTGAGCCTCCTATCATGCATTGGCGACATCTGGATATTGGACACTCTTCCGCGAAGCGGAAACGAGTATTAGAGACCACCGCAGCAGAACCAGATAGTGGGCGAGAAACTTCTAGCAGTGCAGAGGAGTCCGAGGATTCGGAGGATGAGGACGACAGTAGTAGTCGGGCCACAGACGAGGGGAGGATGGAGCCCGCCGGAGAGCGAGTGTTGTTTGCACCACCCACACTCCCACTTGGCACACTTGTGGGGTCGTCCGCGGGCAGTACTTCGATTCCGGTATTTGGACAAAGCCGCACGCCCGTTACACTCAGGCTCGTGCAGCTGGCCGCAGCACCTTCCACCATACCAGCCGAGGCATGTACCGACAGCACGGCAGAGTTGTGTGGTCCACCGCAGGGAGGCGTGGCAGAGGAGATAGTTGAGACGGAGCCTCAGGTGCGACTGGATGTCGTAGGATCCGATGCAGTGGTGACGGTTGCGGCCTCCTTGTTGGAGGAGCCCGTCGCGGGACATGTTTCCGAGGGGGAGAGAGGGTCAGAGGTGTTGAGTGCAGTTCCATCGGTGGCGGCTATGGGGAGTTGGCTGACCCGGAGATTCCAGATGACAGTGACGCCACCCGTAGGAGCAGCTGTACTCTCACCTCGGCGAGAGCCTCCCACTGAGGTGGTGGATCTGGAGGATTCCTCGGCGGAGACACAGGCACCAGCAGAGGGACAGGTCCTTGGAGAGGGTGTTCCTACCAGCCCAGAGCAGGCGATTGCTACACTTGAGGGGGCGGGAGAGACACCATTGGGCCAGCAGGATGCAGTTGGTGTGGTTGAGGAGACTTTTGAGTTACCACGTGGGCTTCCTGTACCTACATCGGGGCTAGAGGGAGAGGACATTGAGGTTTATCTGGCAGATATGGTGATGAGGGGTCGGCGAGTGGTGGCCGCGGCCCAGACACGGTCTCTACAGCAGGTTGTGGAGGAATTAGAGCAGGTCCTCCAGTTTATGCGAGAGGGCTGTCCCGCAGCTTTCACCTCATGTTTTGAGGCACGAGGGTGGCCAGTTACCCAGACGGAGGCGATGTTGGAGGCTTGGCGTGTGCCTCAGCCCGTCGTGGAGAGTAGGGTGACGACTCTCGTCCGGGAGATTGAGCAGGTTTATAGGGAGGCCTACTATACCTTACGCCAGACATAGCATGAGTCCGCGGTTCGCGAGGCTGCTCAAGTGGAGTTAGAGCAGGACATGGCCAGGCAACAAGCCTCGTGGGCAGCCGAGAGATCAGAGTTGGTCACACAGCTTGAGACAGCCCGCGCAGAGAAGGTTGCGGTGGACGCCCGTCTTTCAGAGGAACAGGGTGCGCGGCGTCTCGTCCAGCAGGAGTTAGATGGTGTTCAGGCCCAGTTGGTTCGCATGACAGAGTCCGCCGATACCAAGGAGAGGGAGCTACTGGAGGCTGCACTTATGGTGAAGACTGCCTTAGAGAAGGTGTTGGTAGCAGAGCGGGATGTGGCAGCGCGCACCCAGCAGGTCTATGAGCTCCGCGCCCGCCTGGCGGCCTAGCCACCAGCATCTCACCCTTCGACTTCAGGGACGCTTCCTCAGCCCCCTCCTTGACTTTCACTTGGTTGTATATTTATATTACATTGTCTCCATTTTGTTGTAAGTCGTCGGAGACGACTTCTCTTTTTGGGGGGGATGATGTTATCGGGAAAAAGTGTATGGTTAGTAATGTTAATTATCAATAGTAGTTAGCCGACGGGTAGGTAGTTGGAGTCGCGACGGTTGGGTCGCACCCCTTCGGCAGTCATATATTGTACCACCTCCGGGTGTTGAGACAGGTAATGTTAGCCGTGTCAGATGTAATGTAATGTTGACGACGGATATAATATGAACATCCTTTGACATTAATGGAAAGCTTATTCTGGTACTTCTTTTATATTTGCATTGTACATTGCTGTTCAGTTTCTGTATTCTTCCTGTTTACCCAGTGAGGTAAACAATAACAACATTGCATAGACCCAAAAAATATTTGGGTCATTACATGACAAATGCATGGCAGTACATATAAAAAACTATAAGGCATTGCAGACCTTCGTTTCAATAGAATGATGGAGACTTCTTCCCAAGTACTCATTACTTTAAAAATTGGGACAACACACCCATAGGAAAAATAGTCTTCATTTGATTTGATTAGACTAAACTGTATGCAGAGATTGAAACTGCTTCTACAAAATTGCCATGATTTTTAAATGGATAGTTTGAATCCTTACCAGTTACCCATTAAGCTTATTTAATTTTTTTAATCCAGACATCCTGTTTGAGTTAAGATTGGTTAGCTATTACACTTCCCAGAATTTTGAGTGCTATGCATGTCCCTGCCATGCAACTTAAGTGTGTGTTTGTCAGTGGAAAATCCTAAAAAAAAATGTGAAATGAGACTCATAAGTGTTTAGTACGTAGACTACTGATATTGTAAATATAAAGGGACAAAAAAATTAAACATATGGGAATTAAAAAAGTATGCATTTGTCTTATTAGTTAGAAAGTAGCCAAGATAGAGACATACTATGAATCTCACGTTTAAGGACAGGAAGGCAGTAGTTATGTGGCTGTAGTCCACCCTGAAATAAAGCATTTCTATTCAAAAGAAGATGCTGCGGTGTCACTGTTGCAGCCACAAGACCTGCAAGAGAAAATATCAACATGAATTTTTTTTTACCCCAACTTCCCACAGGAACTTGAAATCTAGGTTTTGAACTCTAACAAAGATTAGACAGAGAAAGCTAAGAGAGTTTTTCCTTTTTTTTCGTTTAAGTTTTTTTATAAAAAAAAAAATCACAAAAGCTTCACAGTATAATGGAACTTGAAAGATAGAGGAAAATTTCACAAAATTACCTTCTACAGATGATTTTACAAAGTTTACAGCATCAATTGTTGTGATGTGCTCCATAACAATTTTAAGATGTGGTAATTTATTGACCAATGGTTTTAATATATTCTCAATAAAGACCTTTTCCCGATCAAAGACATCAACATTTGGATCTGTGACCTCTCCATGAACCTAGAAACATGGTAGTGGAGCTGGTATTTGTCAAATCAGTGTGCATAGTAAAGAAAGTGTTAAAAGAGACTCAAAACCCTCATTTTCTTTCACCAAAACTGTAATTTAAAAATTTAACCCTCATACTCAATTTGAAAATATCCAAAATGTTATCCTGGACCAGAGTACTATTCCCTAGCTTTATTCTTGTGATTGTATCTAAAAATGCCCCATAGTTTAAATTATACCAGCAATGGCAATCCACATTCCATCATTTCCTTAAGAACAGGCATGCATTTTCCAAAAAGGTCTGTCACACCATCCTCTGAGTTTGTAGTTGCCCCGGCAGGGTACAACTTCACTCCAACAACCACTCCACTCTCCCCTGACTCAAGAAAAACTCAAGATAATCAGTATCAGATATGACATGTCAGATCAATAATTGAAATTTTGTATTAACTTATTTATTTAAAATCTGTTGGAATAACTGTGAGGAAGCACAATCTGCTCTACTGAATAAACTACAAATGTTAGCCATTTCACAAATCCTCCTTTCATGATAAATGTTTTTATAATTAGGCATCATCAGTTTATCTAATAATGACAATAGCCCAGAGATCTGAATTTCAATATGCATAAATATTGCAGATCTAAAATGAGTAACAGTGTCATGGACTCACTTGCAAGTCTAATCTCATTGTGATTTGTGTTATCAGTGAGGTAGAGCGTCATGAGGGGAGTGAACTTGCTATCAGATGGTAAAGCCTTTAATATCCTTTCCCGATAAGAAACAGCATCAGCCACAGTGGTTATAGGAGGCTTCAAGTTTGGCATCACAATAGCCCGCCCAAATATAGTTGCACTAACAGATTAACAAATTCAACAACAGAAGAATAGAAGTTATTGTTGGTAAAAACAAAACAAAAAAATCACTAATCTGAACCAAAATGTTAGTTGGAAGGAATAACATTATCACAAATTTAATGACAAAATGCTTATGTTCAGCAAGTTTTGACAAATTTAAGAAGCTTCGATCTGCCCCATGTAATATTTTTCATTTGTACCTGTGAGCAATAACAGATTCAAGGAGGTCACCATCTCGAAGATGAAGGTGCCAATCATCTGGTTGTGTCATTGTGAAATCTATGCTCCTAACTTTAGAAACTTCCACCTCCATGTTTCCCTTCAACAGATATAAATTCTCTTGATTCCTATAACATATTTCAAGTCATAAAAACTGCAAATTGGTAAAGTTGAAAGAACAAGGAATATGCCTGTCTTGATTTTGTTCCTTCCCTCATCTTTACTCACAAGCTTATGTGAGCTCCATTCAATCTTACTCAGTCACCAGTACTTATATGTTACATGTCTAAACACATGTTACTCAGATTAATTGCAAATTCTAAATGTTATTCACACATTCAGCATATAGATTGTCGTCAATTCACCAATTCTATGAAAACAGCAGATACATATAAACAATAAATAGCTAATACTTCAATAGGTAACAGTTCTACTCACATTACATTGCATTTGAAGTTTGAACTGCTAAAAATCTCGGTTTCCTGCCACAAACACAGACTCACTACTCAGTAGACATTTAAGACTCTAAGATGCATGCAGCATGCATCACCTACATGTCTGTCCGCCAGAGTTTCATCAATTGTCAGATTTATAATGAGAATAAGACTCAAGATACATTTAACAAAAATAAATAAATAAATCCACAAGGTATATAATTGAATCACAATAGAAAAGAGTAGTTAACATCAATAAAATATGCTGCTGTACTGTTTAAGGATTGCATCTTAAGAGGCATAACTCATGATAACTGCTAGCTTGCAGTGCTAGACCTTGGCCCATTCATTATATATCTCACAGTCTTGGTTTATAATTTTCGCTTCTTGGTTCTAAGTTCTAGACCCACAATGTAGACAAAATGATAGATAGTTCGCAGTGCTAGATTTAAGCTTTCACAGCATGAGCCTCTCATATGCTCCCCAAACTAGAAGAGAGAAACCTCTATAAGTAAATGAGTATCCTATCAAACAAAATATATACTGTGCAACATCCAACTCTAACAAAATAGATACTTCCTGTTGTCTTCCACTTTACGCCTTCATCTGTATATGTTAGTTTCTTTGACATTGTGTGGATGTCGTTTCTCAAATTTACCAGTTGGATTTTACTTGATATTTTTTTAAGCCAATAAAAATTTTGTGCACCCTACAATCATTACATTCGATGAAATGGAATCTTTTTGAGGTGTTCTTTTTATATAGTTTATTTCGCCTTCTATATGGTTCCATAAGCCACACATAGTGATTATTTCTATCTTTCCCATTTCGTATAATGTCTTGTCCATGTCACTATCAATTGCCCTATTCAATCTATGAGCAGATGATTACTCTTTCTATTTGGCCCAATCTATGCGTCCATGTTTTGCAAATTTCTGTGGGATAATTGCAACAAAACATCTAATAAAACATTCATGATCATTGTTCTTTGACAGACATCCATTCTGTTGATGTGTGTTTTGTGACACTCTCCAACACAAAATAATATACCAAGTATTCTATCCTCTCTTGAACAAGGAAACCTCAAATGTTAAACAATGTGATCAAATAAGGTAACCCCAAGGTTTACAAATGTTAAGTCTTGATGTTGCAACGGATAGACTCAGTGAAATGATGTGATTTTGTTCTTCTCACAAAAGGACTTGCGCTTTTCACTTCTACAAAGTGATTGGGACTTGAACACTAAACTGACTCGAACTTCAAACAAAAGATAAAAGGATAAGGGTTTAGAAAATCTAATCCAAGTCCTATGGACAATAATAATAATGGGATAGTGTTAGATAGACAATTTCCTTAAATCAAGCTTTGCTTCGCCATGATAACAACAACTACATAAAACTGATGCGATCTCCAAAGGTAGTGAATGGTTTTCATTATTGCAAACATCCATCCAAATGCCCAATGCTAGCACAATTCAAATGAGCATCCGCAATCAAACTATTGCTAAAATGAGGTTTAGACTAACCATACACTGTAATTTACAATCAACAAATTACAAAAGGTATGAACCAAGGAATTCATCACATATCTTCACATTTCTCCATTAAAATAAAAAAACTTAAACTAAATACTTGAGAAGTAGAAAACATGCAAAAAGTTGAAACTTCATACAAAGATGCACCATATCTTCAATGAAAATTACATGTTTATTCCAACATAGTCTTGGCAACAATTTATGATCTCCTCCTACTAATACTACTTCTACTTGCTCTTAAACTATTGCACCTATTATTCTATTAACCTTTATGAAAAGGCCAAGTCTTTTATAGACTTCCAATTACAAATGAAGGGTATAGATTGATTCTAATCAATGGCCAAGATTAAATAATAAAACCATAAGGTGGGGTTAGTTATAAGTAACACCTCACAACATTTTTGACCAATGAGAAGATTACAAAACTTTGAATGCACGTCCTTCTAGAGAAAGGACCAACGAAAAAATGAGTTGTAACATTATATTAAATGTAATTCCCACATGCCAATTTCCTTCTCTGTAGGAGTCAAGTTTGATGAATCTGGACATGTTGACCATGGATTGTTTGATTGGTGGAGGTGACTACACACCACCTCAGCTTGTGTATGTATTAAAAAACTTTCTTCTCTCAAAATCCTGACTTGTGTCATTCAACATGTTCATCTTTCACCATCTTCTTCCTTGGATATCTTTGACCTTGATTTTCTTGTCGTAGTTGTATCGTCCATTTTGTAATGTCCTTCCTTGTCATCTTCTTGAAGTGTTCTTCCATCAATCTTATTGAGAAAATTATCATAGAGCAATTCGCCTCCTTACATTACTTGGACCTTGACCTCTTCATGTTGTTGTATCTTTCACCATCATTCATCATCATTCCATGCATCATTCCTTGCAAAGAGAGAAAGTACCTTAGATCATAATTGTGAATGAAACCTAAGTCAATTCTGGAATTCCTATGTGGAATGCAAGAAACTATGATAAGAAAATGAAAGTTAATATTTTAAAATCTTGCATTCCAAATTCATCTTGAAACACTTATAAGAATTCTCATGACAATCAACCTTTAAGGGAAAGTCGTGAAACACATTTTATCTTAAGATAACATTAAGAATTCATCAAAAAATGCTTCAGAAACCCTTCTAAAATCTGGAAATAACACCTCCAAACTTGGAAAATTCTAGAAATGAAGTCTCCAATCTGGAAAAATGTTCAAATTGATGAGGAATTTGCTCGGATCTGCATGTGAATGATTAGTTTTTCTCTTCAAAAATCACTTCCTTTCTGTCTTAAACATCAACCTTCCCTCCTCCTTCAACACTTAGCTTGGGGTCTGCTTTTCTTGCATTGAACTCGCACCTATCTGCTCTTTATCAGCTGACTTCTCTGCAAAAATTCGCCCTTCCCTGCTCCTTAAACTTGTTCCAGGTCTGATCTTATGTTCTTTATTGCTCACTTCAAGTCTGATCTACCTTTTTCTGGATCTGATTCACTTTTCTTCAGGTCTGATTTGTATTTAAATCTGCTACAATTCGCCCCTTCTGCCATGGAATCTGATTTCTTCATTCTGTTGTTGATTTGCTCTGATATAGAATTGTGGATTGATTGTTTGATCCTTATTGTCTTAGTTCTTGAAGACTTCAAGCACTCTCTCCTTTCTCCTTTATGACTTGCTTGTGTCTGATTTAATTCGCACTTTCTGCTGTTGGAATTGATCTTTGTCTGCTTCTGATTCTTTAACACTTCAAGCATTCCTCCTTCATTTGTCTTATTTGTAATCTGACCTCCTTGTATTAAAGTTGCACCTTGCTCTGTCATTCCTTCTGCTGCAAACTTGATTGGATTTGCATTGTAAAATAATTACTTGGACTTCACTTTAATATGCATTCCTTGAAACAATTCTCATTTGACAAAGAGATTGGCCAAGAGGGTTTGTTTCTTCTTATTTTGTTTGCTTTCCCTCCAAAATACAAATTATATTCAATTTGAATCAGGTCAGCCTTCACCTTCTACACACATTTGCACTCTCTCCTTCTACTTCACATGTTTTGGAAGAATTTCATATTTCCTTTAATCCAAGTCGGCCAAGTGACTCTTACATGTTTGCATTTGAAGGGGGGTGTAGTATACCACCCTGTTTTGGGAATAAATCTGATTGCTGCAACTCAGAATAATTCTGTCAAACAATTGCCATGCAAACTTCTTTTATCTGATTTCAATGTTTAGTCGATACCTGGTGTGTTTTCAATGTTTGCGAACTCGAATATTGGCAAGTTATAAGCATTCATACAATCAACTTTTCACATAAGCATTATATGGAACAATTACATTGTTTTCTTTTTTCAAATTTACTTTTCATCCAACAGTCATAACTTTGTAATAAAGATCATGTATCTATTCAGCTTTAATTTAGAAGAACAATTACACAAGACTATCGAACAGCCAAAGAACCTGGTAATTTCCTTGTGATTTTTGTCACGCCCAGCACACTGTGATTTGACTCAGCTCCTTATATATGCTCCCAACAATCACTACATGTTCCAGCTTTCAATGTGTGACCAGCAAAGGTAATGTCCACACCTAGCACAGATGATATTTTCACATCCCAACCTGGAGAGTTTCCTGCATCAAACCACAAGAATATTCGTCCAACCCAGTATGAATTCACAATGAAGTTTCCAGCTGACTATTGCGCTGTCTCAAAGTTTGATACTGCGTTCCAACACCAGTTTACATGCCCAACAGATGACTATGACTGGCGTTAGAAGTTTAGAAGGCAGAAGTTTCTTTTCTGCAGACTTTGGTATCTCCAGTCGCGCCCTTCCAGCACTCTACTAGACGTCCAAGGTGATCTTACCCCAGTTCGGCCTACAACCAAAGTGTGTACACGTCTGGCCTATTTCAAAGCAGGGTGTAGGAAGATTAATTCTTTCCCCAAACATTCAACTGAGACCACACTCACAGCACCCTATTACAGTCGCTGTCACAGCAAATGGCATTCACCCTTAGGAGCTGCGACTAGATTATTTTGTGACTTTCCTGGAGCCATCATCTACTTCCTCTACTGTCCATGCCAAAGAAACATTGTCCACAAACTGACCTCCTTAACTCTGCCAACTTGCTATTAAAATACAGAATTGGAAAAGCGATATGAATACCTGGAGTTCTTTGTGAAAATCCCCTATTGTGCACGAGTTCGAACTGTAGCTTAATTGCTCTTCAACTCCTCCATTGCAAGTTTGTCTTCAGAAAACCTTCCCAGCCTGATCTCTCACAGGCAAGAAAGATGTCACATCTGAGGGATTTCGTCCCCAAATGCCAAGAAATTCCAGAACTGAATCCAGAAATCTCAACTTCCAAGAAAATACAATTTACCAAGATGTCTCCAACATTAGATGCCCTTATTTATGACCTCACTTAAGCTCAAATCCCAATGCACCAAGAATGTGGGATAAATAACTTCCTTTTTAAAATATCACTTTTCACTTAAGTGAATAAAATGTATCTTTCAAAAAATAAAGTGACTTTATAACTAAATGTGCTTAAATTTAATAGTCACTTTATTAATTTAAACTCCTTTTTTCCTCTAAAAATGACCCTTTCAATAATATAATAATATTTTGACACTAAAGGTCATTGTTTTATGCGCCCGAGATTTAAAACTTCTCGCCCCGGTTCCAACAAGCTATAACACTAAGGTTGGAATTAAATATTTTAATTAAATTTAAGCAACCTTAGCAAAATAATTAAAATAACTCATTAACGCACCAAGTTTGCGAAACCTTGTCAGAACATATCGGAATCAAATTCCAATCGCACCGGAGTGATCCTGATGACGAATGGTAGCAAACGAGGCCAATCGAGCGACTTACTAAAAATAGATGGCTTCTCCAAGATTCTTGGAGACCAATCCAAAGGCTAGAAATCACTTCGGAAAGTGGCGTATAACTCCAATAAACCAACTAAGCTCATCGGAAACATCAGATTACCCATCTGAACAAGCTGACGAGAACCCAGAATGTCAGCTACTAAAACTTGCTAGAGAAGCTGGAAAATTGGGGACATTACAGGGGGTATTTAAACAAGTTGAGTGCTCACATTTTACAACAATGCTGGGCAGAAATATGACCTCTGCCTGCATTGTTGAGCAGATTTTTGCCCTAGACCAGCATTCCTGGGCAGAAATCTAACCTCTTCATGCATTCCTTGGCGAGAATCTGACCTCTTCATGCATTCCTTGGCGGGATTTCAGGGTCGCCTTGCATTGTAGGTCGGAAATTTGACATGTGTATGAATTTTCCAGCAGAATCTAGATCTTGTGTTGCATTTTCCAGTGGCATTACAAGGTGATCATGCATTAAGTAGCAGGATTGCAAGGTTTACATGCAATAAAGAAAAATTACCAAGCAGAAATTGCAAAGGGATTAACAATTTTTTAACCGAATTTCAACATTGCCTTGTATTTTGTGGTGAAACTCTAAGTGTTGATTGCAAGGTTAATTTTGCATTTTTAAACCCTTCACTTGCAATTTCCAAATGAAATTCTAACATTGACTTATAATTTCAGGTGGATACTTACTTAGGCTGTCAAATTTTGAGTTGACTTTAACCCTGCCCTTACAATTTCAAGCGAATTTTAGACCTTGCCTTCCAATTTTGAATGAGGTTGTATGCGATACATAACCATTTGATAGTTGCATGTGATACTTGCAATTCCTATTAGGTAATCGTAGACTTTGATTAGATCTTCACCTTTCACACTTTTCTCTTTCAATTTTCAATGTCACACTTCTCACCCTTGTCTATTTTCACAAGTCTTCCTTTCAATTTCTTCCCTTAACTTACCTCAGGACTTGATAAAACTAAAACCCTCCTAAAGGCCAAGAGACCAAAATCATTGCCAAGCTAAGGAAACTATGCAGAACAAATAAACTAGCAAGCAAAAAAAAGAGGTCCCCATTTGCAATGGGGTGTGAGTGTTTACAATAGAACACATTCCTTGCCCTAATCTCTATGATGACAATGAAGGGCCGGGTTGAGAAAAACCATATGGGAATGGAGTCTAGCAAGACCGTTGAGAGTTTGACTAATTGCCATGATCTTGTCAAGTCCCAAAGCTATTTTCACAGCTAATGAAAGATGCCGAAAAAATTTCGCTTTGCCTTTCTTTTACAGGCTCAAAACAATGTATCGGCCTCTTGATGGTTGAAACGACCCTTTAAACCCCCAAAACAAGTTGTGAAACTTTGTTAAAACTCTAATGAATCAAAATTTCACTTTTTCTCCCTTCGTTGTTGAAGTGGTTGTTGGGGTTTTTGGAGATTGTCACAACCATATCGGATTCCGACATGAAAATCTAACTTAATGAAATTTCAAAACCCCTTAGATTTTTGAATGTAAATATGATCTTTGAAGGGCTTAATGACATTTAAAGTCAAAAAATTAACCTTGAAACTTGACCACCTTATAACTCTTGACTAGAAACTCATTCTTGCATGAAATTTTGACCAAATGGTGTACAGTAAAACCCAAAACATAAACCATATTTTAATTTTGATCCAGACATATGAAACTCAAATTTTGGCTCTTTCCATGAAATGCTTTATGAAAAACTGAAATTTTAAAATATCCCAAATGGTAAGGTACTCGACACAAAAATCAGCCACACAAGACAAAAATGAGGTGAGGATCAACCTTGTAAAAGCATCGACTGAAATTGACTTTGTGATTAGGCGGTTTGAACTGCTCAAGATGTATCGGGCCTGTTTTGGAAAAGTTTTGGAAAATTGTTTCAAAAGTGCAAACAGAGATGAAAATTTGAAATATTGAGCAATGGTGTATGGCAAGCTTGAGAAAAATCAAATTTGGTTGAGTGTAAATGGGAGGCCAACACTTAGCAGCGCCACCAACTCAATTGGCATGCTGCCCAGCAGCCACCACTGTGGGCAATAAGCCTTTTTTGTGCCAATGGAGCCACAAATCAAGTGGGTCCGATGGCCAAACCCTTGGGGCCTAGAAAAATTCCATTTTTGGCAATTTTACCCTAGTTGGGAAAAAGGCCATAAATTTTGCACATGGAGTCAATTTTTCAAAATTGAGATACTATCGAAAAGCTAGTTCAATGTACTTTCCAGTGGAGTAGGTAATTTTTGCAGGTTTTGTTGTTTGGTACCAAATTATTCTATTTGAAGTCAGATCTTCGTTTTGGACTTCTGATCTCATTACTTTTCGCCGCAATCTCCAATTTTTGCAATTCTTGCGGCATTCGAAAGGTATTAAGGAGCTCTATCCTACTATTCATGCACTTTTTTCCAATTTCAACCCTAGGTACATTTTATTTCAGCTCTTGCCTAATGGGTAGCCTAGAGGGTTTCTTGGACATACTATTACTAGAGAAGGTGTCGTTTTCATCTACGCACTTCATTTCAGTTCCAAATCATCGATCAATCAATTGTTGCTTCATCAAATTCTAGAGTTGTGCCAATCAAGAGTTTTCTAGTTGTTCCTTCACAGCGAGACTTTTTTATTATCTTATATGATTCCAAAGATACTCCATGATTGAGAGTTTCCAGTATTCCATGCATCAAATATATCTTGTCCTTCGTTGCTTAGATTGAGGATTCTAAAGTTTAGTCCACAATGTACTTCCAGTGCTTCTTTCCAGCATGTTATCTCATTAAGGGGGTTGTATAGTTTCTCTTGTATCTTCGTATGGAGAGGAGATTTATTGAATTTGTGATGGATGCATTCCTTGGGGCGTATCATTGAGTCCTCCATTTTCCATCACTTCATTGTAACTTTCTCTCTTTTGGAGAGGAGTTTTGTCCCAATGGGTTTTCTTCTTTTCTCTGTTTGTGAGAGATTTGCATTGTAAATGGGTATCTAACGTGGTTCTTGTTGATGTGTTTTTTAGGACACCTTGAACACAGAATAAAATACCAAGGTATTCTATCCTCTCTTGAACAAAGAAACCTTATATGTTGAATGATATGATCAAATAAGGAAACACCAAGGTTTACAATGCGAACTATGCAACTTAAATGCTTGGGATAGACACAGTAATATGATGTGATTTTGTTGGAATCACAAGGGGACTTACGCTTTGCTTGAACTCTACTAAAGCGTGGGATCTATACTATCTCACTTGGAAATAAAGACAAAAGAGATAAAGGGTTAGGAAAGCTAATCTAATCCTAAGAATGTAAGAAATGATCATCGACTTGGTGCAACCAAACCAAGCTTTGCTTTGCCATGCAAGAACAACTACAAAAAGATGGTGCAATCTCCTAAGGATGAGCGAATGATTTTCATATCACCCATGCACACCAACATTATGAACAATGAGCATAAAGTAATTGCAGTTAAGCTTTTAATCAAATTCACTTTAACCACACACTGCAATTTGCAATCAACAAACTCCAAGCGGTATGAACATAGGTTTCAGCATTCATCAACAATAAAGTCTTTCATTCATCTAACAAAAATTTACACTATGGGAAGTAGAGACCATGCAACAAGTTGAAATAGCATATCCAAATCACCATAACTTCAATTGAAGAAAGTATATTTATTACAATGAGCCTTGGCAACAATCTCCTTCATCCTACTCTACTCTAATTGCTCATGATCTACTGATTTCTTTGGCTACTAACTATTAACCTTTACAAATGACAAAGTTGAGCCTCATATAGAGGTCTCTTTACTATGAATGGCTCAAATGACTCAAATCAATGGTCGAGATCTAACAGTAAAACTCTGATTAAGTTTTGTTACAACAAACTCCATCCGACCTATGAAATAATTACATTATTTGGGACACACGTCCATCTTAGAGTTCTAACCAATAGGAATTGAGGTTAGGTACATAAAATAATATTTGATGAAGTACCATGTGCTACTTGCTCCATCATTGAATGAGTCAAGTTCAATGTATCTAGATGTGTTGTGTAGGAACCCCAGCTAATTCAGCCCTTACTTTTCAGTTTTGATGGTTTGGCATTTTGCCAAACACTTGGCATGCAAACCTCTGAATTCTGATTTTTCTGGGTCTGATCTGAATTTCTGAGTTTTGTTGTTTGAATTTTGGATTGACTGTGTTGCAATTACATGTACCAAATAAGAGAGAACATAACAAACAACTCAACAATACCAAAGAACCCTTTATTGGTGAAATAAGAAGTCTGATTACAAATAAATCAGGTAATTATCACTGTAACAGCAAGTACAAACCCTAAGTATTTGAGTGTCCAACAATTACAACATACCCGAATGATGCATAACTCCAATGGCAATGAGATGAGCAATGTAGAAGACCATATGATGATGAAACAAACTCAAATATGGACTCCAACAAGTCTGAGATTTCCGTAGATATCTAGAAGGTCTGAAATACAATGCTGATTATAATTTGGTGATGCCAAACTCTCCAAAATCTCCTCCAAACCCTAGCACAACTTAGCAATGAAATACTAACAAAACCCTTGCTCAAACAAATCTACACCTACTGCACGCACTGTTCACGCCACTATAGCATCACTGTTCACGTTACTGTTCACGCCACTATTCATGCACTGTTCATGTCACTACAAATAAGCCCCAAAATGAATTCTGAATGAATCCACCTCTCTACGTGGAGTTGGGTTTCCGTCCAACACACATTCCCAAGGGTTTTCGTCCTTGAAAATAGTTGTCACTGTCACACCAGCAACTATGGAGAAATTCCAATATCAAATTATCAAATAACCAAGCATATCTGAAAATGAGCTCTTGGAGTCTTTTATAATGCCCACATAAGAGCTCACTCACTCAACTCGCCAATGTGGGATAAATAAAATTACTCCCATTTGCATTTTAAGTCTCCAATGTAATATTAAATAAGAGGACCTTTTAATATTTTAATATTTCCCACTTACTATAGTCCCTGCATTAATAAATTTAAATATTTATATTTAACTTAAGAACTTAACTTTATCAATGCACAAATAAATCATATCAATGATATTAAATTCTCAAGTCAATTTTGAACATTTACCATCGACATGACACTATCACTGATGATCCAAACCTAGCCCAACTGACTTATAAATAATAAATGTCCCAAAAACACATCAAAACACCTCAAAATCGCTTGCAACTGAAACTGCCTAGGCCAAATATCCTCAAGATCCCTTAAATGTCTTAGTTAGCCTATGGGACCATGGCGGAATCGGCTAACGACAACATTATACAACATGAGCTAGAAAGGGGACATTACATGTTGACTTTTCACAATTTGAATGGTTTCAACGTGAATAGGATGCCACCTTAGCTTGCCTTGTAGATCATCACGAAGTATGTGGTTGAGCAATCTCTCTTGATACTCAACATTATCCAATTGCTCAATGCGATGGAGATGGGGCATATTCCCAAATTCTATCATCATGATCAAGCACCTAACTTTACTTAGCTCCTTTGAAACTATCCCTTCCTAATCATACTTGGATTTTCCCATCCTCATGCTTGGGAATTCACTTCCTTGTATAATAAACCTCCATCTTGAACCTAGCATTGATCTCAAACCTTCTCATCTTGAAGCTCTTGTCTTAGATTACTTCCTTGTTGTACTAGCAATGATCCTTGGATTTCCTTCGGAAATTCATGATTGTCAAATTTCCTCATCTTTATTATGTGTATGTTGATAATATTTCACTTGTACTCACCTCCTTGAAATGACCTTTAATATCATTGTGTAGTCCTCTTGTAAAATTGCTTGACAGTGTTTGCCTTAGTCAACTCCTTTTGCACTTGATTCCTTGTCTTGCACATGTTGAATTCCTTGGTGCCTCCCTCTTGCATGCTGTTGATGAATTATCTATCCACCTTCTTGTGTGACTTGAACCTCAACCTCTTCATTGCTGCAGCATCTTCATTTGCTTCCTTCCATGTGCTTCACTCTTTTGAAACTTGAATGCCCTTTTAATACTTGTGAATTCATCCTTTACTTGAATGTGTTGATCTCCTTCTTACGTGGTGAAGCTTTCAACCTTGATGTTGTTGTAGAACCTTTCATGCTTACTCGACATTCATATCTAATCGCAATGAGTATGTCGTCGAAGAACACCAACAAAAACTTGTGCTTTTGCTTGTTGAAAATGTGGTTCATGCAGGATTGGAAAGTGGTTGGAGCATTGGTTAACTCAAATGGCATGAGCAAGAACTCGTAGTGTCTGTAGTGGTAACGAAAAGTTGTCTTCTCGACATCTTTTTCCCTAATGCAAATCTGGTGGTAGCCGGAGCGAAGATCAATTTTGGTAAAGTAAACTGTGCCATGTAGTTCGTCCAACAGCTCATCAACCCTGGGGATGGGGTATCTATTTTTTATAGTCCTTTTGTTTAATGCACGGTAGTCGACACACATCCTGAGGGACCCGTCCTTCTTCTTTACCAAAACTATAGAGGATGCAAAGGGACTAGCGTTGGGCCTGATCCATCCTATGTCGAGGAGTTCTTGGATCGTCTTCTCTATCTCATCTTTAAATTTCTTAGGGTGGCGATAGGGCGTGGTGATAACAGGCTTGGCTCCTTCCTCTAGCTCGATTGCGTGCTCAAAACCTCAGTGTGAGCGAATACCAGGTGAATGTCTGCAAAAACCAAACTCTGTTTGCCCAACACCGCCTGAAGCTCATCATCCTGGTAGTATGCATGTTGCCCACACAATAGTTTGTTCGAGACCAAGTAGTGTGTTGCCCAGACGATGTCATCATGTCTGAAGATTGCCTCCATCTGTTTGGCCGAAATTTCCCTCACGCCGCCATTGGGCATTCCACTTAGTACCACCTTCTTGCCATCCACTTCGAATGAGAATTCCATCCTCTTGAAGCTCTATGTACTGGTCGAGGGTCTCCATCCATTGAATGCCCAATATGACATCTGTATCATCCAGATCTACCACAAAGAAATCATCGGCCACTGTGTAATTTCCCATTATGCTGCTCAGTTGCAGGACCAAATGGGTACATGACAAGAGATTTCCTCCCGCCACATTGACTTTGACATGACTGTGTTCCTCCATTCACAAACCCCTCCAGGTGACGAGTGATGAGTTGATGAAGTTGAGTGTGGCCCCACTGTTGAGCATGACTACAACCCATTGTCCTTGGAGTGTGCCACATACTAGGAATATACTGCACCTTGGAGTGCCTAGCAATATCGCGATAGCGCCTCCCCTCCGTACCAGTGTGGAAATTCTCTCTACACGGTTTATGTTTTCTTTAGCCTCCTTAGTACCTTGTTGACCATCTTCCTCAATCTCCTCTTCGTCATCGGACACCACTTCAATGTAGTGGATCTTTCCCTTGCCTAAGCATCGATGCCCTGGTTCCCACGACTCCCTACAGGTAAAACAGAGTTTCTTCCTCTTGAGTTCCTACCTTGTGGCCTCATCCAATAATGGCTTCTTTAGATGGGGTTTGTTGTCTTTCTCCTTTGGGGCAAGGGGTGGTTTGTCATGCGAGTAACTCTTGGCGGAAGAAGATGAGGTGACCATGTCACGAGCCTTCTTAATCGCTTTAGTGAGCGTGTTGGGGTTGAAACCCTTGACCCAATCCTTCAAGGGTTCCATCAGCCCATCCATGAACAACACACCTAGTCTCCTTTCCGAGATGTCTGTCACCAACACTGACACTCTCTGAAACTCTGTGATGTAATTCTCCATTGATCCAGACTGCTTCAGTTGAGCCAATTCCTTGATGTTGAGCTCTGGATCTTTTCCATCAAAGCGGTCTATAAGTCTCTCTGTGAAATCAGCATATGAAGTTACTTGACCGTGACCAAGGGTGACCATATCGTGATGCCACCATTCGTGAGCGACTCCTTCCAGTTGAAGCGCTGCAAACTTGATCGCCCACAATTCATTGCTAGGCTTTTCCTTAGAAATTATTATTTAATCTCAGGCATCAGGTTGAGTTGGAAGTAGGTATCTGCTTCCTGTACCCATGCTCACGCAGACATTGATTCAGTCCCATCAAAGGATGATAAGTGTATCTTGCCAATTTTCTATTTGATGTCATCATTGTAGTAGCCACGACTCCTGCCATCCGAATACTTCATCCATAGGTCTACATAATCCTTGAAGGATATATCCCCCTCAAGATCCGCATCTCTCCAATCTTGTCTCAGCTGCCTCTGCATCTCCTGAAAAGTGGGCTCTCGTTCCCTGCGAGTGGCTTTTGTTCTTTGGGGAAATGTCGACATCAACAGTCGAGAATATGAGCGTTGTGTTAGACCTTCCCGTGACAGAATTATCGCCATGTCCATTGTGTTCTCCATTTGTTCTACCCTCTGCCAATTTTTGCAATGTCTCTTCCATGAGTTTTTGTTGTTGTTCCCCTTTGACCATAGCTTCGTTGAGCTCAACTTGACTTCTGGCTAGCCCCCTCAACAATGTCGTGATTTCAACATCGAGATCCCCAATTCTATCCACAGAATGGTATCTCCTTCTGGTGTATACTTTGAGCTCGCTCTGCATCCACTACCTGATAGGCTCGCAGAATTACAGGCTCTAATACCACTATAATGTCTCGACAGCTCTCCCAGCCATACGACACGCCCTACTCACACCCCGCACAGTGGCTAATAACTCATCGTACGGTGTGATATGCTGCTCCGTACGATGACTATGCAAACAGGCCTGTAAGGTGGCTACACTCCATTTGTACGGTGAGAGGATCCAATACTTCACCCGTACAGTGACTATGTCTCACCCATACGGTGAAGTCTTACTTGCACCTCCATACAGCGTATCTGTACGATTACTACTCCCGACCACAGGTAGTACAGTCACCCTTTTCACCTTGCGCAAATAGTTCTACCAAGTCTTGCGTACGGCAATCTTCTGGAAACACTTTCGAATTTGATGTCAAATACGCAATATACTCTTCGGATATATATACATATTTATATTAGTTCAGTGCACAGAATGAAAGCTCTGAGAACATGTATTTCATCTAGAACTCGATGACACGCGTCTTCAAATGAAGGCATTACAGATTCAGACCACGAGCAGAATAGGGTGAGGAGGTACTCCCACCGAAACTACAAATATAGAATAGAAAGGATTTGCACCTCCGAAACTGCAACAGAACGGAACTCCAACTAGAATTCGCAAATACCAAGAAAACATCAAATTCACCATGCCTACAACTATGCCAAACCCGGCCTTATAAATGGGCTCCAGGAAGTTTCCCGAAGGGTTACAAACGGGCCGACACCAAAAAGTTTATAACTAACAATTAACAAAAAGGGCCCAAAAGATATTATTAAGTATGAGGCCGCACAATAAATTATTTAAATTGACTATTTAATTATATCGAGGACATTACAGCAATTTTCAACCCTGACATTCACAAGACGCACCCCCTCTCACTAGGAAAGGTTAACAACTTTGCCAAGCCAAGCAAACTAAGAAAATGACTACCCTAAAAGCAAAAAGTGGGTGTCCCCATTTGCAATGGGGTGATGTGCAAAAACGTCACAACAGTTTTAAGTTGCACTTAAGGGGGGTGCTAGTGTGAATAAGGTTTTGTACCTAGTAACAATGTTGTACCTAGCTAGTTTCTAGCAGGGAACTTATTTACAACTTAAGTTTACTTAGGTCCTATGTGTTCTTCTAGAAGTCTTAGTTGTAGGGAGAAAATCTATCATATCTTATCTCTATGACTTTTATTTACTTCTTGTCCTTGGTCATTTAATGTTTGTGTCATGTTAGTTGTTCATACAACATCACACCATGCCTTTATAAGCAACGCACTCATTGTATATTTCATATTTTCAATAAATCAATCTTGCATTGTTGAAGCAAGCTATTCCTGCCATTTTCTCTCATGGAAGATATTTTGGTCTAGCAGCTGATTTTAGGGGTGTTGAGGAGTCACCATTAACTCCTACAAGAATACCTAACTCAACCAAACATAAAGACTTTGGCAACCTAGAATGACACCAAAAGAGGAAGAGAGGAAACTAACCACAAAATTCTTGGGTAAGAGAGGAAGAAAATTCCGAAATAAGGCTTTTTGACACCTAATAGCATTATTACAGAAAGGGGGTATGACACTATATCACAAGATCACAGGCAATCATCGCATGGCTGCCTCATATGAGTAGTGAAAGGGATTTATTGCCCTTGTTTGTGCCATGAAAGGTTCCAATTCAAAACTAGATGTTCACAACAACCTTTCCTTTATTATCTCACAAAAATCAAAGTTTGTTTGTAAGTGTGAAATTCAATATGATAATAGAATGTTGTCAACCATGTACTTAATTTGCTTGTGAGTGTTTTTGGAGAGTGTTTAAACCCATACACTTCAACAAACAATGGATGAATGGTTTTCTTTTTGTCCACCACAACCTCCACCTTCACTTAAAAAGACTTCAATTTAACAAAAACTTGCATTTTAGATTGTAAAGTTTCATTATTATTTTCTTGCAAATTGCAATTAGAATACCTATTTTCTACATATACATACTAATGCATTTGATTTGATTATATCAAAGAATCAAGAACAACCAACCAATTGAAATTGATGAGATCAATCCAAATTTAAAATGGATCACAAATGAAGAGGAGCCATTTTTTGATGTGGAAGAATTTTTTATCTTGAGGAGCACCGAGGTATTTGATGAAGTGCAATTGAATCAAATTGGGAGAGACATGAATGTTAGAGCTTCATCATCACAACTTGCAGCCCCCATCGTGGATTGCATTTCCTAGCAGCTAGTTTCATTGACTCCATCCATTTGGTGTTACTTTATAGTTTGTTAGTTGACATTTGTATTTTGTAGTTTGTGATTGATTTTGAGGTTTGAAGTTCAAAGTCGAAATATGTAGTACTGTACTATGCAGCATGAGTTATAATAAACACTCTCAAAATTTATGAGAAAAGTCCATTGTTAAATAGGGATAAGTCCTCCAGACTTTTCCAATCGTTCCTATCCCCGAAACATTTTAAGGATGCAAGGATGGCTAGGAAGCATCCCTAGGGCTGTCTCTAACTGTCAAAATATTCGACAACCAGAAAATGCCAAAACAATGTATGAAACAACTCTCTGTCCCCAGGACAGCCAGCAAAAATATCAGAAATTGGGAAAAAAAAAGTGAGAAAAAAAAGGGTGGGGGACTCACAAGGCCCCCATACCCCTTTACACGACCCTAAATCTAATCAACATGTCCATCATCCCAAAAGATAAGCCACTCAAACTGAACGCTTTACTGATGCTACTTTCAAACCATTACAATCATGCTAATGGCACCAATCTAACATGGCCATTTTCAAGTATTGATGAAAAAAGTATCCCTGCTATCCAGTTCATGAAATATCTCACAAATCTGCTCAATGTTTATTGAAAATGGTATCAACATTTGTACTGGCACTGGTTGTTCCATATTTGGCATATCAGATGTAAAAATCAGGTAAAGTCTGCACCAAATATCTGTTTTTTGTTACTCAATTCCATCTTTCAGCTCATTATCTAAGTTGCAAGTTCATGTTCGGGTTCAGAGGTTCAGTACATGGAACTGACCAAAAAAAGAAAAAAGAAATGTGGGGTTCGGTTCATCTGTACAAAAGACATATATATATGTAGCTGTTTTCCCCGTAGGGTGTCAGGTTAAGACATTGCATAAATGACAAAAGTACACAGAATATATGGAACTCACAAGTATTCTATTGATTCATAATAAGCCAGTACATACAATCATAGCAATATGTTTAACTACAATAGCATGTCCAAAGACTGGAAACAAATACACTATAAAGGAGTTTGGTCAGTTACCCGGTGCCAACTGCCGACAACCGACGGGTTAACTGCCGACGCTAACACAATTTACCTTAATGCTTAATTACCCGACAACATCATCCCCCCCAAAAAGAAATGTTGTCTTCGAACGACATACAACCAAAATGGGAATGATGTACAAGCAAAACTGAAACCCAAAACAACAAATCACTGGGGAGGGCAAGAGGGCGTCCCTGAAGAAGAAGGGGTCGCTGATGTCGAAGCCAGCTGCACCCGCAACTGCATCACCTGATTAGTTCGATAAGCAAGGTCTCGCTCGGCCACCAACTGGTGCTCCTGTGACTGCTTCACCCTGAATACAGCCTCCATGAGCTCCTTTTGCTTCGCCTCCAACTCTCCCGGAAGGCTGGTAACGCGAGTCTCTGCTATGGTCCTCATCTCTGACTCAGCCGCCAATGCTACTCTCACAGAGCTCAATTCTCTCTGCACTGTGTCCAAAACCTCCTTCGCACGGTCGGCTCGGGCCTGCTGCTGGGCCAACTCTGTCTCGAACGACGGGATGCGAGCGGCCAGCTCCGCAGCTCTATCTGCCTGGATCTGAGCCTCCCGGAGTCTGTAATAGCCATCCCGCACAACCTGCTCAATCTGTCTCACCAAAGTATGCACGCGACTCTCTTCGGCCGCCTCCTGAAATTGCCACTCTGCTCTCATCTCAGGTAGGTATATGGTCGGCCATCCCCGTGCCTCAAAGCACCTCTAGAATGCCTCTCCTACCCCCATAGTAGCAAACTTACGTAGGCTCTCCAAGGTTCGCTAAACAATGGATTCCTCAACTGTGGAGGCTACCAACCGTTGAACTGCCCCCTCCATCTCAGCAAAAAATTGTGCTACGGCAGTAGGCTGGGTCCTCCCTACACCTCCGTCCTAAAGGCCCATTCGTGAAGGTATCTCCTCCTTGCCACTAGTGGGTAAAACCAGCTCTACAGGATGCTCCACCAACTTGACTACCTCTACCCGCGTAGGATGCTCCCCCAAATCAACTACCTCGGCTTGTGTAGGATGGCGAGGTGTAGCAGGTGGTGGTCCTACCGGAACTATGGGTGTGGCAGCATACCGATCCAACCATGTGTCTGTGTCCTCCACTGCTTCCCCACTGTCCTTTGCCTGCCCCATGCCTTCCGTCCCTATTTCCTGGTCTGTGACAGGTGAGCGCACTGGAATATAAGGAGTGGTGGTCACTGCAGGTGTCTGCATTATAAGACAAGGATGCCTCTGCCCGAATGCTAGAATGGCCACCCCAGGGAGGACTCCCGTCGTCACCCCAGACGAGGAAAGTGGTTTCAATTCCCCAGCCACGTGCAGGAATGCGGGTGTGAATAGCAACTGCCCTGCCCGAACCCCCTCTCCTGGAGGTCGTGCCACACCCCCTGCTGGCAGCCCACGGGTTCCACGTGGTACTTGGCCAAAAGACACTGCGCAGCCGCCAGCTTCCGCACCAGGGATCCCTGTCGCCACCTCTACTTCGGCCAGCTCCGAGAGTCGGAAAGTAGTGTCCCCTCCAGAACACCTCGATGTCTCCTCGGACTCCACACTCTCGTCTGCACTACTCTCTACCTGTAAGGCATGTAAAAAACTTTGTAAAAAACTTTGTGCTTCAGCATCAAGAAATCGTGGGCTCTATCCAACAACAAACTCGCCCAATCATATACCGTACCTTTCTTCAAGCCTTGCATCAATGCAATCATAGGTACCGTTGCATCCGACGCCCTACTTGCACCAGTTAATCGACTCTGCATCAAATCGAGCAAGCACTGCCAGATGCCAGGTTTCAATAATGTTTTCTTTAACCCTCTGCCCTGCGGTGCGAGAATCCTTGCCCAGTCAACTGTCGTCAAGTCATCCTGATACATTTCTTTAAACAGTTGCGTTTTCCGTTCTTGGGACAGCTTTGTTGTATTTTTGTCAATCTTTCTCCCTTTATCTGGAATGCCAAAAACCCTCTCGAAATCATCCGGATTGAAAGAAACTATGATATCTGTATGTTGAAACTTAAATGACAACGTACGCAACTCTGGATCATAGGTTTTGATCATAGTGCGCAAGCATGGTTCAAATTCCTTAATAGAAAAGATGGGCATTTGTATTGCGTCATGGACGCATGCTTTGGGAAAGGCTACTTTGACCTCAATGTCGGCTGGGGTTAGGGTCGTTTCCCACCATTGT
Organism: Cryptomeria japonica; assembly: GCF_030272615.1. Lineage (NCBI taxonomy): Eukaryota > Viridiplantae > Streptophyta > Pinopsida > Cupressales > Cupressaceae > Cryptomeria > Cryptomeria japonica. Next base: position 464,994,222 of record NC_081413.1, on the reverse strand, counting down.
CTACACGTACTGCCAGCTAGTCCCTCAAACGTCACAGTGTTCGGCGTGACTTTGTGCGTGCGTGCAACCTGCACCACGGCCTTCCCCCGGCTCGCATCCTGTTGATCACCCATCGAATCCTTTCCGTGTTGTCCTCTCTGAGTTTCCCGTAGCCTCTTTCGCTAATCTAATTTCTTCAACTTTCTAGTTGCCTGCTCCATCAACTGAATTTTGTTTCCTGGGGTACGCATATAGCCAATTTCATTATGGTGGTACGACTGCCGTAGTGTGTACGGCATGGCAGTTTCGACCTCTTTCCCTGATGCAATGGTGTACGAAATATGGGCCTATAGATCAAAACATCGTCAATTCAAAACCCTACGGACTTTTCTCTTTCCCATGGATTAATTCGCCATCGTACGATTCCCTTTTTTTTCCTGTACTAATGAATCATATGGTCTTTTTCATACACCAATGACCGTACGGGATTGTCTTTCCTCTTTTCTAGAGTTGAGTCCGTACGGAGCTGTACGGAATTGTTTCGTACAAAAAAATGCCTAGGCTCATGGCCGTATGGATTTGTGTAGTTCGATTGACGCCTTTGTCCGTACAGGTCTGTACGAAATTACCACGTACTAAAATGTCGTACGAATATGTCTTTGTCCGTACTAATATGTCTTTGTCTGTACTAATCTGTCTTTGTCTGTACTAATATGGTCGTACTAATGTGTAACATTCCATACTTGGCAATGCTTCCCGTCAATCTTGCAATGATTTTCGTCGATCTGGCAATGATTTCCGTTGATCTGGCAGTGATTTCCGTCAATCTGGCAATGATTGCTTGTAAAAGAAATATCACAAAAATGATGTGTGCCAGGGACTTCTGTGTGGTTCTGAAGATGGTAAATTGGTGTTGGCGGCAGGGGCGCTGACCCAGACCCCCAGTTTATTTTTGAGCTACAATACACTTTTGAGTTGGGCGAAGGCATCGGAGAAGTCAAAAAAATTTATTAATTTTTTATTTTTATTTTTTTGTTTGTTTTTTTATTTTTTTTTATTTTTTATTTTTTATTTTCGCTTTTCAATTTTCATGGTCTGGGCGTTCTCGTCGTTCCCGGTACACCTTCAAATTTGAGCCATTGACTGCCTCGGTTATTTCCTTGCCGTCGAGCGTCCACAGTTTAATGGCTCCGTTCACGCCAACTTCGCGAACATTAAATGGACCCAACCACTTTACCTTGAACTTGCCAAGCTTTATTTCATTGCATCCGTTAAACTTCAGCACAAGTTGTCAGGGAGTAAACTGCAATCTTCGTAGGTGTTTGTCGTGCCACGTTTTCCGCCTCTGCTGTGCCGTCTCTGTCGCCCACTGAGCCATCATTCGTCGCTCATCCAATTTGTTCAAGGCGTACAACCACTCTCAGAGACTCTCCATGTCGCCTAGTCTATTGTCAATGGCGATCCAAAGACTCGGCACCATGAATTCCACTGGCACCACCGCCTCCTGCCCGAACATTAACTGGAAGGGGGTCTGTCCTGTGGTGACCTTATATGTCATCCGGTACGCCCACAGTACCGACGGTAAGCGTTCCTCCCAATCTTCCTTCTCCACTCCGCAAGACTTGTAAATCACAGAGACAATTATTTTGTTTGTCGCCTCGGCTTGCCCGTTCGCTTGAGGATAGTAGGGGCTTGATAAGGAGTGGAATATCTTGAACTCTGTCGTGAGCAACCGGATTATGTAATTAACAAAATGTCCTCCCCGTTCACTTGTCAATTGGATTGGAATCCCATACCGTGTAATGATTTGCTCGTAGATAAACCTTGCCGTACTAACGGTCGAATTGTTTGGCAAAGCCCGTGCTTCAACCCACTTGGTCAAGTATTTTGTGGCCACCACGATGTATCTGCACCGCCGGGCTCAACTTGCCTTCAAAGGTCCGATGAAATCCAGCCCCCATCGTTCAAACAGTTCCTGGGCATTCGACGGGTTGAGGGGCATAAAATCCCTCTTCAGCGGCCTCCCTGCCCGTTGGCACGTGTCACAACTTGTCACCTACTCTCGGGCGTCATTGTGCAGTGTTGACCACCATAGCCCTGCCAATAGAACTTTCCTGGCCATGGTGTCGGGCCCCATGTGCCCTCCTGCCAGGCCTTCATGTGCTTCCCGTAAAACACCTTGAATTTCTTCCTCTAGGACACATCGCCATAGGACCTGGTCAGGTCCCATTTTATACAAAAGGCCATTAATGAGTTGAAACGTCCTACTCCTTAGTACAAGCTTCCTTTGCTCCCCTGGTGGCATCTTTCTAGGGAATTGTGATGTCGACAGATATTCCCCGATGCTTGTGTACTAGGCAGGAAGGACGGCAATGCGGAATAAGTGGGCGTCCGGGAAGTCTTCATTTACTCCTTCCGTCGATTCCCCTGACTTGATTCTAGATAGCTGGTCGGCTATCACATGGCTTTTCCCAGGTCGTACAACAATGTTAAATGTAAACTCCTACAACAGCAACAGCCATTGGCTAATTCGCCCCTGAATGATTGGCTTATTCACCAGGTACATTAACGCCTGGTGGTCCACATAGAATGTGAACGGCGTGGCCAGTAAGTAATGTCTAAACTTTTGGACGGAGTACACCATCCCTAGGGCTTCCCTCTCTGTCGTACTATAGTTTTTTTCCGCTTTTGACAAGAGTCTGCTCGCGAAGTATATCGGGTGATCTAGCCTGCGCCAATGTGGCCCCTATGGCAAAATTTGATGCATCGACGTGTACATGGAACTCTGTCCCAATTCGGATATGTCAGGATTGGCGCACCTACCAACCGTGACTTCAATTCTTGGAAGGTCTCTTCTTGAGTCGTCCCCCATGCGTACCATTCACCTCTCCTCGTCAGCTTGTCCAGAGGGCAGGATACTTGAGCAAAATTTTTGATAAACCGCCTATAATACCCTGTGTCCTAGGAAGGATTTGACTCCCGTGACATCTGTCGGTGCCTCCATTTCCACTATCACCCTAATCTTGTCTAGGTCAGACTTGAGTCCAACCTTACACACTATGTGTCCTAACAGCTTCCCTTGAGGCACCATGAATCTGCATTTTTAGGGATTGAGTGCTAAGCGGGCTCGCCTGCATCTCTCCATGCATTCGCCAAGTGTGGCCAGATGTGCGTCCTGGTTGCTGTAGATGGAACAGTCGTCAAGGAACGCCTTGAAGTTCCCTGCTGACATCTTGTCAAATATGTGAAGGATTATCTGTTGAAATGTCGCTGGCGCGTTGCGCAACCCGAATGGCATTCGATTATACGCATACACGCCATCTTCCACTATGAAGGTCGTTTTTAATGTCCTCTTCGGCAATGGATATCTGGTTATACCCAAAAAATCAATCCATAAATGAATAAATTTCATGACCGGCCACTTCCTCCAAGATGTTATCCGTAAATGGTATTGGAAACAGGTCTTTTATGGTGACCGCGTCAAGGCACCTGAAATCCACACAGATTCGGATCTGGTTTGCCTCCTTTTTAAGGGATATCACTATGGGCGATACCCACTCGCTGGTCTGCACTTTGAAAATAATCCCAACTTCGAGCATACACTCGATTTCATCATTCACTCTCGCAGCATAGTTTTTATTCATTCTGTACGGCCTCTTCCGTACAGGTACGACCCCAGGTATGAGTGAAATTTGGTGTACGCACAGTTCTGGTGGCACCCCTTTGAGGTCCTTGTACGTCCAGGCGAATACATCCTTGTATTCCATGAATATTTTAAACGCGGCGGCTTTCAGGACTAGATTCCAGTCGTCGCCAACCAGGATGTTCCTTGGCTCTGCTTCCATGCCGAGGTTTGTAGGTTTTACAGACTCTTCGTACTGGATTGGTTTCGTCATGTCAAACCTATGTGCTGGTGTCTCGTTGATAGGAGCATCCCCTTTTGTGTATTCCTCGTACGCTGACGGAAATTCATTTTCGTCCGGCTCCTCGTCAACCTCCAACATGTTGCACCCATACAGCAGCTCGTAGTCTTCCATTTGCCAGTGGAAGAGCCCATTAAGGGAATCGGTCTCATCTTCCGAACATCCTTGGATTCCCAAGACGCCTTCCTCATCCGGTTCCCTTTTGTACTTTCCTTCATCAACTCCGCCCTCGTCATCCGATTCCGATTTTGACGCGAGTTCTTCACTCACGAGTTGTGTTTTCAGGTCGATAATAAATTTTCGCCCGGCTTTCTCCATGGACAGTGTATTACGCTTCCAGTTGTGATTCGCTCTGGCCGCCACCAACCACCCTCTGCCAAGAATGGCGTCGTATCCTTTCTTTGCGAGCGGAATCACCACAAAGTCGAGGACAAATGGTTGTGTCCCGATGGTCACTTGTTGCGCCATGAGCGTTCCAAGGGGTTTGATACCATGTTGATCCGCTCCCAGTAAGTTGAAGGTTGATGGCCACAACGCCAGCTTGCCAAGCTTCTTCCAGGTTTCTTCCGGAAGCACATTCACTCCCGACCCGCCGTTGACAATGGTGTCGGTCAAAATGGTGCCAAGTATTCCCATTTCTACCACCACCGAGTGCCGACCACTGTATAGTGTCAGGACCAATGGGTCTGTTGGTGTTCCGCCAGGAACATCCGTATTCCGGGTCACCCAACTCTGTGGAGTTACTTGCACTGTACGTAGGAGTGTCGTACATAATTGCGGCATCGTTTTCAGGAGGTCCTTCATCTTCACAGGTACTTCAATCTGCAGCATTTGATTCGGGATATTTTCCTCAGCCTCAGAGCGGGAAGTACTTGCCGCTTCCTAAGTGTTCCCTTGTGCCAACATTTCCTTTGCCACTTCAGCCTTCACCTCTAGCGCCCGTTGCTTCTCCGTGTGAGGATCCGGGTATGTGGCCTTCTTTGCCTGTGACCGTGTGATTGCCAGTACCCGTTCCTCCGTCCTATCAATGTTGAGCAGGTTCACTCCAGACTTTGGGCAAGTTCCATCATCGTGGTCTCCAAGCCCACACCATTTGCATAGTTTTTGTGGAGTTTCTTCTAAGGTGCATTCCCTCGCAAAGTGGCCCCATTGATTGCAGGCTCGGCACTGGATCATTGGTCGTCCCTTCGCATCATATTGGATCCGACCCCTATTATTATTGTTATTATTGGTCTTCCCTCCTCGCTAGTTGTTCCGGTATTTGCCAAATGATGCATTATTGTTCGCGGTTTGCAAAGTTCCGGTGGTCGGCTGCTCTTGCATTAAGAGAACTTGTTGGCTCCTGGTTTTCATATTGTAGGGACATTCCTTTGTCAAATGTCCGGCAATCTGACAAATGTCGCAGAAAGCCTTCTTGGGGCAAGACCCCTTGGTGTGTCCGTCACTCCTACAGTCCGTACACCACACGTCGTTTTCTTCAGTCTTACTTGTACTCCCCTTCATGGCCTTGAATTCTTTTAGCATTCGTTCCATATCCTTTTGGAGCGCGTGCACCTTTTTACTCGATTCGCCACCGCTGCTGCTTTCTCCGTCAGAGTCTTCATCATCGTCGGATGAGAATTTACTACTTTTCTTCTTCTTTGACGTTTTGTGTTCGCTCTCGAGGTCCATCGCCCTATTATAGGCGTCGTCATATGACGTCGGGGGTACAATTTTCATCTTCTTCGATAGGGAGGATTTCAACCCTTCAATGAACCATCGTTTCTTCAGCCCATCTGTGGGTTGGCTTTCCATTTTACCCAGCAATTCTTTCAACCTCCGGCTGTATACCCGTACTATCTCCTTGGGACCTTGTTTGGTACTGTATATCTCGGCTACGATTTCATTGTCATCATGGAGCAACCGAAACTCCTCCTTGAATTCCTTCTGTAGATTGGCCCATGTGGCCACTTTTTGCTTGTCAACATCGGAGTACCAATCTATGGCAACTCCGCGTAACGTGGCTGGGAACTGTTGTACCCACTCATCCTGGTCCGTCACTCCGTTGGCTGACCAAATAGTTTCACATGTACGGCAGTGTCGTACGGGGTCCTCCTTGCCGTCCCCTGTGAACTTTGGCAATTTCTGTTTACTTGCCATCCCACCGTGGGGTCTCGCTCCTCTGATGCCTTGTGTGCTTGTACCTAGTGATCCGCCGCCTCCGCCTCCTACACCTCACCCTCCACTCATGGGTCCTCCGGAGAAGGTTGTTGACCCCGAACCGAACAAATTGCCTCCCGTACGGTACCCTTGTGTTCCCTCATCACCTTCGGTTGTATCGTCACCTTCAGTCGTCTCCCTCCGCTTGGTTGTCTCCCTCTAGTTGTCCTCCGAAATGGACAAGTTCTTTAGGAGGTCTCTTGTAGCGTCGATCAGGTTTAGATTTCGCCTTGTTTGTTCCACCAACTCTTCGCGACTTCTTATCTTATGGTGGTATTCTAGTGAACTGTAGAGTTCTCCTTCGGCACTCTCTGTGACTTCTTCTAAGTTCCCTTCGGGCAACCCTACAACAGTGTAGAGAGTGTAATTCTCTCTGTCTATCTCTGCCTCCGCAACCTCCGTGACACCTCCTGGGTTCCCTTTCCAGCAACCCCTCGGCCGGTCGTCCGTCGACAAGCTGCCTTAGCCTACGCCTTCGTTCTATATGTCGTATGAGATTCAACACTCTTTGTGCCACTTCCCATTCGTCACTTTGTATCTTTTTATTTTTGTCTTTATTTAGTATATTGGGCATAAATCACTTCCGTACACAACAAGCACATACCATGTACACAACCAAACAAAAAAAACTTTTATTACTTCATCCCTCGTACATAATGTATGTCACTGACATACTCATTACAATGGGGGTGTTCTTATTTATTCTCGCTGACCGTCAGAGTTCATGTATTGCGCTCCTCTTCTTGGCGCTCCCTAAATTCTCGTAGAATTTGCTATCGTCGGTTCTCTCGGTAGATGTCTTCCCTTCGGTTCTAGAGAGCCAAAAATCCTTGTGCCCTGGGACATTTTCGGCAGTGGCTTCCCTCCGTACGTGTGTTTCGATTGCCGCCTGTAGGATGCAGGAGAAATCCTTCGTGAGTGTCTTTTCCCCCTCGAACAATTCGTCGGGTTCTCTGTCAGGGTCACTCATTCCTTCTGGTAATGGTTGTCCCATTATCCATGTGCCATGTAGTACGTCCTTTTCCCGTTGCTCCCAGGTTTTTACTTAGGCAACGGTGCCAAATGTTTTCCCCGTAGGGTGTCAGGTTAAGACATTGCATAAATGACAGATGTACACAGAATATATGGAACTCACAAGTATTCTATTGATTCATAATAAGCCAATACATACAATGATAGCAATATGTTCGACTACAATAGCATGTCCAAAGACTAGAAACAGATACAATATAAAGGAGTCTAGTCAGTTACCTGGTGCCAACTGCTAACAACCGACAGGTTAACTGCTGACAACCGATGGGTTAACTGCCGACACTAACACAATTTACCTTAATGCTTAATTACCCGACAACAGTAGCCAGTTCAAGTTCAAGTTCAGAGGTTTAGTACATAGATTTGGCAAAAAGAAAAAAAAAATGGGGTTGGATTCGTCTGTGCAAAAAACATATATATATAAAGTTGGGTCACCTGTTAAAAAAACATATAGAAAACATACATATATGGCCTTCATTAAATCCAAATATTCATTATATTCTTCATCCTTGAAACATCTATAAATTTTTCAAACCTTAAAAGGCCTTTCCTTAATTAATAAATAAATGACCTTCGTCACAAAAGCCTATTATTAATTAGCGAAAGCTAAAAAATTGATGGAAAAATAGACAAAAATGTATTTTATTAATCACAATGATCAAATAGAAGATCAAAAATATCGCAGCACACATCCATCACATTTCTCTGGCTGCTTTCCATATGTCTCTCGTTTACATAAGCCTGCTGCAGGTGAAACACAGATATAAACAGAGTGTAAATACACTGAAGGTGATCGCGCTGGCAGTACATAGGGTAGGTGGAGAGCCCAGGCTGCAGCCTCCACTTGCCTGTCCTGCTCACTGGTGTGAGTGCTTGGCAACCAGCCACTTTCATTTTTCTTTATAAAATGTCAAGACAAAAACAAAAAACAGAGACTTTTGAAAAATTTAAACACAATTTGCAAAGGGTTTGAGCAGGGCACATGATTATTCTGCTGGGTTCCATTCATCTAGGATGAGCCCACCATCATCTGCACGTGCCCTAACAGAATCCCCTTGTTAATCAGCCCTTAATCCAGATCAAGTATGACCTGGACCTAGACCTGGGCACGGCAAGGAATGAACCAGTATCTTAGCCCATTATCAATGTAAAGATGTATTAGAAAATAGAAAGTCTAGCTATTTAATGATCAGATCAATAATAGGTTTGTCAAAGATCATTTTAAGTGGATCCTTGGGTATGCTAATCAAAGAACAAAATCTTGACTCTGCCCTTGGATGTAGTGTGTCAAAATGTCTTGAATATCTAAATTTGTGTGATCTTTGTTATAACAGCTAATTGACGTTTTTAATACTCTCCTTTATATAATATGGATACTTATGTTTCAGAAAGCACAATGCTGTGACAGATGATACTGAAATTTTGCATTGGGTATTTTAATAAATACTCCAGAACCAAGTGTTTTTGACATATTTTGGACATGGTTTGATGAGACACGCTTGCTGGAAACATGCATCATTTACTTAACTGAGAGATCCTATATCAGTATTACAAAGTAGGACTAATCTACAATTATGTCACTTTCATACTTATGTTTTTTGGAAAACCAGATTCAAGTGTGAACATAAATTTTAAATCTACTGAGGTTATCCATTTACCTTATCGTAGTTGTAATTTGTGGTCTTTGGGCATTTTGTTGTAATTGTAATATAATATATATGCATATTGACAATGAAAGCAATCAAATTTTGCTAATTTGTGTGGATTCTTATGTAAATTGTTAATTCAGCTTTAAATGTTATGTAATATGGTTCTATATGTATATGATGAATTTCATATATGAATGATGAAATTTCCTTAACTTTTTATTGCCATCCCTTGCTGTCAGCTAAATGAAGACCTCTAATCCCCTGCCCTCCTAGAAACACATCCTGCCATCCCCTACTGTCCCCATCCCAGAAATACTATGGAACATAGGACAGAATCCTAGCATGTCAAAAGGGTTTACAACTTTACATTAGTAGCCTCGCAAGAAAATGATTTTAGCAAACATATTACTCCACTCAAACAATTCATGAATTGTTTGATCTTGGGAATGCATTTTACATGAACTTGCTATACCAAGAATTTCGAGATGGTTGTGCCACTCTATTCTCTCTCTCAGTTTCTTACCAATTTTCTGAAGTCCGCAAGTAACGAGACAATTTTTTATTAAAGTTCTACAGAATGTTAGTATATAACACCAGGAGGACCAAAACAATAATGCAATTGAAGGAACTTTATCTGTTTTAGCTGCCTGAAGTTCCGAGGCTTTAGTTTATTCCTCTGCAACTGGTGAGGCTTATTCCAGTCCTAGCAGAACCTTGTTATTACAACTGTGATGCTTGGCAAGATTGTTGTGTACACGATTTAGCATACCAAGAAGCTTGTCTTAATAAGGGGAAGAATCTCCTTGCTGCTTACTGATATGATTGAAAGATTTCTTCGGAATAGCTTCCTCCTTCTCCATCAGTTTCTTTATCCCATCTAACAGAGTTTTACATCTGTACTTTGCAGGTAACTTTTATTTAGAGACACTTCTTGTTTCTGATTCATTTTTTTCAGGTGGACCACTATTTTTGATGGGATGGACGTTTCTTTTAAGAAATGCAGATGCTCAAGTTCTACTTTTGTTAAAATCTGAGAAACAGATTACAACCCAGAATTGAATTGAAAGAGATAAATCAAATAAACTGTAAATGCAAATGAAATAAACAGCATAATAGTGATACCGAGAGAAAACTGATGTGAAGTGCTCCAAAGCAAATTAGCATGAGATTACTATCTCCAACTATATGAAAATACAAGCAAGGTAGCATGTTTATATAGACTCAAGAGAGGGGTGGAGGTGGCAATACCGGCCAATGAGGAGAGACCACCATGATGGTCTAAACATAGTAAATGCACCTCCTCATAGCATGTCGACACCTCAATACCCACTTGTCTTTAGTAAACATGCTTTATTAACCTAAGCAAGCTTAATTAAAGTGTAGGAAAAACCTAAGAAAAGGGCAAATAATAAACCCAACTAGGAAAATAAAAACCTACACTAACACCCCCCCTTAAGCATAGCTTAGGTGGGTGAAAATATGGGTCCCGACAAATGAAGCCTGATGAGGTACCCATGTACATAGTCCTCCCCCCCAACAAAGAAGAAGCTCCCCCCAACAAAGGAGAGTACACCCCCCCAGAATAGAGAGAGAGAGAGAAAAAAGGAACTAAGAAGCCCCCCCAACAAAAGAGAACACCTTTCGCCACCCAAGCAAAGATCTCAAATGAATGAACTTGCTTTCAGTGAAGGGTTTGGTGAAGATGTCTGCAGTTTGATCCGATGTCGGACAGTACTGAAGATCAAGAACCTACTCATGAATCAGCTCTCGAATATAGTGCATGTGAATCTCAATGTGCTTGGTCCGTTGATGATGGACCAGATTGCGAGAAATCTGAATAGCACTCTGGTTGTCACAAAAGATGACTGTAGGCTTTCGAAAGGAAATGCCAAACTCAGTGAGAATGTTTTGAAGCCAAATGGCCTCAGTAGAAGCATTAACTGCTCCTCGATACTTAGCCTCAGTAGATGAAAGAGCAATAGCAGATTGTTTCTTGCTCGACCAAGAAACTGGACCAGAACCAAGAGAGAAGCAATACCCTGAAGTGGACTTGCGATCCTGAGAATCACCTGCCCAATCTGAATCTGTATATCCCGCCAAGTCAATATCCACGCCCGCTGTGTAATGAATCCCATAACTGTGAGTACCCTATACATAGTGAAGAATTCGCATAGCTGCTTTCCAATGCAGCTCATGTGGCTCCTGCATGAACCTGGAGACCAGGCCCACTACATATGAAATATCAGACCTCGTGTGAGTCAAATATATGATTTTCAAAAGATCTGTTGAGTGAATAAAAAAACTGGCAACGACCTAGATGGTTTTTTCCAACGGCGAAACAAACCCAAAAAACGTTTTTCTTTATCACTTTCGGAAGATGGGGCCACAGTATTAAAAAAAACGCCTTCAACAAGGAAAAACGACATGCAAAGCTTCTTGTGTCCGATCTGCACACACTTTATATGAAAATAGAGATTTTGGGGCCTTCCAAACACAAAAGAAAGGTTTGTTAGGCCTGAAAACACACTATTTGAAAGTTCCTTCACAAATCTAAGCTTCAAAAACCTTGTTTTACAACAAAAACATATATGTAAAACAATATTACCGGATCTTCATAAACCTTTGCTGGTTTTTCAAATTATGCAAAATGCAAAAGAAAATACAGCAAGATTTTACAAGATCTCTACAATAATCTAATCTTTCAAAACAGGCTCTGATACTATGTTAAAATCTAAAAAACAGATTACAACCCAGAATTGAATTGAAAGAGATAGATCAAATAAACTGTAAATGAAAATGAAATAAACAGCATAACAGTGATACCGAGAGAAAACTGATGTGAAGTGCTCCAAGGCAAAATAGCATCAAATTACTATCTCCAACTATATGAATGCAAGGTAGCATGTTTATATAGACTCAAGAGAGGGGTGGAGGTGGCAATACCGGCCAATGAGGAGAGACCACCATGATGGTCTAAACATAGTAAATGCACCTCCTCATAACATGTCGACGCCTCAATACCCACTTGTCTTAAGTAAACATACTTTATTAACCTAAACAAGCTTAATTAAAGTGTAGGAAAAACCTAGGAAAAGGGAAAATAATAAACCCAACTAGGAAAATAAAAACCTACACTTAACAACTTCTTGTTTGTGATTCATTTTTTTCAGGTGGACCACTACTTTTGATGGGATGGACGTTTTTTTTAAGAAATGCAGATGCTCAAGTTCTATGGATTCCAAATCAGACGCTGAAACTATATTCATCCATTAAGAAAATACTTGATGATAATGATGATGATCTCTCTGGTGCGTGTTTAGGTTGTTGTGCAGATGATTTATCATACCAAGAACCTTCTCTTTCTGGGATCAAACTTTTTAATGGGAAGAATCTACTCTCTCTTCCCCTAACTGCTGCAATTGAAAGATTTCTTCAAATTAGTTTCCTTCTTCTCCATCAGTTTCTTTATCCCATCTAGCAGATTTCTACATCTGTACTTTGCAGGTAAGTATTTTGGTGGACCACAACTCTTGATGGAATTGGCATTTCTTTTAAGAAACGTAGATGTTCAAGTTCTAAGGATTACCAATCAGACGCTAGTATTATATTCATCCATTGAAAAAAAATGACGATGACGATAATCTCTCTGGTGTTTGGTAAGGTTGTTGTGCACATGATTTATCATACCAAAAAGCCCCTCCTTCTGGGCTCATGCTTTATGATGGAAAGAATATCCTCTCTCTGCTGCTAACTGCTGTGATTGAAATATCTCTTCAAATTAGTTTTCTTCTTCTCCATCAGTTTCTTTATCTCATCTAAAAAGGGTTTTACATCTGTACTTTGCAGTTAACTTAATTTTAGAGCCACTTCTTTTCTATTTTTTTCAGGTGGGCCACTACTGTTTTTGGAAATGGTATTTCTTCTGAGATATGTAGATTTTCAAGTTCCATGGACTACAAATCAGAGGCTGGTATTATGTTCATCCTTCGAAAAATGATGATGATGATAGTCTCTCTATCTCTATCTCTCTCTCGATATATATATCTATTGAGAATTGAACCTCACTAGCTTAAACTCAAAAAATCATGTTTAGTAGGGCTTGATATTGAGAATATTTCTCTGTGAACCTAGGCAGCTAATAGGGCTTGCCATTGAGAATTGATCTTTCTCAGTACCTACTAGGCCTTGCTATTGAAAATTGAGCCTCACCAGCTCAAACTCAAAAATTCAACATATTTCGCAGAATATATGATTGAGACACCTTGAGAGATGGAAAAATTAAGATTAGCATCATCTCTGGTGATTTTTATGTGCTTCTAAAAGATCGGGGCACTTTATATCTCTATACTTTTAATTTATAGAAGAATGAGAATGGCTCAATCATAGAAAGAAGAAAAGAGCTTATTAAGAAGCATTAACCCCACACGAAAATAGAACTTATGCCAATTCATTAACATTATTGCGTGAAAAGAATACAGGCTTTCATGCAATAAGAATAAAGGAAATATAAAAACATACTGTTGCTCTTGGGGCGGTTCGAACTGAAATCCTCCTGATATAAGCACACTTATTGAAGCCTTTTTGTCTCACTCCTTCCCAGGCGTGAAAATGTGTGTAGCGTGAAGCTGACCGTGAATGTAAATTCATGCATGTTATAGACATGCTCACAATAGTATTAAAACGTTAATATATATTTTACTAGTATTCCGAATAACTTTTTATGACGGGGAGCTGTCTTGCAACTTGACTTTTTCCAACACCAACAAAGGATTTTTACTTTTTTCAATCTCCAATCCCTGACGTGCCCCAGAATGATTCAAAGTGAGCGCTCGAGGAAATGTCGTAGTCACAATTTTATCAGTATTGGGTGCTATATTTTGTGATTTTCTCACATTCCCACAAAAGGATTTGTACTAGCAGACACCTTTCACGACGCCAAACCCTCCACTCAACCCTCAAGGACTAGCCCCTCATATCGCTGTTGTCAAGGAATTGGATGTCGATTGTCGTTCATATAAATACCATCGTTTTCATGAGTTGTTTATGATCCGGAAAAATGCAGGCTTAAGAAAAAATCCTTCTTGAATTTTGTCCAAATTTCATACATGAGCTTATGATTTTCTCTTTGTTACTAGTGACTCCCCAATAAGCGGGTCAATCACCAAATGAGCCTAAGCAGAAAAAATATCAGTAGGTGTGGAATTAAGAGTAGCGAGTTCGCGAGGCATTCCAAACAAATCACAGAGTATTCACGGCTAAAACACAAATGGGCTTTTGTTGACTGGACTACAAATCCTTGGCGGGAGTGTTTTTTGATGTTGAATGGTGAATGGGGAAGGCTTGAAAACCATGTGCACTCAGGCACAAGGATACGTAAGGAAAAGCAAAGAATGGTAAATGAAAAGGGTATATTGAAGAAAACAGAATAGTTCCGTTTTTAGTTGATTAAATTTCTGGTGAAAATAACACAGTGAAAAGGACGAGGGAATTTCTTGTTTATTTTTTCGAATAGTCGTTTCTCAAACGGTGCTTAGCTTTCACATTTCGCACCAAACAATCCGTGGAATAAATTCAGTTCTCTGTTATACAAGAGCGTTTCAGGAGAGAAGACTCGTCTGTGATTTGAGTTATTTGCGAGAAGCTGGGGTTTCACGATTTTGGGGTGCCAGAAATTTGTTTTTTTTTTTCATTTCAGCTCTCTTCTTATCCAGCTTGATGATAAGTGCTTCAAACAATTTCCTCTCTAAAAGAGTGTTCCAAGAATTAGCTGTCAAGATATTAATATAGTTGTCTCTAGTGTCCTTGAAAGCTTCACATTCTAAAATGAAGTGTTTTTTCGTTTCCACTTTATCCGTTGAACAAAGAATGCACACTCTCTCTCAATCTTCTTTAGATCTTTTCCAACGACCGGTTTCACTACGAAGTTGGTGAGAATTAGTTCTTAATTGAGTAATAAGGATTTTGGCTCTCCGAGGAATATTGGCCCCTGTGTACCTCTTTTGCTGATAATTACAAGTGGGGTTAAACTCTTCAATTAGTATTTTTTATTTCTCCCAAGGTTTTTATCCCAAGTGCACTTGTGAAACTTTTCTATAACAAATGCTTTTAACTCCTTGCCATTGGTGGGGCACGTGTTCAAGTAGATATTCCATTTACTTAACCATTTGTTATTTTGTTGCATCCAAGTCTTCTTTTTTTTGCATAGAGTATCATTAAAGACAAGCCTAGGCCAATAAAGACAGGTTTTTAAAGCATCTAGGTGAAATTTAAGTGCGATTTACAATGTTTGCTCCTCCTTTGTGGCTGCAGTGGTTTACAGTATCATGTAAATATTCTATTGAAACAAGGGTATCGAAAGGCAAGGATTTAAGAAAGTCGTGCTTGCAAGGCGACATCAAGATATGAACTTGTTTATTAATTTAAAATAATTGAAAATTAAAAAATTTAATTATTTTAAATTAATTATTTAATAAATACAATTAACCGTCTATCTTGATGTTTGAGTAGACATCGACCTTCAAATTAGGTCAACTTTTATTATATCCAAGGCATCTCCTATATGAAGTGAATCGTCTATTTTTTTAAATCAATGGTTCAAATTCGAGAAGGATGCAAAGACTATAGAATTAATCTCAACCATATGCATAAATTTATAATAAATTTAAAAAAGAAATCTTTTATGATATAAAATTTGAAGGCATTCCCTATATGAAGTGAACCACTTATTTCTTGAAATCAATCGTTCAAGTTTGAGGAGAAGGAAGCAAGACTATAGAATTAATCTCAACCATATGCATAGATTTATATTAATTTTAAAAAATAAATCTTTTATGATATAAAATTAAAAAGAATAAACCGCCTACTTCTTGAAAACATGGTTCAAATTTGAGAAGAAGGATGCAAGACTATAGAATTGATCTCAACCATATAAGTAGATTTATATTACATTTAAAAAAAAAAAACTTTTATGATATAAAATTAAAATGAAATGAACCACCTACTTCTTGAAATCAATGGTTCAAAATTGACGAGAAGGATGAAAGACTATAAAATTAATCTCAATTGTATGCATAAATTTATATTAATTTTAAAAAAGAAATCTTTTATGATATAAATTAAACTAGCAATTGTACCTTGGTGTGCAATGGGTATGCTAAAGAGGTTTGGAAGGTCAATTAGGGAAAATTTGGTCAATTTTTGTGTAAATTTGTGTAGTACATGAGGTCAATTGGTAGGCCATTTAGAAAATGATGATGTTTGTGCAACAAAGATCTCAATAGAGAAGTGATAGCTTCAAATCTACTTTGCATCCACTTGCAAGGATCCAATCACAACTGAAACCAAACCTTGAATTAGGAAGATAATCAAGTTTTGTTACCAACAAACTCGTGTTATGTTTGCAATTGGGAGAGAGAGAGAGAGAGAGAGAGGGGGGGGGGGGGGGGGGGGGGGGGAGAGCAAGAGAGAGAGGTTCAAAGAGATAAAGATAGAGAAGAAGATAGATGTGGAGATGGAGAAAGAGGAGAGGAAGATGGAGAGAGAGAGAGAGAGAGAGAGAGAGAGATGAATATATAGGTCTAAAAGGAGAGAGACATAGGGGGAGGAGAGATGGATAGACAAAGAGATACACATGTAGAGAGAGAGAGAGAGAGGAGGGAGGAATATAGAGGTGGGAAGGAATATAGAGTGAGAGAGGAAGAGGGAAAATAGATAGAGAGATGTAGAGGGAGAGATAAAAATATAAAGGTAGGGGGTAGTGAGGGAGAGACAGAGAGGAAGATATAGAGAGGTATATAGAGGAAGGAGAGATAGCTCGAGAGATATAAATGGTGAGATGGAGTGATAGAGAGATAGAGATACAAGGGGAGATATATATATATATATATATATATATATATAGAGAGAGAGAGAGAGAGGAGGGGATACATAGGGAATGTGGGGGGTGGACAGGGACAAATGAAGAAAGAGGGAGAGATATAGATAGAGGGAGATATAGAGAGATGGAGAGGGATAGGGAGAGAAATAAAGAAATAAGGAGATACAGGTGGCGAAAGATATCGATAAAATGAGATAGAGAGAAGAATAGAGAGTGATATATAAAAGAAAATATAAATAAACAAAGAGGGATAGGGAGAGGAGATAAAGAGAGATGTCTATAAAGAGATATAGAGAGGAGCGGGAGGGAGATAAAGAGAAATGAAGAGATATATGTATCATACAAAAGTGATAAAATGAATAAGAGGGAGAGGTGGAGATAATGATATATTGATAGCAAAGGGGGGGAGAGATATGGAGATAGAGATGGAGGGGGCAATATTGAGAGAAATAAAGTGATAGAGATAAGTAATAGAGAAATGTTTAGAGAGAGGGAGAGAAATAAAGATAGGAAAAGATAGAGATATAGAGATAGAGATAGAGACACGGAGTGAGAAACAAGTCAAGTGTGTGTGTATGAATTAGAGAGAGAAGAGAAGTAGAGAGATATAAACAAAGGGAGTGATGGGGAGAGAGGGAGGGGGGGTAAAAAGAAGGAGAAACAGGGAGAAACAGGGATAGAAAGAGGTAGAGATAGGAATAGAAAGGATAGACAAGTATATATAACTTATTAAATTTAGAGAGAGTGAGAGAGAGGAAGAGATGGAAGGATAAATAAAGAGGGATACAATGAATGAGAGGGAGGTAGAGAGACAAAGATAAAGATATAGGAAGTGATATATAGAGAGTGTGTAGGAGAGACAAAGGGAGAGGAGCATTTTAGAGAGAGATGGAGATAGAGATAGAGATAGGGAGGGAGAAATAGGGAGACTGAGTCTATATGAGTGAGAGAGATATGGAGATAAAGATAGGGAGGGAGAAATGGGGAATGTGTGTGTGAGGGAGATATGGAGATAGATATAGAGAGGGAGAAAGATATGTATAAATAGATATAGAAGGGCAGAGATGTAGAGAAATAAAAAGAGGCTAGAGGAGAAGTAGAGAGATATTAAAAGAGGGAGCCATAGGAAAGAGGGACATAGGGAGAGGGATAAAAAATAGGGAGGTATAGAGATATAGATACAATAAAAAAGAATAGAGGGAGAAGAGAGTGATACGAGGAGAGGTAAGGAGATATAAATATGGGAGAGAAATAAAGATGAAGATAATATTCAAATGACATGCTACCCTAAGCATAACTCCCCATGGACAAATGATATCTACAAGTAAGCAAAAGTTAATTCCTCTCTCTTGATCTCTCAATTTAAACTTTTAATTTAGGTTTTAAATTGAAATTTATTTTATTATATAAAAAAATAAAAAAATTAAAGATAATTATTCTACAATAAATTAAAATTTAATAATACAAATATTATCAATGAATTTAAATATATTATCTTTTAATTATTATTTGTAATTCCATAAAAAGACAAAAATAATTTACATAAAAATTTAAGTGAATGAAAATTAAACCTTAAAAGAAGAAGATGATGATAATTAGAATAAATTAATAATAACAAACAAGGTATAATAAAAGAAGATAAAATTAAAATTTATTCTTATCAAAAGAACATAGAAGTAAAAGAGACTTTTTATTCAAAATATTATTAGTTTATGATTATTAAAATTTTAATAGATGAATAAATTAAATTAATTCTAATAGATCTTAATTATTATTTTATTTTTTGGGCAAAGTGGCAATGCCACTTGATATATTTTATTAATAATATATAATTTTTACAATATATTTAAAAATTGGTTCAAGCTAAGCTCTCAGAGAAAAGAACCAGCAAGAAAAACTCTGGTCATTGCTCATCAACATGACTATAGAAGAGAAGTAGTGAA
This sequence comes from Cryptomeria japonica, assembly GCF_030272615.1. Lineage (NCBI taxonomy): Eukaryota > Viridiplantae > Streptophyta > Pinopsida > Cupressales > Cupressaceae > Cryptomeria > Cryptomeria japonica. Next base: position 464,975,621 of record NC_081413.1, on the reverse strand, counting down.
CAATCCTCTAGCCGGAGCTAGTTACAAAATAGAGATCGATAAAGGAGCATGTTGGCTCATTTACAAATAGGAGCATGCAAGCTCATTTACAAATAGGAGCATGCAAGCTCATTTTACAGAATAGGAGCATGCAAACTTATTTACAAAATAAAGACATGAAAAAGAAATAACATAGGTTGCCCAATGAATGAAGAAGAGAACTCTAAAAAGCAAGAGGACTAAACCAGCATCGAAGGACAGATCCATCTTCATGGGATATCTTGAAGGCCCTGCAACAAAGAACTCCTACAATCAAAATTAACATGCCCCTGCACCAAAAAACACCTACAACCAAAATATATATATATACTACAGAACACAGAGAATTTACAAGAAATACAAGGCTCCAAAACATAACTGACACCAATGACATGAGATTTGCGGTCCGCCATTATAGACAAATGCCAAAAGAGAAGAGGTGAATGCAGAAATGATAGAGAGAAATGAAGCCCAAAATTTTTATGTCGTAAATGAAAAGAAAGAGGAGATATATCATAAAAAATCTGACAAACCAAAAGAAGCAGCGTATAGAGATAATCATGAAAACAACGCCATGCCAAACTTTAAATGGCATATGAAGGACAGATTCCCAATGTAAAAATAAATATCTCCATATTTTGCACCAGGAGAGAGTACCAAACACACAAACAACATCGATAACAACCAGCTCATCATTAAGGAATGCCAAGTGATGATCGAGTAAAGAAAAGTACCTCAAATCAAAACCAAATGGAATTATGAAAAGGAATACCTCACCAAGAGGAGAGAATATCAACTTGTATAAACGAGAAATCATATAATAAGAAAGATTAAATACTCGACTCTCTACAGGCTATACTTAATAGGTTTGGGAAGCTCATCAAATCACACCCCAATCGAGAGGAATCAATAACGGTTTTGTCACAACCCATATTAGCGAGGCAATCAACCAATGCATTACCTTCACAATAAACATGTGAGATGATGAGGTGATCAAATGTATCAAGAAGAGTCCATATTTGTTCAAGAAAATACCAGAAATGCCAATTATCAGTTTTTCTTGCCTTGCAAGCATTAATGACAATAGCTGAATCACCTTCAATATGAAGGTATTTGAAATTCAAATCCTTAGCCATAACAAGACCTTCTAAAAGAGCACAAGCCTTGGCCATATTATTTGTGCCAAAAGAAATTGGCATAGCTTTTAATGCTAATAAAGAACCCAAATGATCACAAAAAACTATCCCTATTCCTGAATCACCGGGATTTCCACGGGAGGATCCATCAAAATTCAATTTACAAAAAGGGGCATTAGGAGGATGCCATTTTATAGAATTTTTGTCTATAGGTGTTTTCTGAATCCTTGGAAAGGCAGGTGATACAGGAATAATGATACTTTTCCAAGAAGAAATCATAAAATTGTCCAAGGAAGAGAACTCTGAATTCATATTAAAATATTTCAAAACATGAGCATTAACTTGCTCAATAATACTTCTTTCCAAAATCCCAAGAACAACAGATAAATCCGATGAGTCACATCTAAAAATGTGCTTGTTTCTTTCCCACCAAATGGCCCATATGACTGAAGAGGGAATTATAAACCACAAACAAGCAAATAGAGAAGATGAATACAAAACTGGCCAAGACTGAAACATGTCCCATAAAGATAAAGGCAAAGGGAATGAACGAGATAACTTTTGGAGGACAAAATGCCAACAACTACTCGCAAACTCACAATGAAGAAAAAGATGATTGACATCTTCCAGATCTTTACCACATAAGACACAAGAAAATGAGGCTGCAATATTAAATTCGACTAAATGATCACTAGTCAAAATTCTATTTTGCAGCGCAAGCCAGGAAAAAACACCAGCTTTAGGTAATACTGAATTATTCCAACAGAACAAAAAGGCACGATGAGGAGCATTTTGATTAGCCATTTGTTGAACAACAAAATATCCTTATTTAACAAAGTAGTTTCCCGATTTAGAAGGGCACCAAATAAGTTGATCTTTGATGTTAGAAAGGAAAGCCACTCGGTCTTGCAAAACATATTTAAAATTTTGAATTTCCTGCAAGGACGATGGAAAAGTATAGGGATCCTTCCATGAGACCTTGTGAGAAAACAAATCAACACTATCTACATAATCAACCAATCTAACTCCCCATGATTGAGAAAGAACAACTGAAATAGAAGCAAGAGATTCATGATGCGAAAGAGGGGGAAAGCCATTCCAGGAGTCTTTCCAAAAAAGAATAACCTCCCTCGAATGGACCTGTTGGGAAAGAAAATTAGAGACCACTTCCCTACATGAGATCATAAAGTTCCAAATAGCATACCACCCCTGTGGAGCATTAGAAATTGTGAAGATCCTAGAAGGATTCTGGGAATCCAAATATTTAGCCTACATAATTTGGCACCACAAAGATTGGGGCTTAGTATACATAGACCAAACTAGTTTGCCCCCAAAAGCCCTATTTCTTTTAGATAAGTCCTAAATCCCAGCACCACCAACTTGCTTGGAAAGAGACATCTTGGTCAAAGAAATTAGTGGAATCTTTTTATATTCTGTCATGTTATTTTTCCAAAGAAAAGATTGAATAATCTTTTCATTTTTAGGAGATGACTGATCTGGGAGCTTGAAGAACTGAGATATAGTAATTAGGAATGGCAGATAGGACCGTTTTAATGAGAAATATCCTACCCGAAAGAGACAGCCACCTAGCCTTCCAAGCAGAAATATGAGATTTAAGTCTCTCAATAACCGAATTCCAAAAAGAAGACTTAGCAGATCCCATAAAGAAAGGAATCCCCAAATAGGTAGAAGGAAGAGAGTCTACTGGGAAGCCTAAGATATTCACAAGTCTATCAACCACCAACTGAGGAGTATTAAAATGAAGATCTTGGATTTATGGGGGCTAATCTGTTGGCCAGATCTAGCAGTATAAGTATCCAGAATAAATTTAATATGAGTGGCCTCTTGAATAGAATAAGACCCAAATAAAAGTTTATCAACAACAAAAAGATTACGAGTGACTGAAATATCAGAATTAGGAATTAACACCCCTTGCCAAAAGCCCAAATCCCTTTTCTTAATAACCAATCGACTAAAAGCTTCTGCCATAATGATAAATAAGAAAGGAGATAAAGGATCTCCTTGTCTAACACCCTGGGTTGAAGAAAAGTATCCAGAGGGAACTCCATTAATGATGACAGAAAATGAAGCAGTAGAAATACAACTCTTGATCCATTTACACCAGCTTTCAGAGAAACCAAATTTTCTCAAAACTTTGAGAAAAAAAGCCCAGCAAACTTTATCATAAGCCTTCATCATTTCAAGTTTGACCACAAAAGCTAGGATATTGGACGAATTTATGGAATGTAAAGTTTCATGAGCAACACTTGCTCCCTCGTGAGTTTCTTGACCCAGAACAAAACCTCCTTGTTGAGGAGAGATGATATGAGGAAGGAGAATTTTAAGTCTTAAATAAATAGCCTTGGTGAAGATTTTGTAAATAGAGTTGCACAAAGAAATGGGTCTAAATTCAGCAAAAGTTTGGGGATTCTTAGATTTTGGGATAAGGGCAATATAAGTGATGTTAAAATTTTTAAGGATATACCCACCCCTCTTAGACTCTTCCAAAGCCATTAATAATTCAAAACCAATAAAATCCCAACATTTATGAAAGAACAAGATATTAAACCCATCAAGACCCGGAGCTTTGTCAGGGGCCATGGAAAAAACAACAGAATGAAGCTCATCTAAAGAAAAAGGCCTCATAAGAAATTCATTATCCTCATGAGAAACAGGGGAGGGGATAGAATCTAAAAGAAAATCCACATGATGATCCATAGAGGAAGAAGAAAAGGAAGGAGATAACAATTCCTTAAAAAAAGACACCCCCTCCTCTCTAATCTGTTGATCTGAATTAAGGACATAACCAGACTTAGAATCCTTAATACTAAAAATTGTAGAAGCAGTTTGTTTAAGTTTGGTTTTAGCTTGAAAGAAAGTAGTATTCCTGTCACCTTCTTTAAGCCAAACCTCACGAGACTTTTGCTGCCAATAGATTTCAACCTGGGAGCAAAGGATCTCCCAGTAAGCTTGCAATTTCTTTTGAGCATCATTAGTGGAGGAATTAATGCCATGTCTAATAATCTCCTCATTAACAACCTTCAAATTAATGCCATGTCTAATAATCTTTTTTATGAAAAATATTCTTAAAGACCAATTTATTCCAAGCCATAATTTGAGATTTCACAAATTTCAGTTTGGAATAAAATTGAAACATCTTAGTACCTTTGCAAAACAGAGCACGTATCCACCATTGCTTTAATAAAGAAAGAAAATGAGGATGATTGAACCACATTTTTTCAAACTTAAAAGAAGGTATAACAGAGGAAACATGATCCAATTTATCAAAATTGAGCAAAATTGGGAAATGGTCAGAATCTGAGGAGGTAAGAATCTCATAAGAAAAGGAAAAGTTGCTCAAACGTAGGTTTAGGGAAATAAGAAATTTGTCAAGGTGAGAGGCAATCTGGCATTTAGATCTCCTATTAGTCCAAGTGAAAGAACCATTAGAAGGGAAAATATCGAATAACGCACTATCTTGTACAAAGGAAGAAAAGTCATCAATAACCTTCTAAGCTGTAGGATTACCCCCTCTTTTTTCATCTGGGGAAAGAAGAGAATTAAAATCACCCCCAAGCAAAATAAAAAAAATCATCATATCGTAAAAACAATTCAGATAAGGAATCCTATAAGTCAATTTTATCTGAAGGAGAAGTGGGACCATAAATATTAAACAGAACAAAAGAGACTTCAAACCAGCCAACCTTTAACAACTGCCAATGAGAAGCAAAAGATAACATCTCAACTTTGACTGATTTAGGATTTCATAAAGTTATAAGACCACCAGAAGCACCCAAAGAAGGAACATGAACAACTTTCCAAAGGGACCATTTGGAAATCATGTTATCAAAAGAATCCTGAGAAAGTTTAGACTCTTGCAATAAGATGATATCCACTTTTGAAGAATCAAGAAATTTCTTGATCCTTCCCCTTTTGTCAGGGGCATTTAAGCCCCTGACATTCCAAGATAAAATCCTCATTTATCACAAGGAGAGCAACATGCCCTCCTTGTTTTGACTTGGGAAGAAAATTTCTCTACAATAGTGGATTGAATATCAGCCGCAATCTCCTCCTTGATTTTAGCCAATTTTGGTTTCCGACCCCTCTTCTTAGGAGTTTTAACAATAGGGGAGGAAACAGAAGGAGATTTCTCCAAAGCTAACTTTTGAGAGAAATCAAATCCATACAAATAAGAAACAGTTGAAGAAGGACTATCAATAAGATCTGCATCCGCACCTTCATAATTATTATTAATAATTTGATAAAAACATAAATTTAAACTTAATGAAAAATTAATCTTTAAAAAAGAAGAAGAAAGTAGCCAATTATTTATTTTCTAATAAAATTTTCTTTTTCATTTTTGACACTTCAAAAAAATAATATTAAAAAATATTATTATCAAACGATGAAAATAGCAAAACTAGATTTTCCCTTATATACACATTCTTTTCCTAATTAATAAGATTAAAATATGTTTTTTAGTTTTTTATTATAAAAGGAAGTTTTTAAATTAGTATAATTGTAAACTCACAATTGAGATCAATTCATTCATGTTGCATGCTTTTAATCAATTATGAATCATTGATCTAAAAAAATAGGATGCACATTTCATATAGGAATGTCTTCGGCATTAAAAAATATGTTAATATTATTAATTAAAAAAGCAATGTGCATAAAAGAAAAAAATTGTCATTATATTTTTGATCAAAATATCTTTTAACATTTACGTTGAAAGTGTTCCCTATGTGAGATAGATGGCTTAACTTTGCAAATCAACGGTTTTGAGCGAACAAGAGACGTGGAAGACAATTGAAAACTCTCTCACCGTTAGATTTGGCAGACACCATTTGTCCTTCTCACCATTCATTCATCTATTTCTCGTTCATTTCTCGACACTCTTTTTCCTTCCTCGCTCATTTATCTACATTTAGGGAAGAGGGGTCAGTAGTTGTACACCCACTTGTGCTTCTAATATCTAGTATTGTCACATATTTATACTATATATTGTAAATAAATAACCTAGATGTAAATTTAAAAAATTACCTAATGTTGATAAAAAAAAGGATCAATACTTGAACACAAGAGAACAAGTATAAATGTTATATAAAAAAGACATAAATACATTCATTAACAAGTGAAATAAATATATTTTTGTTTCAAATAAAATATCATAGATATCCACTATAAGTGTGTCATTTATAAAATAAGATGCTCACTTAAACAATTACTCTTATCATAGTGAAAAAATATTATTCTTATGTGTACAACTATTGGGGTAGCAATGTACATGCATTGGAGTATTTCATATTAATAATTTGTCTTATCACAAATATAAAAGGTGAACACAATGAATACTGTGTTTTTTTCCATTAAATGTGAGGAATTGTCCAAAGGTTTTAGTGTTAAACAGTTGGTCCCGTTGTGTTCAATATAAGTTGTATTTTATATAATAATATGTTATTTTTATAACAACAAATATTTTTTTGTCTTCAACTATTGGTCCTTTGGTCTTGGATATAAAAGTTAAAGATAACACACATTTATTATTATTAATAGGTATTTGGTCCATTGAAGTCACATATAAGTTATATTTTATATTAAAATACGATATTATACTAGTTACAAATGATATTTTTTATTCAACTACTAGGGATTTTTAGATTAAGTTTTGGTTGAATCTTTTAAAAGTCATCTTTAGACACTTCACACTAGATGTGTTATTTTGACGAGTTGCATGATGAGTAACGCCTTCAAACCTTAGTTGTAGATAGTTAAGAGTCCATTTAACATTTCTAAAAAAAATGGAGGTCTTACGATATTTTCATGTGATGGCTACATGTTGATGAAGTTAGCCCTTACAACTACTAGTCCCTCTCCCCTAGCTTGTTGGTTTTTCGATGATAGATGAGTGAAGATTGGTGGGAAACGTAAAACAAAAACCAACTATACTAATTCAATCATACTTTTGTTAAAAGTATCATACTCTTGTTTTTATTGAAATCCATCCATTAAGTGGCCTTTGTCATATCCATGTCATACCAAAGGAAGATTAAGGAAAAACATGTACTATTTAAAATTGGCATTAATTTAGACATTTTAAAGCAAATTTTAACAAAAAGAATTCAGCTCTATTATTCAAGTAATTTAATTAATATTTGGCTTTAAAAAAAAAACTAATATTACAAAATATTATCTTAAGAAAATTCTTTTTAACAAAGTTTTTTTCAAAATAATTTGTGATGTATTTTATCTTTTACATCAATTATCTTATTATATGTTATAAAATTCTATATTTAAATATTTTTTAATTTTATTATATTTATTAAATATATGTAAAATATAATATATAATTAATACATATATTATTTATAGTTTTTATATAATATATTATTTAATTTGACTTTAAACACTATAAGGTAATAAAATTCAATTGTTTATGCATTATTCAAATGAATAACTTAAACCATTCAAGAAAGACACAAATCAGTAAAATCAAATTTGATTATTCCTATATTTAGGGTTTTTGGAGTTTATATGACAATTTTTAAGCTTCACCAATAAATAACTAGAGCCTTCCCTAATATGAGGCTCCCTTCATACATAGACTCAAGACTCTCAAACATATGGATCAACATCACTAAGGAGGCAATCAACGAGTGAAAGGATGGCAACCATAGACAACAAGATAGTTTTCTTTGAAATGCATACACAATGAAACTAAGTAGTAGATTTGATTTCTAATTCAAATACAAGCAACAAAGGTCATAAGCCAGACATAGAGATGGCCAAAGAGGGTATATATCTGAAGTTTAATAGTAAGGACATAAATACCAAGATGACATCCATCGATGACATAAATGACAAGTGCCATTAGCATAGAGATAGTCCATATTCTTCATGAAAGGACAATAAAGGAAGTGAAAGATCAATGTTATAGTTACAAAATGATAGTGATATTAGTGTCTTTAAGATAAAAACCTATTCTAAGAAAAATTTAGTAATGTTAAAGATAATGCAATGCAAATAACTTTCATTGATTGTATTTCCATGTATTTTCCTTGTTTATGGTCACAAACAAGTTAAGATTTTGGGGAGAAATAAGTGATATTGCAAGCCTATTAAGGGAAGGATTCAAAGTAAATTATTGGTAGTGAAGAGGTCATGAACAAAAAAGCACAACCCATAAAAGTGCAAGTAGTGTGGATAAATGGAATACATTTCAAATCCACAACGACAATGCACTGAGAGTAGACCCATATCAGAAATTAGAGTGGCATACACAATATGATAGTCATTTATTATTGAAACACCATAGATGACAACCATCAAGGCAAATAGCATGATTGAAAAGGATAACCAACATGAGCTATGGGAGACAAACTTGAATTTATCCACATGTCCTTCAATATATAGGCGTGAGGACAACAATGTCAAAGTAAGAACAACATAAGTGGTAGAGGTATCCAAGGAGGTAATGACGAAGGTTTATAGGATATCATATAATAGATAAAATTGTCATGGGAAACAATCTTGAGTAGGCCTAGACACAATTATGACAATCTTAAGAAGTATGTTGTTGTTCTAAGAAAAGATGACAGTCATGAAAGAAAAAGCAAGTGAGTAGACCACAAATGATAGTCTTTTGTGATAGCAAGATGACATAGCAATATTGTTGGGAGTTTTTCAAAAGATGATAATTCTTCAAGGCATAATGGACTATCTATAGGTTTACATTGTTAAGAGGAAAGTCATCTAGAAGCTTATAGACCTATAGTTTGCAATGTCAAGCTATAAACCTTCACCAAAGTATGTGCCAAGTTGAGTATGACAATGAAAAAGGACTATCTATCAAATAAGGAAAGAGTATTCATAGTCATAACTGCATACTTTGCATGATAGTCATGATAAGAGAAAGTTTGAATCAACACTAGGCAAGAATGGGTACCCTGTCTTGAATAAGATCACATGCACAATGGACAGAGGACAAGGGTTTTAAAGCTAATGTGATAGATCACGGTATGACATGTAGTTTGAAAAACATAATGTAAAGGGGGTTGTAGTCACAAAAGGGGACGAATCGTGACAATCTCCATGACACATATAGTGATATCTCTATAGTAGACAATTGAAATGATAGTGCTTATAATGCACTAACCATGGAATTAAAGTGGGGACAATGTCTGACATAAATAAAGAAAATTTTTAAGACTTTGAGGTGTCATTTTGACATGTGAGAATGTCCTTTATGGATATGTATACATGTGGGCAATAGTTTGGATTCTTTAAAACACCTTTTGAAGTTATTCTTAAGGGCATAAATGACCTATTTTACTTCTATCCAACCCAAGAGCAACTTATTGAATCTTTCAACCAAATGAACAAATATAGGGAGTATTTTGGAGATTGTTGACCTACTTTGGAGTCTGTTCCAAGGATTTAGGAGGTACTTACAACTTTATCCAAGTATCTAGGGGTATTGGCAAGCCAAGTTAGCCAAGCTCATCAAGTGGAGAAGCTACATCAAAGTCAAAACATTGAGGATACAACCTCAACCACTCTTTCTAGTCTTTTGCATTTATTTCCTTTCATAGATAGTCCCCTATATTATCTTTCATGTAAAATAGAGATAAAAAGGAGTTTTGGGCTCTTTTTTATAGTCAATTATTTCTATTTAGAACCAATAGTGTAATCTAAAACCAATTCTTTATGGTATTGCAATGGTAAAGGATACTCATTTTCATATTTGTATAGTTGTGTTAAGCACCTTTCCCAATAAAATACAATTTTTTCCTTCTCTAAGAATGTTTTATTGTTTGCAATACATTGATTTATGAGTATTTATGTGAAGTTATATATATTTCCTTTAACATTTGTCTCTTTCAACACCCTCATTCAGGAAGATATATATTATTGTAGGTTGTAGGTTGTGTGATAGTTTTAAAACAATTATTTTGTTGTGAAAACCATATATTTACTTCTTATGATATATTGAAACTCAAACCTTCTTTCAAAACACTAATTCAAGAAAATGTGAAAACATTAGAAGTTCTATTAGATTAGGTTGGTTATTGAGAAACTGTGTGTTAACAAAACAATAGTATCGGTAATAAAGTATTTGGTGCATCGTCGTAGGAATATATGTTCCATATTTCTTATTCCTATCCCCTTTTTCCAGCAAATCGAGTAGTTTTAAGTGAAGAATCAAAAGGAACTAGCCTTCTCTAGATATTCACTTCAACCTTGGGGCAACCCACAAGCCCAAGATTGTTTCGATGTATCAATAGATAGATGAGTAACACATTTGGTAAGGGTGCGTATCCAATTGATAACAATTCTATTCTTTAACCCTGGGCTCCAAGTCCTATATAATAAACCCTCAACCCTAAATCCTATTCCCTAGCCTTGCACCTTATGGCCTATATAATACCTCAACCATATACATTTAACCCTAAATCCTATACCCTAAAACCTAAACCATATATCCTATACCATCAACCAAAAATACTATCCCTCAACCCTACAACCTAAAGTCAATAGGCTAAAACCTTAACCATATATATGGAACCCTAAACTGTATTCCCTAAACCCTAAACATTATCCCTAAATCTTGGTACCTAAGGCCTATATGATAAACCCCCTAGGTTATATACTCTCAATCCTATACCATCAAACCTAAACCCTATACCTCAACCATAAGCCTTAAGGCATATATGATAGACCCTTAACTCTATACATTCAACATTCAACACTCAACCCTAAAGCCTAAATCTTATCCCCCAATCCTAGGCCCTAAAGCCTATACACTAAACCCTTGATCATATACGCTATACCTCCAATCCTAAATGGTACACCATATATGGGCTCAACCCTAAACCCTATAAAGAGGTCCTAGGCCCAAAATCCTATAAGATAAACCCTAAAAACTAAAACCTAAACCATATCCCTCAACTCTAGGCCTTCAAGCTTATAAGTTAAACCCTCATCCCTATACACTCAACCCTAAACTATATATCATCATACCTAAACCCTATCCCTTAACCATAGGTATTAAAGTCTATACACTAAAAAGTCTACCCTATACACTCAACCCTCAACCCTCAGCCCTTTCCCTCATTCCTAGGTCTTAAAGCTTGAATGATAAACCTTTAAACCTAAACCTATATCATGTACCCTAAACCTTAAACGATATACCTCAATCCTAGGACTTAAAGCTTAGAGGCTAAACCCTCAACTCTATATGCTCAACTCTAAACCCTAAACCATAGGTCATAAATCCTATAAGATAAACCCTCAATCTTAACCATTTACCTAAACCCTAAGTCTTAAAGCTTATATGTTAAACCCTCAAACATATACACTTAACCCTAAACTTTATACCCATAACCCTAAAACCTATATTCCATTCCATTAACCCTAAACCCTATCCATCAACCCTAGGACCTAAGGCCAATAGGTTAAAACCTTAACCATATGCTCAACCATTTACCCCATACCCTCAACTCTCAACCCTATACTATATACCATCTTGACCCTAAACCCTATCCCTCAACCTTGGACCTTAAGGTCTATATAATAAAACCTCAACACTATACACTCAATCCTAAACCTTATACCATATACCCTCAACTATTGGCCCTAAAGCCTATACACTCAACCTTAGGCCCTAAAGCCTATACACTCAACCTTAGACCTAAAGCCTATACACTCAACACTAAACCCTATACCTTCAACCATTAACTCTACACCCTCAAATATAAATCTTATTCCTCAATCCTATACTCTCAACCCTAAACCCTTTACCCTATATTTTAAACCATAAACCTTACACCCTATGTCCTAAACCCTAATACATAAACCTTATACCCTATATGTTAAACCCTAAAACTTAACATTAATAATTTAAAATTAAAACATACAGAATTAAAATTTAATCCCTAAACCCCAACTCTTAATTCTCCATCATAAACCATGGGCCCTGCATATTAAAGGGAGTGAGGAGAGAGAGACATGGAGAGTGATAGAGAAGAAAGATAGAGATGTGACATGGAGAGAAGAGATCTATGTAGGGAGGGAGGTAGAGTTAGATATGGAGGAATGAGGAGAGAGATTGAAAGGGGAGAGAGATAGAAAGATGATATAGAGAGAGTGCAGGATAGTGGAGAAAGATAGGTGAGATAGAGAGAGTTAGATCTAGGAGATAGATAGATGTGAGATAGAGAACAATAGAGAGGGGGAAAAGAGGTAGAGAGGGGGAGATGTGAGATACTATATATTTAGAGGTAGGTAGATCCTCAACCCTCTATCATCAACCATAAACCCTACACTCTAAACCTTAAACACTAGGAGATGCACCTTGAATCTGATAAACTAAACCCAAAATATTCACATTAATAATTAGCACTGGAACATATACCCTCAACCCTAAATAATATACTCTCAACTATTAACCATAACCATCAACTCTAAATTCACAAAAATTTGAGCACATTAGAGAGATAGATGAAAGAGTGAGAGTGGGATGAAGGGAAAGACAAAGAAAGGGAGGGAAATAAAAATGGAGAGAGATATAAAGAGTATTTTTATCTTTGTAGGAATATAAACACATTATAACACACTCAATCTTATGAAGATGCATTTTTTAGCACAGGGGAGACATTTTCTTCCTATAAATGTGAGTTTATTATAACTTGGATGGAGACATATTGAGAGAGAGAGAGAGAGAGAGAGAGAGAGAGAGAGAGAGAGAGAGAGAGAGAGAGAGAGAGAGAGAGAGAGAGAGAGAGAGAGAGAGAGAGAGAGAGAGAGGGAGAGTTAGGTAAAGAGACAAATAGATACCTAGGAGAAAATGAGTAGAAAAGGAAAGAGGGAAATAGGGTGAGAGAGAGAGAGAGAGTTGAGAAAAAATAATGGAGGGGGGAAGGGGAGGCAGAGGTAGGGGAGAGATACATAGATTTAGAGGGAGGTAGAGGGATAGATAGATTTTGGGGGAAGGAATGGAGGCATGGAGAGAGGAATATATATTGAGAGAGATGTAGAGAGTTAGAGACTATAGAGTCATACTTTTGTTTTTTTTGGGGGGGGGATATTGTAAAGATTTTAACTCAAACTTATTGTGCCTACAACATGAATGTGTCATTATGCCAGGCAACCTTGATAATTTTTATAACTAGTTAGAGTTTAAAAATTTGAATTTCATTGATACAATATAAAATTAATTTAAAATAAACACCAATAAAAATAATAATAAAATAATTAACACCAATTTTATTTTTTTTAAATTTTCCTAACACACTATTTGTTTTTCCGGTTTCTAAATGTAGATGCAAAAATCTCATATGATGCAAATATCCTTCAAGAAGAAGCACAACAGTTAGCAGAAGGTCTTGGGAGCAAAGAAATGATGGAGGTTATAAAGAGATCAGTTCCTAGTAGTTTAAGCCTAGCCATTTTGAAGCATCTCTACCTTTAGCCATTTATAGCAGGTAAAGCACAGAGCAATGTGACTATGGCAGGAGATGTGATGAATTCGATGACTCCTGACATGGGACAAGGTGGGGCTTTGGCTCTCGAAGAATCAGTCATATTGGGGAAATGCTTGACAGAAGTAGATTTGGATAAATCACTTGAGATTGAGGTGACATTGAAGAAATATGTAGAAAAGAGGAAAGAGAGTTTTTGGAATGGGGTGGGATCCTCTATTTCGAGAATTGTGCAAAGTGGAAGTTGGTGGTTGCCGAAGCTCGTTAGGGAGAAAGTTGTCTTCAATAAACTTTCACCCAAGATGCTTCATCATACAGAGTATGATTGTGGCACTCTTCCAACCCTTTCTTGAAGTCTAAATTTTTGTGATGAGGATGTCCAATGTCTATGGTTGATGTGGTTTGATTTCCTTTGAACTTTGTCACTTCTTTGATCATGGTTACTTGAAGGTGGGTTAGGATTTGCAATGGCAGCCTTCCTAAGCTTCAAACACTTCAAGACTTATGATGTGGAATTGTTGGCAATTTCTTTAATGCATTTAAAAAGCATCAAAATTCTTACTTCATTTACTCTATAAAATGAACACTGCAATTTGTTATCATGAATTGTTGTAAGATGTATTAGTTTTTTGCGTTGGATATTGTGTGGTAATTGTTTAAATTATGGATATTTTAATTTATGATCACAAGACATGGGTTTCTTTGAACCATTATTCAATTAATTTGTTAATGTGAAATGTTTAAGATGTTTTACATTTTTGTAGTCAACATTTTGTGATGTTTAAAAATTATAGATATATCAACTCGTGATCACAAGAGATGAAATTTTTTGAACCACTATTCATGAAATATTGTATAAATGAATACTAAATCAAAATGATAGACAATTAGATTTTTAGTTAGGAGGTTTTTATATAATATCAAAATATGCAAGTTTATAATTGATAATTTTCTAGAAATTGAAAATTTGGATTGATTTATATCGACAACTATAAAAATATCTAGAAGGTAGCAATCCTAAAGTAGTGGATTAAGTTGGTCTCCTTTCCTCTTAAATTTATTCTTTTTATAAACTCTATTTAAACATTAAATGGTTAAATGATCAAATATTCAATTACAATTTTACACCTCATTCATGACATAAACAAAAAAAATGTCGTGTAAAATATGTATGTTCATCTATCAAGTTTGCTTCAACCATACATAATTTTTAATATTATCAAGTTTTTAAATTATCTTTCAAGCTAAAAAATTATCATTTGTCGATCAAATGTCATTATAAAATCCTTATCTTCTAGGGTTATTAATGTTGTACCTGTCATCTTTAGCCATTGTCTTTATAAAAACAATGAAATGAAAAAAATGAGCGTGACCTAAAAGTGACTAGAACATATGGTTGAGTTTTTTGCAAGTATTTTTGTCCAAAAGTTGAAAATTATGAATGTGTCCAAAAGTAGCCTTGAAAAGTTCCATAACATGTTTAAAAAAATTACATCGTAAGTGGCCTTTCAAAAAGTGAAAAAAATGTTCTAAGCAACATTTCAAAAAATTATTTGAATCAATGCAAAGTTCTAAGCAACCTTGAGTTTGTGCTCTAAGGAAAAATGGTCAAACTATACATAAAGATAAAAATGGACAAAAGTATCCAAATGCACACCTTAGGAGGTTTTTGACAAAATATTTAAAATTTTGAAAAGTAGCCAAAAGATATGCTAGGTGCACGCTTTATGCAATATTGAGTATCTGTATCAAGATGGGGACCAAAAGGGGGTCTTAAGATGCCACTTTTTATTTTAAACCAACAAATTCTAAACTTCGATGAGAAATTGAAGATAGCTACACTAAAAATTTGAAGATGCAATAAGAAGAAGAGTTGTAGTGCTCTGAATCTACTTTCTAAACTACTATTTAAAAAAAAAATGGTTGAGATTAAGGGTTTCAAAAAGGGTACCACATTTATTGGTCTTGTTTTTATCATGGAAATACAACATAGCGTCAAATTGGATGCCCCTAAAATTTAAAGTTTTTTGTTAGAATTTTGAAAATCACTCCAATGAGAAACTAGCTAACACCATATAGTTTATACCACATTTTTTGGCTATTTTTTTTGTGAATATATGATTTTTTACCAATTTTTGAAGTGGACATGTCCTGAAAAATAGAAATTTGAGCACGATCCCCCCCAAAGTTTATAAAAACTAATCAAAAAATATTTTTCTCAATATGTGTATAACAGAGTCTAGTTTCAAAAAATATAATTTGTTTCAAAATTTAATGAATGAGTAAAAACCATGCCCAAAATAGCACATGTTGGATTTTAACAAAATACAGACGTGCACTAACAAAAGAAAATAGAGATTACAACCTTAACATAATCAAAAAATTTAAAAAATTATATGGTTAGATAGCTAAGAGTGAGCTTAACGTCATTGTTATGTTTTTTTGTTTACATTGAAACACATGCAAACCTGATGGAGAGCACAAACAAAAATGTGAGATTTTTTTTTATGTTTTAGAAAAACATGTCTCAGGCTTGAAAAGGTCATCCAAGCCTTTAGGTTTAATGCCCAAGTAAAATCTAATACTAAGGCTTGTTATTTTCCAATGCAACCCTTTTGGTGAGCGCCAAATTGAAAAAAATTGCATATTTTGCATTTGGCAAGCACCAAATTTGGCACTCACCAAATGTAAAACATGCATTTTAAAATTTGGCGAGTGCCTCGCCAAATGTTTTGCACTAGCATTTTGTATTCCTCTCTCTCTCTCTCTCCCTCTTTGTTAGTGCATTTTATGTATATATTGGTAGGATGTTTGAGAGTGGTTTTAGATCTCCAGGATTTATAATGTAGATTCTAGGTATTATAAGCTCATAAAAAAATTTAGATAGTCAATTTTTTGTAATTGGCATGATTCTATTAGCATTCTCTCTCTCTCTCTCTCTCTCTCTCTCTCTCAAGTCTTACCCTCTGTGTGTGTGTGTGTGTGTGTGTATCTCCATCTCACAAAACTATTACAATCAAATACCACCAATGTCACTGTAAACACAAAAAAATGTTATTGTTTTATTTTCAAATTGAAAATGCATAGCATATGTTTTGATTCAAGCTTACAAAAAAAAACTCCTGTAACACACATCCCCACTCTACAAAGAAAATCTCACAACTATGTTGGGAAACACACTACATAATACAACCCACAATACCAAAATGACACAACATTGACCAAAAAGATCTTTGGCATTTGGAAAAGATGAGTTGTAGTTAACAATTATAAAACACAATAAAATCATAACATAACACATCACAACACCTCTAGAATCACTACAACAACACTATAATGAATCCCTGTACACAAATAATGGAAAACTATTGAACTTGCTAAAATCTTAAAGCTCTAATGCAACCTTTGGATGGAGTTACACTATGTGAAAAATGGTATTTTATCCACCATAAACCTTAAAATTATGGTTTTCCTTCCACAAGCCTCCAATCTCCAATGGGTTTTCATCCACTAAATAAAATAAATTCAAATATAAAAGCAAGAGAGAAAATGAGACAAAATCAACTAACTCCAAATGAGATATTATTCATGATTTATATAATTCTTGCATGGAGGTGTAGTGTCATAAATTCTATCCACATACAATTTCATTCTCATTTGGGTCTCACTTTAGTGTTTTTCAACCCTGTAACAATTGGAAAAAGTTGAGCGAGAAAAGATACCCAATGTCAACCTTATTTGTAATTTTCAACACATTTTGTGAGGTTAGGTATAAAAGAAAGTCTTATCCCCTCATTTGAAACATCTCTCAGTTATATTTCCTCAAGAGAAATTCAATTCCAATTGAGCAAGAGATCAATCATCATGAAGGTAGTGAAGGTGAGATCAAGTAGTCAAATTTTTAAGCATTCAAGGTGACATTCATCATCAAATTTATATGAAGACATGCATGAGTTCTCACCTAGAAACATCAACCTTTCATTAAAACTTCAAGAAGAGGGAAGTTCATGAACGAAGATATAATATGGTAAAAATTAGGGTTTCAACACCTTAATGGATAAAGCCACTAATTTCACTTGAATCGCCATTATATTAAGGGAAGTGTGTTAAACTTGACTAATCCAATCCCAAAAGGAATAAATTCAAATTAGGTTAATTATTCCCTTGTTAGAGTTGAAATTAAATTATAAAAAGGGTTGACTTGTAATGCTATAAATACGACAAACAATGAGAAATTGGCATAAGACAACAATGATAGAACGTTCAATATATATTGCAAAGTTGTAAACCTAAATCTAAGGAGGGAAAATGGATTGGAACCTATGATAAAAGATTTAGGATGAATTGTTGGGATTGAGGGGAGCAGGTCACCTTGGTCCCCTAAATGTCGGGGGTAGATAGACTAGATGTTTTCTGGATCCATATGATGCATAGAATCCACTGTCTAAGGTCGTAAAAATTATTGGGATTGAGGGGAGCCAGTCATTTGGTCCTCCACTTTTCGCACCTTCAAAATTTGTCTTATTGCCATCATCTACATTGTTGGATTCCTTGTTTGTAGCTCCTACAGTGAGTTCTTTAGTGGCTAATATTCACCAATTGGCTATTTTTCAAAATTTGGAAATCAAAATTTGGCTAATAGTTCAAGTTTTAAGGTAACCTAAATCACCACATTTTAAAAAAAATAAAAAATTCAATCTTATTTAAATCTCCAGAGAATTTATTTTATTAAATTTTTGAACTCAAATATTTGCCAAAATATTTGATAAATGGTTGGATCAGAATCGCCAAAATTTTATTATTTATTGTTAAAAATTAAATTAATTCGCCAATAATACATCATAATTATTAGTTACTTTAGGGTTCTACCAGCAGTATTTAGTTGCCACCACTGATTCAAAATATAATGACCATCATTGCATTCCATGAGGTAAATTGTACCTACAAGTTGTAATGCTCATGGGAGTTGAGTTTCTTTTCAATTGTTGGCCTCAATGGAAATCAATGGTATAAAAACAATTTTGGGCCCCATGAGTTACAAATTTTAAGTACATTTTATCTGAGGAAATACAAAGAGGGCTATTAGATTAATTTAAATTAATGCTAGTAACTAAATAAAGTAGTGTTTACCCTTTAAACTCATTAATGATTTCCACCTTAACCATCTACTTTTCTACAATAATTTATTTTTTTAAATGAAATTATTTGCAATAGTAATTAATGTATACATATGTTATTTTCTAAGATTCGCCAAGATTTTCTACCAAAAAATTTTGATGTAAAAAAAATTGCTAATAAAATTATATTTTTCTTTTAAAAAATGAAAGATTCGCCAATAATTTTTATTTTTTTTCCAAAATAAATAAAAATTTGTCAATCTTTTATATCTTTCTTTGAGGGGGGGGGGGGGGGGGGGTTCTTAAAGTTTTTGATTAAGGTAGAAATAGGTTTTGAAGGGGCCCCGAAACCCTTTACAATATGATCTTAAAAGATAATAGCATTAAGAAACCAAAAGGAACAAACCAACGAAAAGCCAACTAAAAACCAGAGAAAACCGGCTAAAGCCCCAAAAAACCAGCAAAAACCAGCCAGACCCGAGAGAAGAAACTAATTAATATTTTTCAGGGCATTAGCCAGGGTATTGCTAATCCCATACAGGTCTTTGATATTTTCCCTAAGATTAGGGATATCCTTAGTAGAAGCAGTCGCAACTTTCTTGACACTTGCCCTGGTCCTCTTTGCAACTCCACCTGGAGTAGCTTCACCACTACCAATTTCAATAGTATCTTCATCCATGTCAAGGTCCACCACTAGTTTAGGAGAGCTGGAATTATCGAAGACCTTAGCAATATCCTCAAGGTTTTTAGTGACAACAGATAGGATATTCGGGATAATGCCCAACAAATTTTTCATCGCCACCTTCCCTTCTTCCAACGATTTAACCTTCTCCTCCATATCCTACTTCCATTTTATCTGATCCCTGTCATAATCCTTCCTTTTCTCATCCATCTATTTCCCATTTTTTTCTAGGTTCTTCAAAAGTTCATATGTCCATCTGTCATAATCCAATCTGGCCTCAATGAAGGTTTCTTAAAGTTATCACTGATCTCCTGATACAATTCCCTACACACAAAAAGAAGGAAATGGGTTGGGCTGATGGGGGTTTTCCTTAGGTCAAACCCTAGTTTAGGAATTGAAGAGGGGAAAATAGATTAGAAGGTCAAATGATAAAAAATATAATGAAATAAATATGCAAAATGCTAAAATATCATGAAAAGACCATTTCACCTTGCTATTTTACCTTCTCCTTCGGATTGAGCTCGATGAAGTGAAGGCACCCCTTGATAATGCTCCACTTGATGTACTCCTTTGATTGCTGGATGTGGATGGATCTCCAATGTTGTGCACAAATGGAATGGATTTGGAAAATGATAAGGATGAGATGATCAAGTTGCCAATATGATTTCCTGGGCTCAAAAGGGCAGCATAAGCTTACTGAATTTTGAGATGTTTTTTGAATGAAGCGATGGAGCCCTTTATTTATAGGAAGAGGAGAGAAAAACGGATGGCTAGGATGGATTCAAGATGAAGGGCTAGGATTTACTTGTGAGCTCACACAAGGTCCAAGAGAGGGTGTGGAGTCCAAGAAATATGCCTTACAGGCATTTCGTATCTCCACACTCCACAAGGTGCATTGGAGGAATTAAAAATTCTCCAAAAAGGGATATCATGGGGATTGGAGGAATAAAAAAGAATTAAAAATTCTTTGGGAGAGGGTATGCTTGGAGGAATGTGAGATTTCAAAAATCTTACATTCACCTAGGAAAAGAGTATTTAAAAGCAAGGAGTTGACTTTGTGGCTAATCATGTTGATTAGCCATTAACGATTCATTAAGAGGGGGATTAGAGGAAATGTTAGGTGGGATTAGGATACTTTGACTAGGAGAGAGAATGAGTGAAGGGAATAAAAAAATTAGAAGAATAATGTTAAGTGAGTTTAGAGAGTTTCTAGAAGAATTTATTAGGTTAATGATGAATTAAGAAGATGATTTGTAGGAATCATGTAGGTTAACCTATTAATTGAAATTAATTAGCTAAGAGGAAGATTTGTGAGGATTTGATTTTTTAGAAGAATAAAGAAAGGGATTGATTTATTAAATAAATAAATCACATGCTATAGTGACAATATTAATTATATTTAATTAATATTGAGGAGAATTTGAATTAACATAATTAATTAATTATGTGAGGAATTAAAAATAATTAAAATAATTATTTTTAAGTGTCTACAGGAATTAACCTTGAATTAAATTGATAATTGAAATGGATTTGAATTAAAATATAATTATTTCCTTTTGAGGGAAAGGTTAGATCTAATCTGAATATGCTTGAACTTGATACCATGATGAAGTTTGCTTGAATCCTGATGCAAAGGTTTATGTTGCAATGTAGAATGTCTTCATAGAAGATTGATCATGGATGCTTGAACATGACCTTCTTATTCAATGCTTGATGAATACTTGAATGCTTGCTCACATAGACTTTAATTAATCTTGCTAGAGTGCAATTGAGAGATCACTTATGATTTCCTTTCTCATTTCTAGATTCTAAATGAGGGAGGTAGGCTTCCTTTTATACCTACTCGTGCACTAAATGTTTGAATATTTGGAGAAAGTCAAACACAAAGCCAAATTTATTGCCCACATCAAGTCACCATTGTAAGGTCCTATTTGAGTTTGGATTGGGAGGACCAAGGTGCCCAGGGTGTCCTTGTCCTAAGCCAAGACTAGGGTGCCCAGGGCATCCTGTCCTATCAATTAGGACTCAAAATGGGATAGAGGCTAGGTAAGGAGTTGAAAATGCAGATTTGAAGATGGTATACATAGCTTCAAGGTAGACATTGAGCATTGGAGGTTAGAATGCTAAGGTGAGGATGAAATTGTATAGGGATGTAACTCATTAAAATTCATCATTGTATAACTAGAATTAAAGGGAAATCATGGATCCCTATCTAATTAAAAAATCCTAACAAATATCAATAAAATAATGCAAACAAGACAATAGGGTTTTATAATCTTCAATCAAAATTCCCTATTCCATGATCGCATGTAGCTTCCATTGTTATTATGCTCCCTGTGGTATGATGGCTCTCAAATATTGCGCTGCTAACCTGCAAATGACACAAGATTTCGAAGTTTGTGATTATTGAAAATGGAGAATTGATGCTGAATTTATAGAATTTTGGAGAGGATTGAATAAGAGGTGGAACTCAAGTGAGCTCAAAGGTTGATTGATAGTTGAATTGTTGATTTGGAGGTGGAACTCAATTGATTGAATTGTTAATTGAATTGATTGAACAGATAAAAGAGTTAATTGATTGATGACAAAGAAAGCTTTATTTAGAAAAAGCTAAGGGAAGATAGAAAAATAATGATTGGAGGATAATTGATTGATGACAATTAAAGCTTTATTTAGAAAAACCTAATTGGAAGATAGAAAAAGAATGATTGGAAGATAATTGAGAAAATGATTTAATTAATCAATTGATTGAAATGATCAATTTGATTTTTGAAATCATGAAATTGAACTGCACATGTAACAAAATTAGATGAAATTAGAAGAATATGAATTAGCTAATTAAATAATTTAAATTAACTATTTAATTATTTAAAATTTGAATTTAACTAAATACTAAAGATTATTCATTTAAAGGGTTAAAATCATAATTAATTAAATAATTAATATTTAATTAATATTAGAAAAGGGTTAAATGATTAATTGATGAAGATAGAATACGAATAGGATAATTAGTAATATGATGAAGAAATATGAATTTAGAAGAATAAGATCAATTAATTTAATTAAATAATTATTTAATCAATTAGGATGAATAATTAGTGTGTGATTAATGAGACATTTTTAGGTGTACATTTGCCCCTCTTTGATGACATTGTTTCAAAGAAATGATTTTTTTTTTGCCTTAGTGTGCCCCAGTGACGCTTAGGGTGTAGTGCCCCCTCGAGAGATTGTTTATGCATTAAAGGTTTGAATTATCACTTGAAAGAAGAAGAATAATTAGTTGATTAGAGATAGAGATAGGTGATTAAAGATGATATCGAGATAGAATATGAGAAAATGAACCTTAGAATGAAAGATGAGAATTAGAAGCAACCGAGGATGATTGATATGAGATGATGGATTGAAATGATAGATTGAAAATGAATATGATGGTTTTCACAAACTTTTTTGCCTTGATTCATAGCACAATATATTCATCATTGAGCCTTATTATGTAAAAATGGAGCTTTGCACATCATGGTATAAGGAACCAAGATGTAAATATATCTCATTGAAGAAACAAACACGTAGCGGACAAGGAGTGAACCCCTCCATTCTGGGAATAGTGCCAAGGGTTGAGGTATGTGTGATATTCACAAGCATAACTATCTTTGACTGTTGCATAGGATATTTGTCGAATGAATGTACCAACACAAACACCCACTGTAATTATTGCCCCATAAATTCATTGGTTCACACCACAAACAACAAACAAAGATAAAGATAATGCCCATAATGGCTCCTCTAGTCGCTATAGTGTCTACCCTTGACATGACATATTTTGACTAGAGTTGATTTTTATTTCATGCTTGATAGACTTATCTAGACTATATTTGATGATTTGGATGATGATTACTCATGTGTTTCAGTCACTTATTATGATGATTAGACATTATTGGACATATGCTATTTGGATGATTTATATGATGATAACTCTATGAATATTGATCATGTGATTTGATATATATATATATATATGCTTGATGGATTTTACATGCTTACTATGTTATGGATTATCAACATATTAGTTTGATCATGGATTTGATGTTGATTATGATTACACTAACCTTATTTCATGATTACATTTGATGAGCTGTGTTTGACTATTGTTTGACCATCTTCGTGATAGAGACGATTCCATATCACTCATTGTGAGCGAGATGTGTCGTCACGATTCTCTATCACTTGCTTGTTCTGTATATATATATATATATATATATATATATATATATATATATATATATATATATATATATATATATATATATATATATGTTGTATTGTCATTTTGTGGTTGCAGGATCTTGCAGGTACCAGACATCAACTCCACCTTGGCTTCAGAAGTCTAAGTGTGTCTTTAATTCCAATGGCTTATGTGGTTCGAAGATGACTTGAGTTCCCTACACATACTCTAGGTCTAAGTTGTGCACCATGTGTCATCAGCGTCTTGGTGTAATTTGCCATGTCTTTAGTAAGTTGTGGCGTTGTGAGTATGCATTATGTCTTTATTGAATTATTTAATTAATTTGATGCATGAATTTATATAGTCCTTAATTCATTTAATTATTGGTTCAATATAGTATTTAATTATGTGCGATTTAATGTCTTTCATTTATTTATCATTCAGTTGGGATTTATTGTTTAAATCAAGTATTTATTTATTTTAAAAGGGTTTAATATTTATTTGGTGCTTATTGTTTAATCTTTATTATTGTTTAATAATTATATTGGTGGTTTAACCCTTATTGGTATTTAATTATTTATTTATTTGCCTATGGTTTAATTGTTTATATGATATTTAATATTTATTTAGCTCTTTAATTCATTTATGAGCTTTTGGTTTTAATTACCCATTTGATTTATTTTAGCCTATGGTTATTTGCATAGTTTATTATTTGGGGGTGGAAAAGTATTTTATCTTATCTCTTATTACACCCACTTATAATAATGTATTTGATTTATATTATTTCCTACCTACCCTTTATTCCCATTGGTGGAATTTGAAATGGAAAATAAAATATTATAACTATAGCGGGTAGGTGAAATATACTCCAAATTGGAATAATTTGATTGGCTAATGAGGAGGCTAGGGTTTTTGGTTTTCATAGTTTTTATTTGCAAGCCTGTGATGGTTCACGGGTTACATTCTCTTGGATTTCTCTGCAAATTTGCTTCTTGGCTCTTGGATCTGGGATTTTGGTTTTGTTGGAGGTATTTGGAGTGAATGTGTTCTGTTCATCAACTTCCTTCCATCACACAGGGTGCAAGTTGGAGCCTTTTTACTTGTTTTAGTTTTTAGATTTTCAGGATTGTTTGCTCTGTGTCTGCATTGTTTGAGGAGATGGAAATGCTATTTACATTTCTCTTTCATTTAGGTTTGAAATAATTTAAGAGAAATCAATGGGCTTTGGTTATATTGCTTGTTTTGGATTTTGGAAAAAGAAAATTATGGTTTTGTGAGCATTGTCGTGAATGCACGACTTGTGTATTGTATTTTATCTCTTGGGTTTATTTATCTTTACATTATTAGACTTGGTTCTTATTGCCTTGGAGTTTAAATCTCCTTGTTGTGAGTTTCGTTGTGTATTTGAAATTTTGGGTGAGGTTGGAGCTTACTGTGAGCTCCTAGACTGGTATTGTCGTGAGGGAGACTCACAAAAACTCTTTCATTTCCTCTTGAATGCCTTATGTGATGTATTGAAATGATTATTCCATGTTTTTAATTAATCCTTGAGTTTGTATAGGAGGTTCTAGGCTTTGGTGAAAGTTTTATGCAAGTTTTTTGAGTTTTGATAGCCTTTTTGTGTATTCTAGAAAGAGTTATTGTGTATAAGTCAGTGTTATGTTTTTGGAAAGATCTAGAGCCTCAATTTTTATTGTTTGAATTCATTTTCATCCTCTTGAAGTTTTTTTCAGTGCGTTTTTAGTGATACTGGTTTCGTTATTATACCCTATTTGTGCATTTTGCATTTTAGATTCTGTACTTGGCATTTTTCTGCAATTTTTGGTTTTTGTGACAAATGTGCCACAAAATTGAACATATGCACAATTTAATTGAACATATGTGCCATGTCATGCCCAAACTTTTGGGCACAAACAAAATAATTTTTTTTTTTTAATTTTTAAATACTTACTTAGTACGACTAACCTAATCAAAATAAAGCAATCTAGTTTGGTCTTAACTATGTTTTGAATGAATCAAACAATTAAATTAATTGGGTAATAAAATTATCTAAGTTATTAGCGAGGTAATATTTCTCCACAAGCGTTATCACTAATCTCCCATTAATAAATAATTAAACTCACTTAGCAATAATCACAACTAAATTAATAGGGACTATTAATGATCTCCTATAGTTCTTTAATTACTTAGGGTCTAAATTTAATTTACCCTAACTTTTGATTAAATAAATCTATTAAGTAAAATTTCCATTAAATAAAAGGTGTCTAATAAATTTTGAAATATAAGGGCCAACATGGCACTACATAAATCATTTTATTCTCTCAAGGGTTTAGCCTTCCAAGGAGTTTTAAACTCTTCTTACTAAACTGCTCCTACATTCATTTAATAATTAAGAGAGCATTACTTAATTTACAAATAACTTTTTGATTCCAAATAATTGTAGAACTAAATTACATCTATATATGTGTGTGTTTATATATATATATATAAGAGAGGGGGTTTCCTTTTCTTTATTATAACAACATTCTTTTAAAGGATTCTACAAGATCACATGTTGACCCTAACCCCCCTACTTTATCACACCCACACTCATATCTTATTATTATTATTATTATTTTTAAAGAAACCTATGAGTGCTTGCCCTAACCCAAAATTAGAGTTAGGGCATGAGTGTGATAACATGAATATTTTTAAATGTGCTGTGTGTGTGTGTGTGAGATGGTTTCTTTTATTTTTTTATTTCTTTTTTTTTTTAATGTGCGTGTGTGTGCAGGTGTGGGCGCGGCGGCCATA
The DNA here is from genome assembly GCF_030272615.1 of Cryptomeria japonica. Taxonomy (NCBI): domain Eukaryota; kingdom Viridiplantae; phylum Streptophyta; class Pinopsida; order Cupressales; family Cupressaceae; genus Cryptomeria; species Cryptomeria japonica. The sequence goes on along the minus strand of NC_081413.1, from coordinate 464,949,174 downwards.
GGAGGCGGCGTTTGTTATTTTATCCCCGGCGGGTGCGCAGGGCCGAACCGGAAGTCGTTTTTTATTTATGGTGGAGGAAGGAAGGCGGAGGAAGTGGTGAACGACAGTGTGCGGGGGTTTCCCCCGGGTGCCACTGTGCTTACCCACAGTGCGGCCTAGCACCGTCCACTGTGGATAGACACAGTAGCGGACCGGGAGCCACCACCACTGTGGTTACCCACAGTGGCGGCGCCGAGCCGTCCACTGTGAGTAATCGCAGTGAGGGCACGACCGTGCCATCCCCTATTTTCACAGGGGTTCGGCCCTTTGGTGATATTAATTTTTTTTTTTTATTATTATTTTTTTTTTATATGGTAAAAAAAAACATATATATATATATATATATGTCCCTTTTTTTTTATTAGAAAATTTAACATGTAAATACATCACTGTTTTTTTTTGTATTATAAACAGATGTTCAGAATATCATTTAAGGAAATTATATATATATATATTGCTACTTTTTAAACTATATCCCATTTAGGGAATTTTTGAGTTTATTATTTTTGTGTATCTTTAAAATGCATACAAGATTTTCCTAATATTATTTGTAGTTTGTATAATGGGAAAAATATCCTTCTCTTAAGAGGTTGAAGAAATATATGCTTGATATTCTGTTTTTTTTTTTGTTTAAAACTAACATTCTATACCTAATAACTACAATGCATTCTAACAGCAACTTAAAATATAATCTTTTTTTGGTAAACAAATTAAATCTAAAAACTAATTGCTAATAATTTTTTTTTGATAAAATAGCTACTACATTGGGATTTATTTTCTGCACTAAATGGGAAAAATAAATATCTGATTTATTTATTTGCAGCAGCATAATAACATAAAAGAACATGTAGTAATAACTTAAATTTATTTGCAGAATACATAAGAATGCAACAACTTGATATATATATATTTTTTGAAACCATAGGACTTATTAAACTTATACATTTTTTTTTGGCAAAAATAACTAAGTATATTCATGCATTTCTTTAAACATTTTATTTATTTCTAAATGAAGGAGCATTACATAAGGGATTTGAAAACCCTACTAGTCTCTCCTTTTTAATGGAGAAGAACTTAAAATGAAATACATACTTTTCTTGCTTTTGGAAAGATAAATACAACATTGACTCCTCTTTTCTTTTTACTACAAATTAAAATACAATTTTCCTTTCAAACTTTTCTGCAACATAAAACAACAGCAAATCCCTTTATTCTTTCTTTCCCATCCCAAGCAACCTGCAATAAAAACACAACTTTGACCATGGAGAGCTCACCTCCCAGCCTAGGCTTACTAGAAGCCACCCCCGAGCTTGGAGAACCAAGCACTAGACGGGTTACAAACAAACAAACAACACAACATCAAAGACAAACACTCAACATGCATCTTCCCATCCCAAGCTACACTTTCACCACATTTTGTGATGATCATTCCACAGGTGGAAGTGGACCAAATACCATTGGGGAGATTGCAAGCCAAAATACAACTCAAGCCACCTCATGGCAATGCAAAATACAACAAAAGATACATCTCCACACCTTATGCCCCCCAAAGGCTCAAGGGCCATATTTTCTCCCCTTATGACCCCCAAATGCATACACAAGGCTATGTAGCAAGGGTCACAAAGGACACCCTTGAGATCACCCTCCTTAAGGAGAGCCTCTTACCCAAGGCTGTCATACTTCTTCCACCCCAAGACCATCCTACTCTCCCAAGAGTAGGAGGTCTTGGACACTCCCAAAAAAAACAAGAAAACATAAACAAAAACATAGAAATGAAAACTTACATTTTTCTCCTACAACAATTTACATAAACACATCTCTTTCAACAAGCATTTCTTTCTTTCAAAAACAACATAAACAACATAAACAAAAGGAAATAAAACCAACCTTATTCTGCCAATAGGTATGTTAGATTTAGTTGGGGATGAGCTACCCAGATCCACACAAACTTTCCACCAACCCTTCCCCAAAAATTCTACTCTACTACCAATTTTCAAAACAAATGCATAATCTCCAAAAATGGAGAGTGGGTGATTACTCACTAAGTCCCTAATCCTTGCCTAAGAAGGCCTCTCACACACTTCCCAACCCCTTGGGTGAGGTGAGAGTTCCCATTGGTTGCTCTTCCCAAACTCTTACACATTACTAAAACTGGAAAGGGAAATGGTGAGAGAAGATGGGGAAGAGAGTTTGACATCAAAAGGGAAGGTTGTCTATCCTAGGAGGAACCTTCTAAGTTGAATTTTCGCTCACCTTGGAAAAACCACTTTTTGAGGTGACTAAACAGTCACATGGGAGTAGTCACATGTTTCAAAATACCCCTAACCCATAGGTATACCCTTTGGACCTTTGGAAAAGCCCTAAAACTGACCCTAGGAGTCCATTTAACCCCTTAAAAATCCAACTGAAGTTACCCTACGGGTCAAACCTGAGTTGACCACTCCCAAGACTCCCTACCCAAGGCAAATCTGGGACCACACTCATTTGTTTGAATGGCTTTGGTAGAAACAAAACTCCCTCCAAGAGACAAGTCAAAATCAATGACACTAATCATCACATGTGTCAAGTGACACAATAAAATACAATTTAAAAATCACACATGGAATTTGTCTCTTGTAGGTTTACACAATTACATAAAATCAAATTAACACTCAAGCATCATACACTTCACAATTAAAATACATTACAAACGGGGTGTTGTCTCTCCAAATAGACAACCCCTGGCTTAACAAACGTACATTGGTCTAGGTTTGGTTCTCCATATAAATTCCATGGTCACATGGATAATTTTCCTGCGCACCTCAATTAACACATTAGTAATTCCAAATAAACACAATTATACATAATTAAATACATGGATTTCATTGCACATCAAACACTCATACATTGGCAACAATAATTCAATATCTCATTCATTCAAATTCGATTCCACATAAGCAATTAACATAATTCTCAAATTTGAACCATTCATAAAATAAGCATCATTTTTCTACCATCCAAATGAAGCCCTACGATTTCAATAATGACATTCACCATTTCAAAATAATTCTATTCTAGCAACATATAAAGTTTCATAATCATCATGCATAAAATAAAGCATCAATATATGTCAATGTGATCCAAATCATGAAAACATATAGGTTCTAAATCCATAAAGCATAAAATAAAGCATCCATAATAGTCTCAATATGCAAATAACTGAAAATGTCAAACTGAGTCGGGGTAGGGCCTCACATGCCACTTCAAGGTGTAAATGCACCACTTTAGTGGAAAAATGCGCCATTCTGCAGAGTTTTAGGGTTTTGTCAGGTTTTGCAATTTGTTTGATATTTGCTCAGTTTGGGCCAGTACTAGAGGCATTTTGAGGGCTTGATTGATGTTTTCCAATGTTGGTTGATTGGTTTTGATGACCTATTATTGTTTTCTTTATGTTTTTCAATAATTTTACAATTGTAGTTTGCATAGGCTCTCTTTCATGTTGAAGCGCCATGAAAGAAGAGTGTTGGAATTGTGATTCTTGAGCCAGCAAGTGAAAGGCCTTGTTGTGACTATATCTATTGTTCATGGTAGATTTTGATGGCCTTGTTGTGGCCCTTGATGTGTTCCTTTTCCAAGAGGCTCATTATGATTTATAGTTGTTATGGCTATTTGGATGTTCTTATACATGAGCAAAAGCTATTGGTTGCATGATGACTGTTTATGAATGAAACAGAAAGGCAATAACATCCACAACACATAACATAAATATTTGTACACGGAAACCCTGTAAGGGGAAAAACCATGGTGGGAAACCTTACCCACAATCAGATGATACTACTGCAGATAGTACGTGTATACAATAGGGGGTCTACACATATAGAAAGGCTAAGTGCCTAGAGCTCACTGCTCAATCACAAAATGGGAGTCACACTGACTACAATTGGATGGTTAAATCCAATGATAATGTACTGCTCAAAATAGCATCATTATATGCTGGATTCAGTATCAGTTTAGCTCTGATTTGCTTCTCAAAAACCTTCCTTCAACCTTCAAATGATGTCTGCATGTATAGCTCTGCTTATTTTTGCATGTATCCTATTACAATCCTTTTTCTTATCACATATCAATCTCACAAAATGAGATCTTACATTTATACTATAACCTAAGACCAATTGAGTAGGTTGGCTTACTAAAAGATATTTCAATAAAATCAATTACAAATAAATCGATATCCGATGCATGATGCCGTCTCAATGCATTTACAATAATAACAAATCATCTCTATGATGTGTCATGCTGATCTGGAATAGATATGCTTGCTGGTGCATAACCTGGACCTATTTGTCGGTAACAACAAATATGCAAACCCGAATATACCAATGAACAAATCACCAAAACAAAGTGTCCAAAAAATGTCTTCGATGTAATCAAGTAGTCTCCAAGTCATTCCAAGTGTCGGTGAACAATATAACCTATCGGTGAACCAAATACCAGTGACTGTGCATAAGTCACTTGCTTGCCGGTGAACATAACCAAATCTCCAAGTGCTGATACATATTGACAAGTGTTGACATCAATGACAAAACTATATCAACATATCCAAAATACCAACAATCTTCCCCTTTGGTATTGATGGCAACACAAGATGGAAAAACCATCAAAATGCCAAAACAGAAATGCCAAAAACCAGAAACCAACAATCTCCGTCTCCAAAAATCAAAATTACAGATACAGAGAGTAATCAATCTCTCCCATAATCTCTCCAAAGTAATAGTCTCTCCCCAAGATAACAATCTCTTCCCCAAGGGATAATGTGTTTTTCCATAACAATCTCTCCCCCTTTGACATCAAATGCCAAAGCAATACAAAATACCAATTCATTACAAAATACCAACTACTCCCCCTGAGAAGTATCTCTCCTCATCAAAGCCGGAATAAAATATTTCTCTGTTAATTCTGTCAGTTGATGACAAACATCGACTGTCTAAGTCTCTACCGATAGGGGTATAACCCCAAGCTGCTCTCTGAGATATTCAAAAGTCTCCTTAGGCAAAGGCTTAGTAAAAATATCTGCAATCTGCTCTTTCGTATTCACATAAACCAATTTCACTTCTTTTGCTTCAACATTCTCTTTTAGAAAATTTAATTTGATAGAAACATGTTTAGATTTTGAGTGAAGTACAGTAAATTGTTATAGGTTCCTTGAATTTTACCTTTATGTCCTTCAACATTTGCTTAAGCCATAATACCTATGTGCAATTAGTTGCTACTGCAACATATTCTGATTCTATTGTTGATAAAGATGTGCAACTTTGTTTCTTGCTCAACCAAGAAATTAATCTGCTACCAAGAAAAAATGCTCCACCGGTGGTGCTTTTTTTGTCATCTACATCTCCTGCCCAATTTGCATCTGTGTATGCACATAAATCAAAGTTTTCATCTCTAGGATACCATAAGCCAAGATTTGTAGTGCCTTGTAAGTACCAAAAAATTCTTTTTACTGTTGATTCATGATTTTCTTTAGGATTACTCTGAAATCTTGAAACAATACATACTGCATTCATAATATCAAGTCTTGTTTGTGTCAAATAGAGTAAACCTCCTATCATAGACTTGTATCTAGTCGGATTAACAAGTGCTGATTCATCCTTCAATGATAATTTATTAGTTGTAGTCATAGGTGTGCTTATCGGTTTAGAGTTTTCCATGCCAAATTTCTTTAGTAATTCCTTCAAATAATCAGATTGACTCAAGAATATACCTTTACCAGTTTGTGAAATCTGCAATCCTAAGAAGATTTTTATCTCCCCAATCATAGACATTTCAAATTCTTGCTGCATTTCACTAGAAAAGTATTTACATGATCCATCTTCTCCTCCAAAGATTATATCATCAACAAAAACTTCTATAACCAAGATGTCATCATTAGTCACTTTGTAATATAAGTTGTTGTTAGCATTACCTTTAGTAAAACCAATCTTCAAAAGATATTTATCCAATCTAGCATACCAAGCTCTAGGAGCTTGCTTTAGCCCATACAAAGCTTTCCTTAACCTGCAAACCATATCTTTGTCATCTGTCAAAGAAAATCCATCAGGTTGTTCAATATAAACTTCTTCTTCAAGATCTCCATTTAGAAATGCACATTTAATATCCATTTGATATACTTTATAGTTCTTGTGTGCTGCAAAAGACAAGAATAATTTGACTGCCTTAATTCTAGCTATCGGTGCAAATGTTTCATTATAATCAATTCCTTCTTTCTGTGAATATCCCTTACACACTAATCTTGCTTTATTTTTTATTACTTTACCATCTTCATTAAGTTTGTTTATGAATACCCATTTAGTTCCAATTACATTTTTGTCTTTAGGCCGGGGAACTAATGTCCATGTGTTATTCTTTTCAATTTGTTCCAACTCTTCTTCCATAGCTTTAATCCAAAATTTATCTTTGCATGCCTCATTAACTGATGCTGGTTCAATTTGAGAAATAAGACATACCTCTTCATTTGCCAATCTTCCTCTAGTCATAACTCCTTGATACTTGTTCCCAATTATCTGATCTTCAGAGTGGTTCAATCTTACATACCGGGGTGTCTTTGCTTGTTGTTGTTCCTTAGTTACTGTGGAATTTTCAGATGATGCCGGTGTGACTGGATCATCATTCTGTACCGGTATACTCATTGTAGGTTCATTTGATATTATCTCCGTTGCTGGTTCAGAGTCTATGTACCTTGAATTTCCTCTAAATTGTTCATCAATCTTCACATTTGTACTCTCAACAATTTTCTGCAATCTTTTGTTAAAACATCTATATGCCTTGCTTTTAGATGAATAACCAAGAAATATTCTTTCATCACTTCTAGGATCAAATTTGCCAATATACTCTGTTAGGATTCCCAAAGATACTGAGAGGGGGGGGGGGGTGAATCAATATCTAACCGGTTAATTGATTTTCTTAACTTATTAAATGAAAAGCATTCCAAAACTGCATACCGGTAAACCAAAATTAATGCAGTAAATAAGAACAACAACCACAACATGAAAGACACACCATAACACAATATTTTTAATGAGGAAACCTAGTGTGGGAAAAACCTCAGTGGGATTTGTGACCCACAATATTCGCTTACTGGCTAATAAAAGAATATTACTGTTACAATAGGGGCCTGGACATGCAGGAAGGCCAACTTCCTAAGGCTCACTGCTTACATACAAAAGAGAAGTCTCACTGACTTACAAAAGTGGATTATTAAAATCCAATGTCATGTACTACTACAAAAGGGCATCTGCTATGCCAAATCCAGTACCGGTTTAATCTCTGCAACTTCCAAAACCTTATACCAAATTTTGCCTTAGTATTCCCACATAATATCCATCATATATCCTACATACAAATGTTCTCTAAGATCTCATACTTATATATGAGCCTTATTACAATACGCCTTGTCGGCTTTCAAAAAGATATTACAATTAATTATATTTTGCAATAAATAAAATCATGTCGGCCAGGGTGCCAGTAATCAATCTTTTCGGTGTCGATGAATGTATGATGGTGTAAAGTTTGTCGGTGCCAGTGCCTACCGGTATCATATGATTGTAAGGTTGCCATCAATGACAATACCTTCAATCACCTACAATTTCTCATTGGAGTGTGCATTTGCCAACAATCTCCCCCTTTGGCATTGATGACAACACTCATGAGAAAAATCCAAAAAGTGTCCAAAAATGTTTGTCCAAAAGAATCTATCAAAAACTGTGCTCCCCCTGAGTTGATGATGTCTTCTGCTGATCATTTTTCTCATCTCCACTACTCCCCCTTTGGCATCAATGACAAAGGTTGTCATTCAATGTCAATTGAGTGTGGTTCCTGCCTAGATCCTTGTAATATGTTTATTACAATCTAATAAATTTTGTTAAAGCAACATTCAGACTATTGTAAAATCTCTCATTGTCTTTCAGTGTTGCTTCGGTTCTCTGAATTGTATCGGTGAGAGAGTGCATTTTATCTTCTGGTGTCTTAAGTCCTGGAACAAGAGCCTCATAAATCTCTTTCCTCAAAGAGATGAGGATATCCAGTTTAGGACTTAGTCTGCATTTAAGTTCTTTTGCCTTAAACTTTATCCTTTCCTTGTCTTTCTCAAGCTTTTCTATTTTCTCTTCAAAAACTGCAATTTCTTGTTCAATTACTGAAATTGAGTCTGATGAATCTATCAAGTTGTCAGCAATATCATTTATTTCCTTCTCAGCTATGCCGATATCTTTATCTATGTCTTTTGTCAAAATGTCTGTTTTACATGCGTCTCTATATAGTTTCTTAAAGTCCAAAATTGTTTTACCTAATACTGGTAATAAGGTTTCCATATGTTCCTTATTATTCTTTACTGTCTCCTCAACGAATTTTTCCTTCTCCTTATTCATTTTCTCTCAGAAGGTGTCTTCATTTATCTAATCCATTGTTATTAGGTTGTCGTTTATATACTTAGACAATGTGTCTAATTGGCTCAAGGAATCTTTATTTTCTATGTTACACTTTGGAGCTATCATCTTCAAAATTAGTAAAGTATCATCTATAGCCTTATACGACTGTGCATTACACTCTGTTATTTTCTTTATTGAATCTAAGAGTACCTCAGTTACATTTGTAGGCCTGAATTCAGTCATAGATGTACTAGATGACTATCTAACTGTTTTCACAATCTGTTAACCGTCGGTGTTTGTGATAGCTTTGCTTTCCTTAGTAAGAGCCTGTTGCTCTAATGGTTTCTCTTTGTTCTCTCCTAATGGTGTCTCTGTTTGTGCTTCAGATGATTTCACCGTGTCATCCACTGTCGGTTTCTCTTTGTTTACCTCATACTATCTACTGTCAGTGACTCAGTAGATACATTAGTGTGTGTACCTGTGGTATCTGCCTTTACTATATCTAGGGGATCATTTGGTGCTTTGGTTTGTTGTTCTACCCCAATTCCAATGTTTTCAATTGTAATAGTTTCTGGTGGTGGTTCCATTGCCACATCCCTCTTATTGGTTGTTTCTTTATCTACCACAATATTGACTTCTTGTGTGTCAATGTTCATTGTGTATAACACCTCAGAGTCAGGAATTGTATCCTCATGTGGTGTTGCCGGTTGTGTGTCAACAGTTTGTACCGGTGGAGTATCAGAGGTTGGTGGGGGTAAATTATCTGTTATCTTTAGGCTTGGAGGTCCACCTACCTTACCTTTCCCCTTACCTTTTGGTAGACTTTGATAGTCTTAGGTCTCTTAAGTTCTTCTTATTTTTCCTTCTCAACAAAAAAATGTCCCATTTATCTGTAGTCTCTTCTGATATTTTATTTACTCTTCCTGCCATTAATGCTACATGTCAGTGTCCAGTTGAGAATACTGTCCGGTTAGCTTCATTGATCAACTCATCAATCTCTTGAGTCGAGTTCATTGGGTGAACTACAAGTAGTTTTTCTATTTTGATTTTCTTATCTAGTTCAACAATAGCTAACCTTCTAGCTTCTAATCTTCTGTACAAGTCATTTGGTATGTCATCTACAAATTCATCAAAAATTTCTTATAAATGTCTAAGTGTAAGATTACACTATTTTCTATGCTCTCCTTTTCATCATTGGATAGTGTATTATACAGTTTGCTGATGTTTGTCAGTTTTCCATCTTCAGTGATTTCTTCCAAAAGTTTGTCAAAAGGAGGAATAACCTGTTTTTGTTTCCTCTTCTTTGGTGTCAATTTCTTAGTCGGAGGCCTAACTACCTGTTGTTTTTGTCTTATCTTCCTGGGTGTGGGTGAGGGTGTCAGTGAGGGTTTTCTCTTTCTTTCTACCCTTTTGAATTTAGTCGGTATCTCACTGTCAGAAGAAGTAGCAACTGATGAGAGATGTGTCTCTAGTTGTAGTCCTTCCAATTCACTCTCCTTAATACTAGTTTTCTTTAGTACATCTTATTTTATTACTTTAGCCTACCTTGAACCTCTCTTAACTATCTTCTTAGTTTTCTTAACTCTTTTCTGAGATTGAATGCCACTTTCAATTGTTTCAGCATTGCCAACAAAATTTTCTGTCGATTCCTTAGGGGCTTCTAAGAGGGCTTTTGCATAAGTTTTAACTATGTTGTCATCTTCCTCATATCCCATCTCTATAACCCAAATAGTTCTAGGGATAACTGCCTCCATCCAGATTTCATCTTTCTTGATCACAAAGCATATCTCTTTTTGATACTTATCAACAATTGCTTGAGAGAGCCTTATTCTTGTCTCCATTCTTGCTTTCAAAGTTTGAATATATTCATTTATATTTTTCTCTCTGTCATCTCCCATATTGTTCAGTATGTCTGACAGTTTTTTCCTACCGGTATATCAAAACCAAAGTCTTTCCTACCAATACCGGGTACTTCCTTAGTAATGTACAACATTAAGCACACAAGTAGGTTGCCAAATCTAAAAGTTCATTTCTTATCACCTTTGATTTTCTTTAGGTTGTCTATCAATTCATCTTTAAGCCACTCACATACATCAATTCTTGCATTGACATTCACCATGTCATATGCACTTTTAATACATAGGCTAGAGACTGAGTTTAGTCTGTTTGCATGTGTAGCCTTTTAACCAAGAATCATGCTAACAAATCTGTAGCGTCATAAATTGTACGCACTTGCTAGGGTGGTACAATTTCACACCTAGTTTAGCACCCGCCTTGACACATTTTGCATTTTGCATTGCATTTCCCCTTTAGCACTTAATTAATTAAATTAATTAGGTCTAAGGTTCTATTTTATCATCTCCCATATCATAAAGTTGGGCTCTTTTCATTAAAGTGTGCCCCTTTCATTTTATTCTTCCAATACATCATTTAATCAAAAACCCTAATTAGGTCCTATTTTGAACTTGGGGGCTTGATTTCGGGGGTCAAAACATCTCGAAATCACCTGTAACTTTGGGATTCTCTCTAAAATCATCATATCCGACGGCCTTGAAAATTTGGTGAAAAGTTGTCGGGACCATGGCGCCCGGAGTGCACACGGTCCCGGACATTTTTCTCGAAATTTTAGGAGCGCGATCCAATCATAAAATAAAGCTTAACCCCAAGAAATTGGCGGGAGATTCAATCTCTAGGTCGGCCAAAAGTTGAAATTAAGACCTAGGGTTTCATATATAAGAGCTCTCTTTCTTCATTTGAAAGGATCCGAATTTTTGGTTTCAAGGGCCTTCTACGCAGCGAAAGAGCAGATCTTTGAAGACTTCAACAACATTCAAACATCCATCCATCAAGCATTCATCAAATTCATTCATCCATTTAGGGCTTTGAAGACATTGAAGAGCAATAAGGGACACCGACTGAAGATTGGCTTGTACCCCTCCCTTGGGGTTGGGTATGATTTCATGTTGTTTTCATGTCTTTGCATAAGCCTCACTATATCATTTGTATTCATGCTTTAGATCACTTTGCATCTTGATTTGGAGCATTTACATTATCATTTACAAGCAATTAGGGTTTACTTTCTAGGTTGCTCTAGTTTGCTTACTTGCATTTTAGGATCTTGCACACACACAAGGTCTACACACACAACTTTTACTATACAACTTGGCTATTCGTGGAGGTGGAAATCACCAAAACGGGGGTTTGACTAAGGCAAAACCCTATATAGCCACCTACAACCCTTTTCAGATATAAGTGCAGATTTTCGAATTCAAAGGACGCCACAAGTTGCAGATCCGATGGAAGTAGACTGAGACAGGACAACACACCAAATTGCAAAGCAGAAACCTAGGACAAGGGCATGGGGCGCCCTGGTCCCTCAGACAACAGCAGTTTTCAGCACTTTTCGACAGCTTTCAGGTTGCCAAAATGAGCAGTTTCAGGTGCAGAATCAGGTCAGTGGCGCATGCGCCCCCGTCCCAAACATTTCCACTTAGATTTTAACCCCAGGTACACATTTGCATTCTCCTCTCATCCTTGTGTTTACAGCTTTTCATCACTTAATCTCAATCTTGCAATCTTGTTACTAGTTCATACTTGCACTCTAGGGCCAATAGTTGAACTTGCATCATTTTATCTATCATTTGCAACAAAGGAATAGAAATCCTAATAGATAGCCCATGGCTCTCTCTTCCACAAAAAGAAGTAGCCAATTGTGTGATACCTCTAGGCTCTTTCGTATTCCACAAGTGTGTGATTGAAAGTGAGATTAGGGCATGTTTGCTTAGTGTCACTTTTTCCCTCACACAAAATCTAACATTTATATCTTTCACGTTATTTACTCTTAGGGATCTTTTGTCAAATGTTGCATCGATTAGGGTCATCACAGTGTCATTTGAAACCTTCTTTGTTCTGTCAGGCCTGTTACTGGTGGAAGGTAAGCATGTCACTGCCCTAACTGCCTCTTTAGTGATCTTATGGATGGAATCTAACCAAAAGAACTTGCCATGTACTCTGCTCAAGACTATCCTTATCACATCTTTAGGAAAATCAGGGATACTAAGAATGTCCACAAAACCTAGGGTTTCCACAATCTTGTGTTCTGGTTTAACATTACCATGTTCATCACAAATTACAGTCCTATACATGTTCATTATTTCTTTAGCTCCTAGTTCCTCAATATGGAAATGTATATACATCCTAGGATCTTCTGCATAAACTACTCCCTTAGGTATTTTCGAGAATGCTCCTAGGGTGTCATCTTTCTTCGCAATTTCGGGAATAAGTTTGAACACGGGTCTAGGGCGCTTGATAACCTCAATCACAGTAGGCTTTGCAATAAATTCAGGTGCAGATGAAGAAGCCATAGTTATAAATACCTTAAACTGCCTTTAGGATGATTGCTTGGATGAATTGCTTCACTTTTCGCTCAGGATTTTCGCGCTCTCTGGAGATTTGAATGCTCGGTGAATGAAAAAAGAGCCAAAACACTTGCTTTATAATGTTATTTCTTTCAACTGCCACATTTAATGCCTGCCGGTTAAGTCAAAACTTAACTCATCTGCCGGTAAAGAAGTAATCCAACTTCTCACCATCAACTGAGGGTAAACTAGCATGTTTTTCAATTTGTTGCCATACCCCCAAAGGATTATTTATCAGTTAGATGAAGGATCTCCTACCGGTGGAGTGATACTTTGTTCTACTTGTAAAGAAATAGCTTCACTAACATTCATGTCAGACTTTCTAATCCATTGTTTTGAAAATTCTTGCTTTACCTCTTCAACCTTTTCTTTACCTTTCAAGCTGGGTCCTTTGTTATTTGTCGGTGATGTCTTACTTCTACAAAATTTTGCAATATGTCCAATCTTGTTACAAGCATAACAAGTCACATTTTTTTCTGAATAGCTTTCCCATATCCTATGGGGGTATGTGTTCTGTATTGGTTAGATAAGTGTCCAAATCTTTCACAAATATAACATCTTACATTCATTCTGCAATTTTCTAAATTATGACCAACTTTATTGCATTTAGAGCATTGACTGGTGGGTGCATTATTATTCTGATAGTTTCTAGATCTACACTGATTTTCTCTATGACCATACTTGTTACAGTTAAAGCATTTTCCATTGAATTTATAAGCATTAGGTTGTCTTACCGGTTTGCTGTGATCATGTTTGTTTGCAGTGCCGGAGCTTTCACCAACTTCAAAGCCAAGGCCATTAGTATCTCCATTAGGTTTCTGATTCTTTAGCATGTCATCAAGTTCTTTTTAACTTCTCTTGAATTTCTCCTTGTGTTGATTTGCAGTAGACAACTCATTATCCAAGAAATCTTTTTGTCTCATGAGTTCAGTTTTATCATGTTCTAAGTGAATTAGATTTGTCTTTAGCATATCATTCTCATGACTGAGTCTTATATTTTCATTTGTAGCATCATTGATTCTTCTAGCCAAATCATCTTCAATCTTCTTTCTATCTTCAATGTCCTTACATAATCTCATAGACATATCTTGCATCACATTCTTCATTGTATTGTTTTCTTGTCTCAGTTTGTTCACTAGATCATTAAGAGTTTCTTTCTCATTATCATCACTCTGTATCTTCTCATAAAGTTCTCTTCTTTTGTTCCTAGCAATAGTGAGATTTTTCTGAAGTCCTTGAATGATTTCCTGTGCAGCCTTAAGATCATCTTCAAGTTTGATATTCTTCACTTTTTCTACATCATAATCTGCAAGAAATGTTTCTAGTTGCTTCCTCAAGTTTTCCATTTCTATAGGTGTCAAAATCTTCCTCAAGTTGTTAGGCTTTTGAAAATAGAGGACCAGGCTCTGATACCAATTGATAGGATTCCCAAAGATACTAAGAGGGGGGGAGGGAGGTGAATCAATATCTAACTAGTTAATTGATTTTCTTAACTTATTAAATGAAAAGCATTCCAAAACTATGTACCGGTAAACCAAAATTAATGTAGTAAATAAGAACAACAACCACAACATGAAAGACACACCATAACACAGTACTTTTAATAAGGAAACCCAGTATGGGAAAAACCTCGGTGGGATCTGTAACCCACAATATTTGCTTACTAGCCAATAAGAGAATATTACTATTACAATAGGGGCCTGCACATATAGGAAGGCCAACTGCCTAAAGCTCACTGCTTACATACAAAAGAGAAGTCTCATTGACTTACAAAAGTGGATTATAAAAATCCAATGTCATGTACTGCTACAAAAGGGCATCTGCTATGCTAGATCTAGTACCGGTTTAAGCTCTGCAAGTTCCAAAACCTTATACCAAATTTTGCCTTAGTATTCGCACATAATATCCATCATATATCCTACATACAAATGTTCTCTATGATCTCATACTTATATATGAGCCTTATTACAATATGCTTTGTCAGCTTTCAAAAAGATATTACAATTAATTACATTTTGCAATAAATAAAATCATGTCAACCAGGGTGTCGGTAATCAATCTTTTCAGTGTCGGTGAATGTATGCCAGTGTAGAGTCTATCGGTACCGGTGCCTGCCGATATCATATGATTGTAAGGTTGCCATCAATGACAATACCTTCAATCACCTAAAATTTCTCATTAGAGTGTGCATTTTCCAACATACTCATCTCTTCTAATATAGCACTTGCTTCCAAATATTCTGAAATATTTAAGAGTAGGAGTAATACCAAACCATAGTTCATGAGGGGTCTTACCGGTTTCACCTTTGATGTGAACTTTGTTGAATGTGTAAACCGTTGTACTCACTACTTCTCTCCAACATACATGAGGTAGATTTGCTTCTGATAACATGCTTCTAGCTGCATCCAAGATAGTTTTGTTTTTCCTTTCCACAACTCCATTCTGCTAGGGTGTTCGGGGTGCTGATAACTATCTTCTGATTCCATTCACTTCACAGAATGTATTAAATTCCTTAGATGTGAACTCACCTCCTTGATTTGATCTCAGACATTTGATTTTCTTACCGGTTTCATTCTCTACTAACACCTTGAATAGCTTGAATTTCCCAAGTGCTTATGATTTCTCCCTGAGAAAAGTGACCCAACACATTCTAGAATAGTCATCAATGATTAGAATGAAATACCTATCACCTTGTAAACTTCTAGTTCTTGCTGAACCACATAAATCAATATGAATCAAGTCAAGAACATTATTGGATTTTTCTGGAATACTCTTAAAAGATGCTCTAACTTGCTTTCCAAATTGACATTCCTTACATATCGAATTGTGAGGTTTAACAATCTTAGGTAAAACTCTTCCTGCCTTAATTGTACTAATTTTCACAATGCAATCAAAATTTACATGACAAAGTCTCTTATGCCATAACCAAATTTTATCAATATGTGCAATCAAGCATGTTTTTTCACTGTTGTTCAAATGAAAAATATTACCTCTAGTTTGATTACCGGTTGCAATTTCCAAACCAGTTCTGTTCATGATTTTGCATTTACCATTCTTGAATTGTAACTTAAATCCTTTTTCAACTAATTGACCAACACTCAAAAGATTATTCTTCAAACCTTCAACATAGTAAACATTATCAGTATGATGCTTACCATCAAAAGATATAGTGCCTTTTCCTTTGATCAAACAAGATTTATCATATCTGAATCTTGTTGGCATTACAATAGAAAGGAGATTGTTGGCATTTCAATAAGGATATTGAGAAGGTTGTTGGAGATTATTGATATAACTGAAGAAGGATGATTACTGTCTTAATAATATTGTTTTGTCATTGATGTCAAGAAATTGATTTTCTGATTCAGTATGATGTTGCCATATCTTGAGAAGTATGTGTTGATGAGTATTAGGAGGTTGGTAAGTGACATAGAAAGAATATGATAATTGTATATGGTGAAAATGGATAACGATAATAACAATATTGAAAGGCTAAATGAATTCAACCACAAAACCCTAGCCTAACAATCAACAAAGATCCATCATAACATATGAAGATTACCTAAGACAATGCAAATCACATGAAATCACAAAGATTATACCATCACATGTCCAATAGGGTTTTGATCTCCATTCTTCCTATCTCCATTGATCTTGCTTGATATATTTGCTCTCAGATTTTATATGCACAAGAGCTCAACAAAGAACGGAATGTGGTTGCAAGTAGGATCGTAGTGTAGTCAATTGCATAAAAGATGATTAGCATGAATGATTAGAAATGATTGATTAGGGTTTGATAATGAAGGAAGCATCTCCTTATATAGAAGACACTATATGAAAAGGAGGGATAAGATTGAGAGGTGTAAAAGGAGGTCGGCTATGATTAGAGGGTAGGTAAAAGAAATAATAAAATAATGAAAGGGGTAGATAGTGTATGAATTAAGAGATGAATGACATGTGTCATGGGTAGAAAAGGCTAATGAATTAATTAAATAAATAAAGATTTATTTAATTAATAGAAGAAGTGGGATCAATTAAATAAATAAGATATTTATTTAATTTAGGAAAATGATAATTTAAATAAATAAATGTATTTATTTAAATGAGAAATAAGGCTAGAAGAGGATAAATGAATTAATTAAATAAATAAAGATTTATTTAATTAATAGAAGAATTAAGCTTAGATAATTAAATAAATAAAATATTTATTTAATTAGACATGACAATTTTAGGTGTCTACATTTTGCCCCTCTTTGAGACAATGCGGCTTGTCGCATTGTTTCAAAGAAGATAAGATGAACTGATACAGAGTTGCCCCAGAATGGGAATGATATGCCCCCTCGAGAGATTGGATGAAAATGTCTGAAAAGATTGCAGACAATCTCTCGATAAGAAAGACAAGATAGAATGGATTGATCGGATAAAGTGACAAAGTCACGGGATAAAGAAGACTGACTCGGGAAATGAATGCGAGGGCAGTCTATAAGATAGACCATGAGGGAAATACATCCTCATTGTCATCCACACATCCAAGAGATTAGAGTGCAGAGCGAGATAGGGCAGCAATAGTCAACAGCAATGGCAATGGCTCACAGATTCGATCGTGTTCGCCAATTTCAGAGGCCAGCAGAGGCAGGAGAGCCAATAAGTACCACCAAACCTCCTCGCACTTTTGACGCATTTAATTTTGTCATTAATGCATGTCGAATAGGGTAATAAATGCGCTTAGACTAGGGTCCTAAAAGTGTCAAAAAATGTCTAGGCGCGTCTGTGTAGAGCATAGGCACGTCTGTGTCAAGAAGGCGAGTCTGTGTTTTTCAGGCGCGTCTATGCAGTCTTTGAGCGCGTTTATGTCATGTAAGTGCATTTGCGTTTGAAAAGTATGAATTTGCATCTTCTAGGTCAAAAAGGCAGTTCTGTGATGAACATATGCTATCGATTGGATAAGCTGCTAAGGGGATACACTCAAGTAGGTCCTCTAGGAAGACTAGGATAGATCAAGGCACTTTGTGATGAACAGTGAGTACCAAGATAGAGTACTTTGTGACGAACAGGGAGTACTGAAATATGAGCAGCACTTTGTGATGAACAGGGAGTGCAAATGTGAGTAACACTTTGTGATGAACAGGGAGTGTCATACATGTAGTACTTTGTGATGAACAGTGAGTACCACTAGGATAAATAGCAACACTTTGTGATGAACAGTGAGTGTCACTAGGGTAGATAGCCATATACATTTAGATAGCGAGTAGCATTTTGTGATAAACAGTGAATGCCACTATAACTGACATGATTGAGTTGTTTGACTGCAGGAGTATTTGCCGATGCTAGAGTCTCAGGAGAGATTCTCGTCGACGCAGAGGTTGCGACCTGAGTTGTTGCTCGAGGACAAAGCTACCATCGAGGAGATGGGTTTGAGACATGTGTTGTATGTGCTTGAGTTTCGAGCAAACATGGGTTTGCTAATTGTGCTGGCGGAGAGATGGCACTCCGAGACATGTACATTTCATTTACCGATGGGTGAGATGACAGTCACCCTGGAGGATGTATATAGGATTATGCGGATACCGATTGATGGGGAGTTGATTCCGTACGATCGAGACGGAGACAGGGATTCCCTTAGACCAGTGTTCTAGGATCCAAGACTGGAGATGAGGGTGGGACACGTGGCATGGGATACCATGACATGGATAGGATTAGCACTACCAATAGTGTTGGCAGGAGTGATCAGTGAGTTCCTCTGTATCAGTTTTGTACCATTTTGTATAATGATGTAGAAACCTACGGGTGATTGTAGCCATATGATTTTGACATCATTGTATCATGACACTTTATATATATATATGAGATGATGCATCTTTGTGGCAGCTATATGCATGTGTACCTATGTGATGAGATGTTCTTATGTGATGCTTATGATATGGATGCAAATATGTATATGATGCAATGCAATATTTTTTTTTTGTTCGTTTATGTTTTATATGTGTATGCATGATGCAAATGTGAATGTAAGTAATGCAGATGAATATGATAATGCAAATGTAAATTGTGCTAACAGGTGTTGTGTGCAGGATGTGATGCAGTTGTGATATCTATATGTATGTATGAAATGCTTATATGTGGTAATGTAGGTGCAACTACATGAAATGCAAATGTTTTTGGTGTGTCATTATACTCAATCATGTGATAGCAGGCTATGCGGACTCGAGAAGGACGATGGAAGTCAACCAAGAAAGGGGGATGGAAGACAGAAGATATGAAAGTGAAAGAGCTTCTTGTGCATTATCATCATTGAGCTTTATTATGGCAAAATAGGTTATGACAATCGAGGCATATGTTCGACCCAGAAAGTCATTGTACCTGTTTGCATGGAGATAAGATAGTCACAAACAAGGAATGCCCTAGTTTACACTAGACTCATAGTGTCCTCATATCCTTGGACAAGTCATAGCATTACTAAGAGACAATCCACAGATAGCAAATACAAATAGGTGATGATACCCCATCCTCGCCTTTCTAGTCAAAGACATCCTGGAGATAGAATCTCTAGTCAAAGACATCCCGGAAAAGCTAAAAGACATGTCACCAAAAAAGATGAAATCAAAAGAAAACCAAGACTCGACACCAACATCCACTGTAGTCCTCAAGTTTAGTGTCTCTTGTCACTTGTATAAATCTTATTTGATTGTGGTCACAATGTTTACTTTCACAGAAAGGATAGATAGCACTGAACCATAATGTTGTCTGAGTTTGTTGAAAGATTTGATTTGTTGAAGCCCATTGTTGTTGCTGTGTCTCATCTAAAATTGACTGAATCCATGAAACTGATACTTTATTGCGGAGAAGATGAAACTTTATTGCGGATTTGTGATGCAAATGTTGCTTTATTGCGGATTGTGCGTAGATAAACTGAAGAAAGCTGGAAGAAATTGTACTCCTCGAAACATGTGATGTTCTCAATTCCACACCCATTACTAGACGTAGGATTTTGCCTTAGCCACAGATAGGATTTGATTTATTATGGATGGAAAGGGATGAAAATGAATGTTTATTATGAATGGCTAACCAATCTTGGGTAGATCAATTGACAAGCCATGATGGGAATGGGTAAGTTTGTTATGAACGAATAGGTTGTGAGTGTGTGCAAAGTGAAATGATGAAAGAGAATCCTAAAGGAGGGAGGAGCAATGTCTCTACGCATGGCGCTGGTGACCCAGTTTTCACCATGGTACTTGCCCAGGGCGCCACCGAAGTGGTTTTCACCGTTGGACGAAATTATTTCTCTTTACTTTTTTCGATTTTTCAATGTTTTTTGTGTCACAAGGCGCCTGTTTGCCAGGTTTTCACCAAGTAACGATTTTTTTGTTTTATAAATTTTTTTTTTGTATTTTTGAAATTTTTGATTTTTTTGTATATTAAATTTTTTTTTGTATTTTTGAATTTTTTGATTTTTTTGTATTTTTTGAATTAGGATACTCTGAAGAGCTATGTGTAGAACTTGCGAAGGTGCATGCTGTTGATAGGATCCTCCAAAGGTTCACCTTCTATAGTCGAGAGTTGATATGCACCAGATCCATATGCTGCTGTAATAATGTAAGGACCAAGCCAGTTTGGTTCGAACTTGCCCTTCTTCTCTCTGTCTTGTTGATTTTTAGGATTTTCTCTGAGAACCAAGTTACCTACCTCAAATGTGCGAGACTTGACTTTATGATTGTAGCTGCATTGTTCCTTGATTGAATGATGTGTAGCTCGAGTGACTGTCTTCCTTGATGAAGGAATTGAGATAGAATTACTAGTGTGTGGACTACACAGGCCCGTATGCGTGTCACCTAAAGAAGTTCGGGCATCCCTGATAACAAAGTCCCTCGAGGAAGCTCCATTAAAGGTCCATGATGTATCGCCAGAAGGTAAAGGATGTGTGGAACAAGTGGATGAGTTATGAAGGCTTATGATTGTGAAAAGAAGTGAAAGTAGGATAGCATGATGGAGACTTAGGATCAACAAGTATGCTTTTTGACTTAAAATTTTAGAGCTTTTGCCCCCAGTTATTTTGATATTAGGGGAGATCAACTCTTGTTCTTTTTCTTTCATTGGATTTTTATCCTTGACCTTGATTTTTGCAGAGTCCAATAGCTTTTGATTTTGATTTGGACTAAAGGACTTTTCTTTATTATTGACTTTTAGATTTTTCTTTTCAAAGCTTGATTTTTGATCCCCAATGAGTAAGGGCTTTTGTAATTCTTGTTGATCCAAGTTTGGGAGAGGAATGGAAATGGAATGAGTGGATGAAATGGTAAGGCTATGTGAGTTCTCAAGAGGGCTGGCAATACGCTCAATAGATTCTTTGTTGGAACCACTCTTAGGAGTATTGGTATCAAGAGTTGCTTGCACCACTAGAGGAGATTTGTATTCGGACTTAGTAGCCACAACACTAGGTGGTTCACACCCAATTCCTTGGCATTGAAAATTGTTTGTAGGTTGTTCCTGTTGACAGAATACCTTAGGAGATAATGGGAGTTGGTCAACATGAAATATATACTCACCACATCCTAGGTCTTTAATCTTGAACTTTTCTTTTAGCTCTGTTTGTTTTGACGTAGAAGCTTTCAAGGATTCTGGATCCACATATGCTGAAGAAGGAACAGCTTGGCGATTGACTGGGATTGTTATTTCTGATCTAGGTTGTAGATTGTTGCAATATATGAATGGATTTGGATCCGCTTTGACGGTCACTTCAACTCCATTGTGTGGAAACTTGACGCATCGATGATATGTAGATGGGACTGTGCTCATTTCATGAATCCAAGGACGTCCTAGCAATATGTTGTATGTGAGATCAAGATCAAGTACTTGACAAACCACATCCTTTGTAACTGGCCCAACTCTAAGAGGTAAGGTGACTGTACCCTTGGATGAACGCTCTTCATCATCATATGCTTTGATAGTAATTTTGTTTGTAGAATTCACACCTTTGTTGGAATATCCCAATTGTTTAATAGTGCTCAATGTACAAATGTTTAGACTTGCTCCTCCATCTATCGTGACTCGTTTGATTCTATGTTTGTGTATGAAGGCTTCAATGTGTAATGGTACATTATGTGGCTGACTCACGGAGGCGTCATCAGCTTCTGTGAATGTAAGGGAGTGTGGAATGGAAAGGTATCCCACCATGGCTTGAAACTGGTCCACGTTTAGATCAGTAGGAACGACAGTTTCTCTCAAGATTTTGTCAAGAATGGATTTATGTGCGGGGGATATGTGTAGGAGCTCAAGAATGGAGATGAGCACATGTGTCTTCCCTAATTGTTCTACAAGGTCATACTCAGGTTTGGTTGATGAGGAAGCGGTGTTCTTAGCTGGAGCACCTTGCAAAGTGATTTTACCTTGACGGGTTGTAACATGACATTCAGAGGTAGGTTCAGAAGAAGATCCAACACCTTTTAGGACAATCTTGGGTCTCTAGGTAGAATTCTCAGGGGTTTTGTCCTTGATGATAATGGTATAGACATAATTGTCCATCGAGATGTGATTGATGGTTGAATCATAGTTATAAGATGCTCTGGTATAGTTGGTTTGGTCATCTGTGGCTACAACTTTTCCCTTGTCATGCTTTGGGAATGGTTCCTTAAACATTTTATGTTCTTGATTGGATGAGTGTCCTTCAATCTCAATGTCAACTCTATCAATGAGATCTTGTATGATGTTCTTCAGTCGATGACAATTTCTTATTTTATGACCTTTGCTCTTATGAAACTCACAATACTCGTCATCATTCCACATATTTGGTTTAACCTTTGGTTCATATGGAGGTAAATCTGGAATTGTTATTATCTTGTTTGCCACTAGTTTCTTGAAAACTGAATCAAGTGGTTCTCCCAATGGGGTATACTTCCTTCATGATCTGGAAGTTGTTTGAGTATTCACTTGAGTGTTTGTAGAACTTGATCCTGAAAAGATGACTTTGGGTCACACCGTGTTGGCATCAACAACACCATCATTGACTGTGTTCTTGTTTTTATTCCAAAATCTTGGCTTGTCTTTTCCTTTAAAGTCAGCTTTGTTTTCCTTAAATATCTTGATGACTCCTTGTTCAATTAGAACCTTTTCTGTCGCTAAGCCTTTTTCAATGACATCCTTGAAGGTGGACAAACAAGCTTTCCTTAGATCATAGCCAATGTCTTTGTTAACATTCTGAGTGAACATCTCCACCATTTGTTTTTGTGGAATTTTCCAAGAACATCTGTTGGCTAGATTTCTCCATCTTTGTAAAAATGATGAAAAAGATTCTCCCTCTTTTTGTTTGGTGTTGCACAAAGTAGTGACTGATATGTCTGTCTCTATGTTGTAGGAGAAATGTTGAATAAATGCCTCTGCTAAGTCACCCCATGACTTAATTCCAGGTGGAAGTTGGGAGAACCATTCCATAGCTTGATCACCTAAGCTTTGTGGAATAATCTCATCAAATATGTCTCTTCTGCTGCTACCTCAATGCAAGCTGTGAAAAACTGTCTTATGTGTGCCTTAGGATCCCTTTTTCCTCTATACTTATCAAATTTAGGCGTCACAAAGTGTGTAGGAAATGGAGGCATTGGAATGCTCTTGTCAAATGGATAAGGACATATGTCTCTCATTGTGTATGTTGGCTTCGGTGTATTTATGTCCTCCATTTTCTTTTGTAAGTCCCTGATTTGTTGCTCCAAATTTCTCTTAGGTGGAGATCGACTTCTTGGACCATACCCCATGCTTGAGGCACCAATTGGAGGAGGAGCATGTTGCATATATGGATGATATTGATCATACACATGTTCATATGGAGGAGGTCTATAGTGATGCTGCATATATGGAGCACTTGGTATAGATTCATGTTGAGGAACCCCATATCTATTTTGCGCATGTATACCATATTCTACAGGTATGTCATGTTCCATTGTGTTGCCCCCAAATTTGACATGAGGTTTCCTTGTGTCCAAATTTTGAGCATGCCTTTGAACATCCAATTGTTTTGGTGGTTGATCCTTAACATTAGTATGTGATTGAGCATATTTGTCTGCATAAGACTTCCATAATGGTCTACAAAGGTAAGTATCATATGTTTGACCATGTGTATGTGGGACCTCTGGTTTTTGAAGCAAAGCTGATGGTGATTCAGGTACCATATGTGGTCCTCTATTTCCTCCACTATTAGGTCTCCTTTGATCCATATTGGAGTGAGGTTGTTGCAAAGGTCTATGTTCCATTATTTGAGACATGTCAAAATCATGAGGTATCTTGGCTCCACTTTGTGCCATCATTTGTAAGAAGTATTGTCTATCCCTCCTCATTATTTCCTCAACCAATCGATTGAAATGGGGATTCATAATGGATTCTTCCACATCTGCTGAATGTACTGAAAAGTTGTCCACATTGTCATTGTGTGTAGCATTGTTGTTTATAGTGTCCATGTTCTCAACATTTGGAATGTTTCTATAGACATCCATGTCAGGTAATGTAGTATGATCAGAATTGAAAAAGATATCATTGTCATACTCATAAGAACTCATGTTTGCGGACTCTTGAGCCTCTTTAGTTTCTCTCCTAGATTTTTGAAGACGGGTTTCAACCATGAACTAGGTATTGACCAAGATGTGAGAGACTAGATGAAAAATGGAAAGAGTATGGAAGACCAAGAGTTGAATGGAATGTAAATGAGTCTGAAGTGTACTTGCAATGTCCAAAGTGTAAGACCAAGTATGTATGTAGTAGAGTAGGTGTGACTTCCAAAGAGAGGATAGTTTCTCTTGATGAGGTAAGTTGACCTTGACTCTTAAGTAAGACCAAATGAGACCCAAAGGTAAGAAACCTTGATGAGGGACCACTTAGCAAAGTGTTGTTGTATGTAGTGTGTTGACAAAGTATAGTGAGGACAAGCAAGTGACCTTTTGACTCAAGTTTAGACAATTGTGAATGTAATGAGAGATGTAAAGCAATGATTGACTTTGTGAGACCCAAGGATAGGTTGAATGCTGAATGAAAACTTGGAGAAACAACCTAGGAAGCTCAAGAATTCCAAAACTGATTGCTCTTATTTGCTGGACTGTAAAAATTTTCCAATTTGTGAAGTTGTTGGTTGTGACCAAATCTGAATGTTTGACTGTTTTTCGTGACAAGAGGACACAATGTTGTTGAGGACTCAATGTTTGCAAGTGTTTAGACTCAAAATGACTCTAAGAAAAGTGTGTTGTTTGATGTAAAAATGTTTTGCATACACTTGAAGACACAAAAGACATAATATTTTGTTGTTTGGTCTTGAATGTTTTGAATGTTTAAAATAAGTCAAGCACAATTCTTATGGCTGGCCAAGACAATAGTTGTTGATCCCACATGGGGTTTTACCCCCGAGGCTACACTATTCAGAGCGGATACTTAGATGCTTGACCTCACTGGCTCCACCCTCGGCACTCACTTCTCGAGTCAGCCAAGCATCAATCCCCATGAAAACTCCTCATGGCGAACTTTGTATCTCTACTAAGAACCGTATGTGTGTGGGCCGCTACCAGAGGTCCGACCTCCTGCCCCAACAACTAGAAGGATTTGGGCTTCTAAAACAAAAAGGTGCTAGTAAGGGTATCTGCTCGTATGGCCATACATGTGACACTTTCAGCTCTGTAAATACAAAAGGCTCCCAGCTGGTAGGGGTTACGCCCTACAAATGATCAAATAAATTTGATCAAACGGGTTTATGGGGAGACATAGTGTTGGTATGAACTAATCAGCACATGTTATCCATAGTTTTCACCATGAATACATTTGTTTATAGTGGTTTGGAAGAGGTGGGTTTTCCTTGCTACCACTTGGGTCATTCTCTTCTCACTAGTAGTCCTAATGACCACACGGGAAGACAGGCCCTCTAAAGATTAAACAAAAAGAGCCTATTGCTCAAGACACAAAAGACAATGATTCAATTTTAGTGCACCAATTGAAGTGTTTGCTAGTCTATGAAAATAAGGTAGACAATAAAAATCCAAAAACCCTTGCCAAGGACCTACAACAAAGATTTATTAGTAGTTTGGATTGTTTGAAATAATCACCCCTTCCTGCAAGCACACAAGTTAGGTAAATTTTAGATCCAAAAGACTTTGTGAAATAGGGGCCTTCAATAATGCGTTTTGTTGACCAATTCAAACATTTGATTCATCATAAAAAAAATACCACCTGTAAAATTTCAAGAGATTTCCAGAAATGTAAGAAAATCCAAAAAATTTGCTAATTTGCTCCAAAAATTAATTTTTTATGAAAAATCATAAAAAAATCATATAAAATGCAAAATTGATCCAAAAAATCTAAAATTTTTACTGGAGAGTCTTGATGGTCTTCCAAACCTGCAAAAAAAATTTTCTACAACAAATCTAAGCAGTTTGTGAGATATGAGTAAAATAATGCAAAACCCTAATTTTCAAAGATCTAATTTTTGAGGAATGATTTTGCATCAAATTTAAAATCAAAAAGAATATATCCTATGTATAATTATGAGATATTTCCAAAAATGTAATAAAATCCAAAAATTCGCTAATTTGCTCTCAAAATTATTTTTTTATGAAAAACCATAAAAAATTCATATAAAATGCAAAATCAATCCAAAAAATCTGAAATTTTTACTAAATATTTCTGATACTTTTCCTGACCTCCACAAAAAATTTAATGTCAAAATTCAAAGCTTTTTGTGAGATCTTATCAAAATAAGGAAAAACCCTAATTTTTAAAGATCCAATTTTTATGGAAATAGTTTGCATCAAAATTAAAATCACAAAGAACAGATCCTATGTATAATTATGAGAGATTTCCAAAAATGTAAGAAAATCCGAAAAAGTCTCTCATTTGCTCTCAAAATTAATTTTTTATGAAAAATCATAAAAAATTCATAGAAAATGAAAATATGCTCCAAAAATTCTGAATTTTGGATTGAGAGCTCCTGATACTTTCTTCAACCTGCAAAAAACATTTGGTGCAAAATTTCATATCCGTTTGTGAGATATGATCAAATCTCTCCAAGATCTTGATTTTGTGTCCAAAACCCTAGTTGCACAAGATTATTCTCCAAATTATTTTACAAAACAGCAATATAGGGTTAGAAAAATCTGAAAAAAAACATAGATCTAACAAAAATCCATGTCCCACCGGGCGTGCCAAAATGTATATGGTGAAAATGGATAACAATAATAACAATATTGAAAGGCTAAATGAATTCAACCACAAAACCCTAGCCTAACAATCAACAAAGATCCATCATAACATATGAAGATTACCTAAGACAATGCAAATCACATGAAATCACAAAGATTATACCATCACATGTCCAATAGGGTTTTGATCTCCATTCTTCCTATCTCCATTGATCTTGCTTGATATATTTGCTCTCAGATTTTATATGCACAAGAGCTCAACAAAGAACGGAATGTGGTTGCAAGTAGGATCGTAGTGTAGTCAATTGCATAAAAGATGATTAGCATGAATGATTAGAAATGATTGATTAGGGTTTGATAATGAAGGAATCATCTCCTTATATAGAAGACACTATATGAAATGGAGGGATAAGATTGAGAGGTGTAAAAGGAGGTCGGCTATGATTAGAGGGTAGGTAAAAGAAATAATAAAATAATGAAAGGGGTAGGTAGTGTATGAATTAAGAGATGAATGACATGTGTCATGGGTAGAAAAGGCTAATTAATTAATTAAATAAATAAAGATTTATTTAATTAATAGAAGAAGTGGGATCAATTAAATAAATAAGATATTTATTTAATTTAGGAAAATGATAATTTAAATAAATAAATGTATTTATTTAAATAGAAATAAGGCTAGAAGAGGATAAATGAATTAATTAAATAAATAAAGATTTATTTAATTAATAGAAGAATTAAGCTTAGATAATTAAATAAATAATTTAATTAGACATGACAATTTTAGGTGTCTACAATAATAAAGGGGAGAAATAAGTTATTCAATGGGCAACTATTACCCAGTTAGACAACGATGAGATCAAGTTGTTTTGATTGCTTTGATATCCTACACATGTTGTTGATTATAAGTTTAATACTATATTATGTCACCGAGCAAGGAACCTAGTCGGTAAACCCAAAGGTACCTAGTCGGTAAACCCTAAGGTTATCGATATCGGTTAAAGAAGGCAGAATGTCTACCGAGCAAAGTTCAGTATTAACCGAGTAACAACTGAGTTACAATAGATCGCATTGGATGGATAAAAGTATTATTTAATGAAGGATGCTGATGAGTTGGAGATGAATAAATGATTGGTATGTCACGCAAGAAGTTTTTGTTAAGAATCTACGACAATGAAAAATCAAGAGGAAAATCTACAGCACAGATTGAACTGCAATAACCTAGCACAAGTTCCTAGGAAGGAATGCAAGTTCCAAGGTGAGGTAAAACATTTTCAGATCAAAGGATTCATTGAACCTAGTCCAGTTTAATGATCTGATGACTAATATTGATCATGGGAAATGTGATCAAGGAGATTAAGCGGTTAGAAATTATTTATAAATAAAGAATTGTTGATAAACAATGTATGCGGGCAAATGTATGCACTGTGATGCTACAGGATTGTTTACCGAGCTCAGAAGCTTGAAGATCTGATTGAAGAACAGATTAAGAAGCCCAGCAAGCCCAACAAGGGACTAGATAAGTCTTATGATAAGATTGTTTTGAGCAAATAGAATCTATTTTAGCATTTCAGATGTGAAGTTGCAGATATAATTTATTATTGTTATTTGTTTTGTAAGTGACAGGAAATCTCTTAACCGAGTGGACCTAACAGTCTTATTTGTAAACCCTCTAGCAAGGTAACATTCTAAATGAGTGTTTGAAATCCTTTGACAAGGTCACTTCTAAATCCCTTAACCGGGTCACATCTAGCAATGTGTTTGTAATCTTTAACAGGATTTGCTTTTAACCGAGCATACTCTAGAAGGGTATATTTCTTAGTGGGTCTGAAATCCCACAATGGTTTTTCCCTATTTGGGTTTCCACGTTAAATCCAGTGTTATATGTGTTGTGATGTTATCCGTTCATAAGTTTGAATGTTTTACAGTTTTGGTTACATATTCTGAAGTATAACTACCGAGGTTGAATTAGTTGAATATATTGAACAAGTTAAGTTTGGATGATTCACCCCCCCCCCCTCTCATCTTAGTAACTATTGGCATCAGAACTTTACAAATCTCACTAGACCTCCATTGTATTCCTGAAAGGTTAAGAATTTACTTTTATCACCAGTCATATGATGTGAACATCCCGAATCAATGATCCATTCATCCTTATCTTCAATTCTAGTTGTTAGGGCCTTCTCTACCAGTTGAACAGTAGGTGTCGGTTGATCTTTTGTTATAGCAACAAAAACCCATCCATTGTCTGCTGGATCCTCATCAGAATCATCAATGACTCCTTCATCAGCAAGATAACAAGATTTGTCTCTATTCTTCTTAAATTTGTATCTTTGATATTCAGGGTTAGGCTTGTAGGTTCTTTTAGCTTCTTCTTTCAATATTGCATGTCTATCAGGACACCTAGATACCATATGACCAATCTTATTGTAGTTAAAACATTTAAAGGGTGCTTTACCTTCATACTTACTTCCAATTGGACCTTTAGGCATTTTCTTTGCAAATAGTGCTTCAAGTTCTTCAAGTTCTTCATTTTCTCTCCTGATTTCTTCAAGTTATCTTGCATAAAAGGCTTTCCAATCAGATTTATCAAATGCAGATGATGCAAATGACGATGCCTTGAAAGGTATATCTATCTTTATAGTAGCAACAAGACCAAATTCCTCAAGTTCAACAGCTGAAAGTTTTCCAACCAAAGTGTCTCTAGTTACTGATGTATTAGGCATTGTTCTCAATTCATTTATAGCAGTTACTTTCATTTTATATGCTGGTGGAAATGCTCTTAAAACTTTTGAAACAATTTCATCTTCACTTAAGGTTCCTCCACAACATTGTATACCCAAAACAATTTCATTTACTCTTTCCATGAAAGCAGAAATCCTTTCATCTTGTTCCATTTTCAGATTTTCATACCTGACCTAGAACCATTCAAATTTTGCAATTTTGACTGTGGAATCTCCTTCATTCAATGTTTCCAATTTGTCCCAAATAGTTTTAGCAGTAGACCTATCTGATAATCCCATGATTTGTTGATCTAATAATGCACTCAAAAGTGCTTCTCTTGCTTTGCAATCATTTTCCTCATCTTTACCTAAGGTTGGTGGATTAGGTTGACCTTGAGTAGGAGCAGTATAACCATTCTTTGTAACTTCCCATATGTCCTTTCCAATGCAATTCAAATGTGTCTCCATCCTGATCTTCCATATGCCATAGCTAGTTCCATCAAGTTTAGGACTGTCCTTCCTGAAATAGTTAGAAGACATTAGATCTCCTCAAGCTGTTAAACTTCTGCAAAAAGAGGACTAGGCTCTGATACCAATTGTTAGGTCCTAGAGACAACTGAGAGGGGGGGGTGGTGAATCAGTTGTCTAATAAATTCAAACCAAAATTAACTTAACCAAAACTTAATGCTTGATACCGGTAAACCAAACTTTATGCCGGTAGATAGTTTATCAGTTAAATGCAGTACAGATAAAGATTAATGCATGAAACAAAAAGGCAATAACATCCACAACACATAGCACACATATTTGTATGTGGAAACCTTGTAAAGGGAAAAACCATGGTGGGAAACCTTACCCACAATCAGATGATACTACTGTAGATAGTATGTGTGTACAATAGGGGGTCTACACATGTAGAAAGGCCAAGTGCCTAGAGCTCATTGCTCAATCACAAAATGGGAGTCACACTGACTACAATTGGATGGTTAAATCCAATGATAATGTACTGCTCAAAATAACATCTTCATATGCTGGATTTAGTACCGGTTTAGCTCTGATTGCCTTCTCAAAAACCTTCCTTCAACCTTCAAATGATGTCTGCATGTATAGCTCTACTTATTTTCTCATATATCCTATTACAATCCTTTTTCTTATCGCATATCAATCTCACAAAATGAGATCTTACATTTATACCACAACCTAAGACCAATTGAGTAGGTCGGCTTACTAAAAGATATTTCAATAAAATCAATTACAAATAAATTGATATCCAATGCATTTATAATAATAACAAATCATCTCTATGATGTGTCGTGCTGATCTGGATTAGATATGCTTGCAGGTGCATAACTTGGACCTATTTGTCGGTAACAACAAATATGCAAACTCGAATATACCAATGAACAAAGCACCAAAACAAAGTGTCCAAACAATGTCTTTGATGTAACCAAGTAGTCTCCAAGTCATTCCAAGTGCCAGTGAACATTATAACCTGCCGGTGAACCAAATACCGGTGATTGTGCATAAGTCACTTGCTTGCTGGTGAACATAACCAAATCTCCAGGTGTTGATAAGTGTTGACAAGTGTTGACATCAATGACAAAACCATATCAACATATCCAAAATATTAACAATGAATTCAGATTTGGGTATGGTTTTGGACCCTCTTGTGATTATTATTGTTTGGGTCCATGTTAGGGGGAGTGGGCTTCCTTGTGATGACCTGGGTCACGAGAGATAGGCTTGCATGAGGTTCCTTGTAAGGATGGATGAAGTCTAGACCGCTAGGGCACATTGAGAGTTTACCATGATTTGTATATAAGTGATAACCTAATAATGAATGGGTTGGGTAGTTAGATTTATTAATAAAGATAATAATTGATGTGAGCGTCATGAATTGATACTAGGGAGGATGTTTTAGGATAAGCATGAGAAGGCCATTGCCATGGCAAGTCAATCTCCCTTGATCTCTCATAGGTTGAGATGGATCCACATGTTCATAAGGCTTGTGCCTTATTTTTTTTATATTTGTTATATTTGAGGATGGCATGTGATGACACTCCAGCCCTACATGTGTTCCCTTGATGATTTATGTTTATGCCTTATTGG
Organism: Cryptomeria japonica; assembly: GCF_030272615.1. Taxonomy (NCBI): domain Eukaryota; kingdom Viridiplantae; phylum Streptophyta; class Pinopsida; order Cupressales; family Cupressaceae; genus Cryptomeria; species Cryptomeria japonica. The sequence continues at coordinate 464,917,330 of NC_081413.1, read as the reverse complement.
TTGCATTTTATATCTTGTTGAGTTGTACGCCTCTGGGAGTTTATTCTTGTCATGTTGTGATTGATTCTTGCATGAGAGTCCTTGTGTGTGGTTAATATCTTTGGTTATAGGTGCCAACTTAGATTTAGAGTGTGTGTTGGGATCCTATGTTATCTCCTATCACAGGGGGTGGTTCCTTTGGTTCCACATGTTTGGGTGGTTGGTGCTTTTTAGCCATTGGGATGTCCTCTTGGATTCTTCCTACGTGGATGTGGATTCTTCTTCATGATGGACTATGGATATACCTTCTAACAGATTTACGTAATGATTATGATTGAATCATGTGATGTATTATTCTTGTATGTATTAGTTGAAGAATTGTATTAGAAAGAGCTATGCTCATGATGTATTTAATGTATTTGGAATTGTAAGAAGGTTGTAATTGGAAATTAGGATTATGTCATAATGGTAAATGTGATTATGAGACAATAGAGAAGTAATTGTATTATTGTAAGGATGTGATCTTATGTACCTTGGAATTATAATGGATTATGATTGAAATAGAAATGGATTCATATTGAGGTTTAATTGCATTAGTGTAAAGGAAATCCCATGGTAATTATTAGGACGTAAAATATTGTGTGAAAAATTTTAGAAAAAGGATTAATTGTAATGTAAGAAAAGAATATGTTAGAAGATGTAAGCTAGGATTAGAAAGATGATATGGTTCATGTAGATGTATTGGTAGAAAGGAAATTATGCATTGCACATAAAGGATAGTTAAGTAAGAAGATTACATTAATATTATTGCATTATGCATTTGAAATTAATGATGAAAAGAAATGATGATGAAAGGTATTATATACTTTTGATGCATGGTTAGTTGAGTAAGAAGAGATTGAATATGCCTATGCATTAGAATTTGTATTATCATGAAAGGGGATATGAGTATGTAGATAGGAAAGGATATATTAAATCATATTTGGATTTGGTGCATAAAATGAATGTAGGATAAAGGGGTTTCTTGCATTTAAAAGAAAGAATGTGTTATGTAAGTTGAATGATAGAATAGTATGCATATCATATTGAATAAATAATCTAGTAGGTTGCATATCTCATGGTTAGGAAATGAATATGATACATTAAGTTAAGATGGAGTATGTTTACAATATGATTAGGATGTCATTATGATGGTTAATTAAGTAATGACGTTGAAGTACCCTAGGGAAAGGTTAATGATGGATGTAATTAGATGGAAATGTTATGTGTTACATTGGTTCTTAACAGATGTTTTTGATTTTTTTTTCTCCAATAGTATTATAGTTTCTTATTTTCTCTAGGGTATTTTGGTAGGCATTACATCTGGTATCAAAGTCCATGTTCATACACTGGGTACTCTAGTTTCATTTGATCCCATTGTGCACTTTATATTTTAGCATGGGGTAGCCTAGTGGTTTTATCCCTGCTTATTTACTTTCTTGTTTTATTGCCTTAGATGGTTAGCTTATAGTTATATTTTGCATCTTGGTTAGATAAGATGCCTGCTAGGGATAGGAATCATCATTGTGTTGGTCGCATGGGTACTCATATGAACCTTCATTCTAAAGTTTCCGAGGAGGTTTCTGAGGAGTCACACCATGAGGAGTAGCAACAAAGTCAGTCTGGAGGTGGTGATGTGATTCCACAGTTGGTTACGACACTTCAGAATCTTCTTGAGTGATTAGGACCAAGACATGAGGAGAACCAGCAAGGGGAGTCTCATCATTCAGAGCATCAAGAGAGAGAGAATTCACGTTCTCCTAGGAGGATAGTCGAGGTTGATTAGGGAGCAGTTGTAGCTAGTCATATGAGAGACTTGATGAGGGCTCACCCTCCTACTTTTGATGGATTAGGCACTGGCATGGAAGCAGAGACGTGGATTTTAGACTTGAGCAGGTGTTTCGATATCCACTCATATAGTAGTAACACCAAGGCGAGGTGTGCAATTATGCATCTTCTTAGTTTTGCATCGATATGGTGGCATACTAAGGAGCAGAAGTTGCATTTGGACATAGTGATCGTATCTTGGGAGTTGTTCTTGGAGCGGTTTCGTGCTAGATTTCTTTCAGAGCATTAGAGGCAGAGGAAGGCCGATGAGTTCCACGATTTGAGACAACAGAGGATGACTATGGAGCAGTATGAGTGTAGGTTCTTTGAGTTTAGATAGTATGCTGGGATTGCAGATGATGATTCGATGTTGATTCAACACTTTGTGAGAGGTCTCAGTGATCATATTAGTTGAGAGGTTTCGGATGCACGAACCTAAGACTTTGGAGATAGCTATGGAGAAGGCGAGGATAGCAGAGGAGAATCTTTCCTTAGCTTCATGAGGTGCGATAGGAGGACAGATAGCTAGTGCACCAGTTACATGATCTATTACGAGAGGTTCTCAGCCACAGTCTTTTGGTTTTGCTAGGAATCATCCTTCATCTTTCTGTAGTGGTCAGCGGTTTAAGAAGAGGCATCCACAGGGTCAGAGCTTTGTGTGAGGTGCTAGATTTTAGGTTGATAGGAGTCATAGTCGAAAGTGTGATAGGAGGACTACTCCTTCTCATTATCAACCAGTGTAGAGTTTGCAACCAGCTTCTAGTAGAGGCAATGTTCAACAGTCGAGTACCACACCAGGAGGTAGAGTGATTGGCAAGACTAGATATTGTTTTATCATGTGGACAACCAAGACATATTTCCATTCATTGTCCTCAGCGTACCTCACAGATGTCAGGGCAGAAGAAGCCAACTACTTCTGAGCCTATAGTTGGAGATGTAGGCATGTCACATCGTGTTTTCATGGCGGTTGATAACCATCAGGATGATTATCAAGCTACCATTATGGAGACATCAGGTATGATAGGTTGTATCTCTTGTTCTGTGTTATTTAACTCAGGAGCATCAGATTCTTTTATTTCTCCTTTTCTAGTAGAGAGATGTGGGCTTGCTATGACAAAGCAAGATGATAGGTGGCAAGTAGAGTTAGCTACGGGGTCCAAGGTGATAGTGGATTCCTTTATGCTTGGTTGTCCTTTGGCATTGGGAGATTTTCATACTTCAATGGATCTTCGTATCATATCTTTGGGATCTTATGATGTGGTTCTTAGTATGGATTGGCTTGGATCACATAGAGCCCAAATAGATTGTAGAGGTAAGAGAGTGCAGTTTGTTGATGATAGCGAGAGGAGTGTGGAGATTGTAGGTGTTTAGAGACTTATCTCTCTTCGCATGACTTCCACCATGCAAATGAAGAGGTGTGCATGTAAGGGTTGCCATTTGTTTGTCGTTAGAGTGAAGGATGTAGATGAGGGAGTTAGTTTAGAGGATATATTGCAGAAGCATCCCATTCTTCAGGACTTTGTAGATGTTTTCCCTAGTGAAATTCTAGGAATACCACCTTAGCGCGACATAAATTTTAGGATTGATTTAGTACCAGGAGCTGAGCCTATCTCTAACGCTCCTTATCAGATGACTATGCAACAATTGAGTGATTTGAGACATCAGTTAGAGGAGTTGATGGCGAAGGGTTTCATTCATCCTAGTGTGTCCCCATGGGGTGCACTGGTGTTGTTTGTGAAGAAGAAGGATGGTTCTCTTCATTTGTGCACTGATTATAGGCAATTGAATAAGGTGACGGTGAAGAACCGATATCCTTTGCCTCTGATAGACGATTTATTTGATCAAATTAAGGATGCAAAGGTTTTTTCCAAGATTGACCTTGAGTCCGAATATCATTAGTTGAGGATACATGAGGCAGACATTCATCACACAACTTTCCGTACGAGATATGGTCACTATGAGTTTACAGTTGTGTCATTCGGTCTTATGAATGCATCGTTGGTTTTCATGAGCTTGATGAATGGTGTATTTAGTATTTATTTGGATAGATTTGTGTTGGTATTTCTGGATGACATTTTGGTGTTTTTTAGATCTGTTGAGGAGCATGAGGATCAATTGAGACAGGTTTTACAGTGCTTGATGGAGAATCAGCTATACGCCACTGCGGTGAAGTGTGAGTTCTTCCAGTCAGAGGTCAGATACCTTGGTCATGTGATTTTCGGAGAGGGTATTACAGTGGACCCCTCTAAGATACAGACAATTGTTGATTGGCCACCACCCACTAATGTGGGCGAGGTGCGTAGTTTTATGGCTCTTGCTAGATATTATCGCAGGTTTGTACAAGATTTCTCCAAGATAGCTCATCCTATTACTTCTCTTTAGAGGAAAGGAAAGAAGTTCATTTGGACAGAGCTATGTGAGGCAACATTTTATATTTAGAAGGAGCATCTGACAAGTGCACCTATCTTAGTAGTTCCAGATCCTTTGGGTGATTTCATAGTTTGTATAGATGCTTCTTTGGAGGGCATAGGAGCAGTGTTGATGTAGGATGGTCATGTTACTGCATATGAGTCATGGAAACTTAAGGATCATGAGATGAATTATCCCACACATGATCTTGAGTTAGCCATAGTTGTTCATGCTTTGGTTAGATGGAGGCATTTTCTCCCTGGACATAGACTTGAGTTGCACAGTGATCACCGCAGTCTATGGGTATATTTTCATGTAGCCTAATTTGAATGCTATGCAGAGGCGTTGGATGGAGTTTCTTTGTGAGTACGACTTTAAGGTTAGATTTATCTAGGGGAAGGAGAATGTAGTGGTAGATGCATTGAACCCCAGGAGGCATGCGATTTCTGGAGTGACACTTAGTGTAGATTTGAGGACCCATATTCTTAGAGCCCTTCCTTCAGATGTGTGGTATCAAGAGATTATTACAAAGTTTACATCAGGTAGAGTTCTTGAGGGCAGGTATGCAGGTTATACAGTTGAGTCAGATGAACTTCTAAGGTATTTGGGACACATTTATGTTCCACCATTAGATGGTCTTCAAGGTTTGATTATGTCAGAGGAACATCATGCACCTTAATCGACACATCCATGTGTCAAGAAGATGCACACAGACTTGAGATTGTTGTATCATTGGGATGGTATGAGGCAAGATATTGCAGATTTTGTGTCATGTTGCCTTGAGTGTCAGCGAGTGAAGGCGGAACACCAACATCCAATAGGATTATTACAGTCTCATTTGGTTCCCGAGTGGAAATGGGATATTATTTCAATGGATTTTATAGTTGGTTTTCCCATGTCTTCATGTCAACATGATGCTATTATGGTCACTGTGGATAGATTGACCAAAGTAGCACACTTTTCCTAGATCAAGTCATCTTACACATCAACAACAATGGCTTGGGTTTTCTTGGAGGGAGTTGTGAGGTTGCATGGTATTCCTCGATGGATCATATCAAATCATGATCCAATATTCACATCAACATTTTGGACAGCTCTTCAACATGATATAGGGACGCAACTGAACTTTAGTTCAACATATCACCCCGAGATAAATGGACAGACAAAGAGGGTGAATCGGGTTTTAGAGGACATGTTGAGGATGTACTTGATGAATCAACAATCTTGTTGGGATCATTACCTCTATTTGGTTGAGTTTGCGTACAATAATGGTTACCATGACTCTATTGGTATGTCTCCTTATCATGCACTATATGGTAGACCATGTCGTACACCCTAGAGTTGGGACCGTTTGGAGGACCGAGTGCATATTGGATCATAGATGATATAGGATATGGAGGAGCAGGTGGATCACATTAGAGAGTATTTGATTGCCGCACAGGATAGACAAAAGAAGTATGTGAATGCACATCGAGTGGACGAGTAGTTTTCACTTGGCGACAAGGTATTTTTGAGAGTCCACCCGCAAAAGAGTTTGATCGGTTACGGTAAAGGCTCTAAGTTGGTGCCTCAGTTTGTTGGAACTTTTGAGATTCTGGAGTGGATTGGTCCTGTGCTTATCACCTTGCCCTGCCACCTAGCTTGTCCTACATCCATAATTTCTTTCATGTTTCAATTTTGAGATTATATCATCTTCATATTTCACATGTGTTGGATTGGAATGCTTTACAATTCGAGGATGGGAAAAATTCTATGGAGCCCATGCACATTCTTTTAGCATAGAGAGATATCCCTTGGAGGATAGAGCATCGAGTAGGTAAGGCTGTTGTGAGATCCGAATGATGATTCTACAACTACATGAGATGATGCAGTGTGGATGAGAGAGTTGTAACCTTATTTGTTCTCAAGCTTTGAGGAGTAAGCCTAGGCAAAGGGGGGGAGGATGTAGTGTCCACCCTTGACTTGACCTATTTTGACTAGAGTTGATTTTTATTTCATGCTTGATAGACTTGTCTAGACTATATTTGATGATTTGGATGATGATTACTCATGTGATTCAGTCACTTATTATGATGATTAGACATTATTGGACATATACTATTTGGATGATTTATATGATGATGACTCTATGATTATTGATTATGTGATTCAATGGATATATATATGCTTGAGGGATTTTACATGCTTACTATGAGATGGATTATCGACAGATTAGTTTGATCATGGATTTGATGTTGATTATGATTACACTAACCTTATTTCATGATTATATTTAATGAGATGTGTTTGACTAATGTTTGATCATCTTCGTGATAGAGACGATTCCACATCACTCATTGTGAGTGAGATGTGTCATTGCGATTCTCTATCACTTGCTTGTTTTGTATATATATGTATATGTTGTATTGTCATTTTGTGGTTGCAGGATCTTGCAGGTACCAAACATCGACTCCACCTGGCTTCACACGTCTGAGCGTGTCTTTAATTCCAATGACTTATGTGGTTCAGAGATGACATGAGTTCCCTACACATACTCTAGGTCTAAGTTGTGCACCACGTATCGTCAACATCTTGGCGTAATTCACCATGTCTTTAGTAAGTTGTGGCATTGTGAGTATGCATGTGTTTATTGATTTATTTAATTAATTTGATGTGTGATTTTATATAGTCCTTAATTGATTTAATTATTGGTTCAATATAGTATTTAATTATTTGTGTTTTAATGTCTTTCATTTATTTATTTATTTATCGTTCAGTTGGGATTTATTGTTTAAATCGGTTATTTATTTAATTAATGTTTATTTATTTTAAGACGGTTTAATATCTATTTGGTGTTTATTGTTTAATCTTTATTGTTGTTTAATAAAATTTAATATTGGTGGTTTAACCCTTATTGGTATTTAATTATTTATTTATTTGCCTACGGTTTAATTGTTTATATGATATTTAATATTTATTTAGCTCTCTAATTTATTTATGATCTTTTGGTTTTAATTACCCATTTGATTTATTTTAGCCTATGGTTATTTGCATAGTTTATTATTTAGGGGTGGAAAAGTAATTTATCTTATCTCTTATTACACCCACTTATAATAATGTATTTACTTTATATTATTTCCTACCTACCCTTTATTCCCATTGGTGGAATTTGAAATGGAAAATAGAATATTATAACTATAGCAAGTAGGTGAAATATACTCCAAATTAGAATATTTTGATTGGCTAATGAGGAGGCTAGGGTTTTTGGTTTTCATGGTTTTTATTTGCAAGCTTGTGATGGCTCATGGGTTACATTCTCTTGGATTTCTCTGCAACTTTGCTTCTTCACTCTTGGATTTGGGATTTTGGTTTTGCTGGAGCTTTTTGGAGTGAATGTGGGCTCTTCATCTGCTTCCTTCCATCACATAGGGTGCAGGTTGAAGCATTTTTACTCTTGTTTTAATTTTTAAATTTCAAGGATTGTTTTCTCTGTGTCTGCATCATTTGAGGAGCTTAGAATGATATATACATTTCTATTTCATTTAGGTTTGAAATATTTTAAGAGAAATCAATGGGTGTTTGGTTATATTACTTATTTTGGATTTTGGAAAAAAATTTAAAATATGGTTTTGTGAGCATTGTCGTGAATGCACGACCTTTGTATTGTGTTTTCTCTCTTGGGCTTATTTATCTGCACATTATTAGACTTGGTTCTTATTTCCTTGGAGTTTAAATCTCCTTGTTGTGAGTTTCATTGTGTATTTGAAATTTTGGATGAGGTTGGAGCTTCCTGTGAGCTCCCAAACTGGTATTGTTGTGAGGGAGACTCACAGAAACTCTTTCCTTTCCTCTTGAATGCCTTATGTGATTTATTGAAATGATTATTCATTTTTTTAATGAAGCCTTGAGTTTGTATAGGAGGTTTTAGACTTTGGTGAAAGTTTTATGCAAGTTTTATGAGTTTTGATAGCCTTTTTGTGTATTCTGGAAAGAGTTATTGTGCGTAAGTCAGTGTTATGTTTTTGGAAAGATCTAGAGCCTCAAAATTTTTTGTTTGAATTCATTTTCATCATCTTGAAGGTCTTTTCAGTGCATATCTAGTGATACTAGTTTCGTCATTATACCCTATTTGTGCATTTTGCATTTTGGATTTCGTACTTGGCATTTTTCTGCAATTTTTGGTCTATGTGACAAATGCGCCACAAAATTGAACATATGCACCATTTAATTGAACATATGCGCTACAAAATAGTACATATGTTCCACTTTAGGGTGCAAATGCACCACTTTAGTGGACAAATGTGCCAATCTGCAGAGTTTTAAGGTTTTGTCAGGTTTTGCAGTTTGTTTGATATTTGCTTAGTTTGGGCCAGTACCAGAGGCATTTTGAGGGATTGATTGATGTTTTCCAGTGTTGGTTGATTGGTTTTGATGACCTCTTATGGTTTTCTTTGTTTTTTGCAATCATTTTACGATTGTGGTTTGCGTAGGCTCTCTTTCATGTTGAAGCACCATGAAAGAAGAGTGTTGGAATTGTGATTCTTGAGCCAACAAGTGAAAGTCCTTGTTGTGATTGTATCTATTGTTTATGGTAGATTTTGATGGCCTTTTTGTGGCCCTTGATGTGTTCCTTTTCCAAGAGGCTCATTATGCTTTATAGTTGTTATGGCTATTTGGATGTTCTTGTACATGAGCAAAAGCTATTGGTTGCATGATGACTGTTTTTGAATTCAGATTTGCATATGGTTTTTGGAGCCTCTTGTGATTATTATTGTTTGTGTCCATGTTAAGGGGAGTGGGCTTCCTTGTGATGATCAGGGTCATGAGAGATAGGATTGCATGAGGTTCCTTGTAAAGATGCATGAAGTCTATACCACTAGGGCACATTAGGAGTTTACCATGAATTGTATATAGGTGATAAGCTAATAATGAATGGGTTGGGTAGTTAGATTTATTAATAAAGATTATAATTGATGTGAGCCTCATGACTTGATACTAGGGAGTATGTTTTAGGATAAGCATGAGAAGGCCATTGCTATGGCAAGTCAATCTCCCTTGATCTCTCATAGGTTGAGATGGCTCCATATGTCCATAAGGCTTGTGCCTTATGTTGTTATATTTGTTATGTTTGAGGATGGCATGTGATGACACTCCACCCCTACATGTGTTCCCTTGATGATTTATGTTTATTCCTTATTGGTTGCAATTTATATCTTGTTGAGTTGTATGCCTCTAGGAGTTTAGTATTGTGATGTTGTGATTGGTTCTTGCATGATAATCCTTGTGTGTGGTTAATCTCTTTGGTTATAGGTACCAACTTAGGTTTAGAGTGTGTGTTGGGACCTTGTGTCATCTCCTAGCATGGGGGGATGGCTCCTTTGGTTCCACATGGTCGGGTGGTTGGTGCTTTTTAGCCATTGGGATGTTCTCTTGGATTTTTCTTGCGTGGATGTGGATTCTTCTTCATGATGGTCTATGGATATACCTTGTAGCATATTTATGTAATGATTATGATGGAATCGTGTGATGTATTATTCTTGTATGTAGTATTTAAAATATTGTATTAGAAAGAGATACACTCATGATGTATTTAATGTATTTGGAATTGTAAGAAGGTTGTACCTGGAAATTAGGATTATGTCATAATGATAAATGTTATTATGAGACAATAGAGAAGTAATTACAGTCGCAGAATGATAAAAGATAAAGACTAACTAGGACAAAATTCAACAACCATACAGATTTGTGCCTTTGCTTTGATTGTTTGATGTGATGGTTGATAATGTTTGATCTCAGAAAGTTTGGACCCCGTTTAAGACTGACCTGTATGATTTTGAGTGTATCCTCTTCTATTTAAGACAAGATAATGATCACTTGATATGGATAGTTGATACAATTGATTAGATTGCTTGATCAGTTTGATTGTATATTGTTTCTTAGATAGTTGTATCCTTTGTTAACTTCATGCGAAGTGTTTGTAGGATATCTGCTAGGATGTTTGATCCTTGCAAGACATGTTATTGTAAGTTTTTTTTTATTGTTTTAAAATTTTTAGATCTTTTCCAAGAGCTTTTTCGATGTTTTTGGATGATTTTGGTTCATATATGAATGTTGTTTATTGATTTTTTCAGGATCGTATTTGAATGTTTTTGGTTGATTTTTGTGTTTTCTCAATGTTTTTAGATTTTGTGTTTTCTCAATGTTTTTGGATTTATTTTTCAAAAAATGAAGCATGACCTATCATCAATTGATAACAATAATTCAAATAAAAGATAAGACTAAATTGACCAAATGAGTTGACAACCATACTGATCTTCTTGCCAAGGATAAATGTTTCTTGATTGGATGTTTGTTTGATAGGATTCCCATTGTAGGAAAGATGTATCCGTTAGGACATGACATTTGATAGGTACCTATTTTAGGAACAATGTATCCGTAATGGCACGTTGTTTGATAAGGATGCTTAAACTGATAGGTAATTGATCAATTAAGTTGTAGACTAGCTTGGGAGTTTGTTTGTCGATACATGATTTGTTAAGCTCAATATTTTGATCTATTTTGATGGATGGTCTATGCTTTCTTTCTTTGATTTTCAAATTTTTAGGGCTTTTTTTTAGGACATTTTATGATTTTTTTTGGATTTTTTCAAGACATTATATGTTTTTTTTGGATTTTTTCAAGACATTATATGTTATTTTTATATCTTTTTTCAGCTATGCCCCCAATGTCTAGCAAGGCAAGGAATATTATGAGTGGATGAATGAATTATTGAGGAGAAGATGGATAGGAGAAATATGGAGGTAACTTATTATGGAATCAGAGATGAGTTGGTTTCTAAGGACTATCACGCGATGGATAAATGTTTCCAAGCTAAGGGATTTGACAATGTAAGGTGATGGAATGGTGCATTGAATGACTTGTGGTCTACATGAAGGGACATGTCAAGAGCTTTTTTGAAACCATTTTTTTTCATTTTTATTTTTGTCCTTAGTTTTGATCAAGATCAAGGGATAGAAAGGGGATACATATAGAGATAGGATATGGATAGAAGAAGCAAGATCATAGATAGTGATGGGTGATGGAGGCAAGGAATATATATGATAAGGGATATGGAATAGAAGGTATTGATAAGGTGAAGCAAGATCATAGATAGTTATGGATGATGTTTATGAAGATCTTTAGCTTTGTCAAGATCAAAGATGGAAAAAAACATAGATGTAGATAGGGTAATGGACATTGGAGAAAGGATAATGGGAGATGTGACAGAAAGGATAGAGTGAATGAAATTTGCCCCCAAGTGTAGAGGTCTCCATTTTCAAAAAGGGCGATGTGTAAAATCGTCACAACATCTAGCACCACCCAAATAAGTGTTCCTGAACATTTCATAGATAGAGACCCAACCCACACTTAGAACCTTCAGAAAATTCAACCAAACATATCTAGTGACTAGGAAGCATACTCAAAAGGGAAGAAGAATTCCAAACTAGATCAAGGTACTTAGTCTTTGATTACTCATGTGTGTGCAAGTGGTTTTATTCCAACTCATATGATCATTGTAATCATTAGAATCCGACATGACTAGCTACGTGAGTTACCCTGACTTCAAAAGCATCCTTGATAGAGCCTCATTGCTAGCAAGAATTCATATCTCTGACAAGGTTATCATTGTAATCTCACGAATATTGCTCCAGTGCCAGCTAGGCGTCCATAGCCTCGATGGAGTTACTCGCATGTTCCCAAAGCCAAGCATTTTGATATTGCATTTCATTGCATATTTTTTTCTTCATTTTTTTCTTTTGATTCTTTCATATTGCTTTTTCTCTTATTGATTTTTTTGTGCATTTACTTGTAAGAAATGAAGCTCACATGTGTTCTAGAATTGTAGTGGCACTAAAGTAGGATTTTAGATTTTTCACTAGCCATGTCTTCACCTAAGAGATCACAATGATATAGAGAGATTGATTAAGTTTGTGAGATATAGTAATCTGAAGATGTCAATATTGAGATACAACAAGTGATTCTCTTTCAGGATCGAGTATGCATCCCAAGCAAAAGATAGTGTTAAAGAGGAATAACCTCGGATTCTGAAGCATTTCATGAATAGATATCTAGGAAATGGATTGAACACAAGATTGAGCATGGGCGAGCACATGACAAAATGAGACAAATGCCTATTTCATTGATGAAGAATTTATGCAAAGGATTGAATGGGAAGGATGGAAGGATGGAAAAGAGGTGTTGAATGATAGATAGGATGTTGGAAGATTTGAGCGAGAAAGGATGGAAATGTCTTCAGGATAAATGTTGGCACACACCTTAAGAGGCGGTAGAGTGATGGAGGACAAGTGGATTTTGGATTTTGAGATTTTGATGGAGGAGTGAATTTGTAATTCAAGACATAAGGACCCAAAATGGATGAAGGAGGTGATGGAAGAATAGATTTGGAAAGTGGGAGATGTGTAGGTGGATGATTGAAGGAATTTCTTAGAAGAGCAAGTCTGGATGCCAATTTTGATTTTTCTTTGGAATGCAATAATTTTATGGGGATCCACATTGATTTTGATTTTTCTTTTCTTTCTGGTTTTTTGGAACGCATTGCTTCTACGAGTGACTTAGGAACCCACATAGTTTTCAATTTTTCTTTTCTCATAATGGGTCTTTGTAGCCTTTTGGATATTGATTTATTCTTTTGGATCAGATTTTTCTTTGATTTGACATGTCTTTTAGATGAGATACGTTGATCTTTGGATGTATGTGGATTTTTGGGCTTGTGGAATTTATTCTTGGGAACCAAATTTCTTCTAAAGGGAATGGGATTCATGGATGAATAAGAATGATGCAGAGGCAGTTTGGTTGAGTTGATGTAGGTAGATAGTTGGAAGGTTCTTGAAGATGTGTTCATTTTTTGATCTTGATTTATGACAGGGTAATCGGATTGTGAGCTAGGGGTCATATTAATAGGCACTGGAGGAATGTAGGGACCTAAGATTGATGGAAGGGATGAAGGATTTGATTTTGGAATAAGAGGACCCAAAATGGATTTGAAGGATGAATAGGTATTGATTATGTTGGGATTTAGAAGAAGAGACATTTGAATTTTGACCTGAAAGAGGATCATGAAGTAGACCTGCTTGAATAGAAGTGGAGGAACCCATTTGATAGGAAAGTGGTGCATGAATAAATTTTATGGTGATGGGATATTCTGTAAGATTAGGAGGATTATGACATGGAGGTGAAGGGAATCTCTGATCTTGACTTGTAATAGGATCATTGGAGGAGATGGAAGTGATATTATGATCTTGCTTAGGAAGTGGATGTTGAATGGGAATGGGAAAGGGAAAGACACTTTCATATGGAGATGGAAGGTGATATTCTTGGATTAAATACAAAAATATTAGAGGATCATCATAAGGCTCTTGACAGGTGGGATCTTGATCGAAAATTAGATTAGATGAAAAAGTTTGTTCTTGATCTTGATTTATTTTAGGAGTCATTTCTTTTGATTTTGGATTATCCTCTTCACATGGGGTAGGAGTTTGGATATGCATGGGATACTCTTGGAGGATTTCAACACTTTGGTTTGATGAGAAAGGATTTTGAATGGGACTCTCTATAATGGGAGTATATGATGTGATTGGGTCTTGAATTTATGAAGCATGAAAGGGACTAGCATCATTAATTGTATTAGCTTGGAAACTTATTGTCGATAGCCCTTGGGAGGTTGCGTTATTGGATAGAGATGGTGCAGACTTCTCTTGTGTGACTTTAGAGTATGAGGAAATGGTGGAAGATATGTAGGCTACTTGAGGTGCATAGTCTTGATAGGAAGAGTCATTGCTCGACATGTGCATATTACCTTGTTGGATGATAGGTGACACATTGACCATGTTCGATTGATGTCCAAATGGTGACATGTTTGTAAATACACTTGCATTCAGGTGGGACACCCTTGGTGGTGTATTTGAAGACATAGGAGGATATTCACAAACATGTGATGTGACTGAAGGCAGAATTGATTGTGTAACTATGTGTGACCTCGGTGGTGGTTGACTTGTTTGCACAATTTGTGGTGCTAAGAGTTGTGTTGTTTGTTGTATTGGTTGGACTTGCATTTTTGGATGTGTTTGGTGTTGATATTGGTTTCTCATGTTTATTTGTGTGAGAATAGTTGGTATGTCTGATTGCATAATAAGAGCTCGCACATGAACTGGCTCTAAGTTTGTATTGGGATCTCCAAATTTTTGAAATAGTTTAGACATATGGGATCTACTCTCTTCACTTTTTTTAACCTTTTGTTCCAAGATTTCTACTTCTCGAGCTAGCTTCCCTTCAAGTGATGGAGAAATAGGTATGAAATTTGTTTGTTCCTAATAAGTTTGATGCACATTTTGGGACATGTATATGTTGGATTGAGATAATTGATTGTTTGGTTGCAATGACATGGTCCTGTGAAAGTTGGAAGTTTGATAATGGTTATGTTGTCTCCTAGAAGTTTGAGAGCTTGTTTCAACCATTGCACTATATGCCATTTTTTTTGGATTTTTGAAGTTTAGGGATGAAAGTGAAACCCTATTTTTTTTTGGATTTTGAGAATTTTGAAAATGGACAAATGCAACCTATGTTTTTTAATTTTTTTGACAAATTGGATTAAGGAATGACAAGATGAAATCCTAAAGAATGAGAAAAATGCAACCTATGTTTTTGATAAATTTGATCAAGAAATGACAACATGAAATCCTAAAGAACGACAATGCAACCTTGGACTTGGACTAGGGATCACTCTAATTTTGAAGATAATGCAAAATGGATATAATTATTTAATCCTATGTCTTATGAGGATGAAGACTATGCAAGGTCTAAAACGGGGATTATGATGACTGGGCAAGGACTTATGCAAAGATTATGATGACTATGGAAGGACTTATGCGAGGATTATGACAACTATGCAAGGACTATATGCAAAGATTATGATGACTGTATAAGGATTATATGCAACGATTATGATGACTATGCAAGGAATTATGTGAGGATTATGATGACTGTATGTGGATTATATGTAAAGATTATGAGGATTCTAATGGGATACAAATGAAGACTTTATAAGGACTATGCAAGACTATGCAAGGGCTTATGAGAAGATTACGACGACTTATATGGGAACTTTATGCGGACGTAGATGAAGACTATGCAAGGACTTATACAAAGTAAGGGTGTAAATGAGGACTATAATGAGGACTATACTAAGGACGATAATGAGGACTTGTGAGGATGATAATGGGGACTATATGCAAAGACTTACGTAACGTAAGGACGTAAATGATGACTTATGCAAAGTAAGGACGTAAATGAGGACTATAATAAGGATGATAATGAGGATTGTGAAAAGACTTATTGAAAGTAAGGATGTAAATGAGGACTATAATGAGGATGATAATGAGGATTGTGCAAAGACTTATGCAAAGTAAGGACGTAAATGGGGACTATGCAAGGACTTAAATGAAGATTATGGTGACGTATATGGGAACTTAATAAGGATGCAAATGGGGACTTATGCAAAGTAAGGACGTAAATGGGGACTTATACAAATTAAGAATGCAAATGGGGGCTATAATGAGGACTTATGCAAAGTAAGGATGTAAATGGGGACTTATGCAAAGCCTAAGGATTCTAGGAAACCTATGGTCACAAGTATGTAGGATGTCTTTGTTGTGAAAATTTTGGACCTTGTTGGATTGTTTGATGTTTCAAGATAGACTTTGTTAATAACTCTATTTGTGGGACTTATAGATTATTAGCACACGATGCCTTAGTTTGGGGAATATTTCCTCAAGATTTTGTGGAGACTCTTTTGGTGTAGGGTCTAAAAGGAATAAGGTAGTGGTGAATGTGTTCTCAGTACCCCAAGTTACTAAGAGATCCACATATGAGCTACCATAAAATTTCATTTTTACAAATTTAACTAATTCCTACTTGAGCATCATGCATAAGTTGTTGAAAGAGAACCTTATAAATCTCCCTAAGATTTCAACGTTGTTTGATAGTAGACCATATCCTAGATGGTATGATGGCTCTGAATTCTGTCAATACCATTGTGTACCTAGACATGATACTGAGTGTTGTTTTTGCCTTATACATTTGGCCCAAGACCATATAGACAACGATGCCATCCGGGTTAATGAGTGGAAAACAAAAAGTTAATGAGCATGTGGATAAGATGAACAATAAATTACAAATTTACACTAATCCTTTTCCACCTCATTCATCTATCTTCATTTATCATCAAACCCTGAGTCGGGTGGTGGCCCCTTTGTCAACATGGTCATTATCACTCCTATCTTGCCCCCTATCCAGAAAATACAAAATAACAAAATATCATTCACACCTTTGCATGCTCCCTATAGCGGGAACCTACTTAGTTATACATCCCGACCAAGTTCAAGAACTACACTATTACAGGTGTCATGGTAGATCCCACATGTTGAGTTGATGTCACTATGAAGGAAGCTTTGTTTATTAATGTATGGCATAGGACAAGGTACGATGAGTGTTGTGCCCTTGTCCATATGCATGATGGGATTTTTGTTCCACCTCTTAGAAAATACCACTTGGATGGTCCTTGTGGGACCCAAAGCGATTTCCACCACCTTTGTTGTCATTCCTAAATCAAACCTATTATGGGTTAAGCTAGGTACCCCCTAGCTAATCATTATGGAAGTAGGCCCTTCAGTAGTTCACAAATGTTTGAAGTTTTCTCATGAGAGAATAGTGCACACAGTCCAAGACACTAGATTTTAGCCATTGATTGCCTACAAAGGTTTTACCTTAGACCATTTTTGCTCTACTCTAGTTGGGCCCATGAATCCTCATGAATATTTTTTATATAAGACATATTATAAATAGAAGATAGGAGAGTTGGCCTATTCATTAGCTCAGTCTGTAGTTTCCTTGCCTCCTCCTACACCTATCATTGCCCCATCTATTCTTGTGCTTGAGCAGACAATACCTTATGCCCCTTCTTCATCAAGGGGATAAGGTTAAACTTGTTCCTAAGGTTAGACCTCCTCATCCACCTAGAACCACATAGTCCCTAGTGGTGCCTCTTGTTCCTGCATTTGTACCTAGTACAAACAAAGGAAAGGAAGCCATGGTCTGAATCTTGCCCTTCCTTTAAACTTCCCATCCTTGATGGCGCCCCTTGTCCTACTTGGTATGATAAGGGAAGGTGTTCACCTTGTCTTGCTCATCTCCACTAGCTCCCACATCACAACCTCTGAAGGTGCCCCCTGTTCCTCTGATTTCTCCTCCAGCAAAATAAGGAAGGGAACCTATAGCTATAAATGTGAGACCTATGTCAGTTGCATCTCTTGTTTCATCGGTTGGGCCTTATCCTTTGTTGATTTTGTCTCTAGAGGCCTCTCCTATGGAGTACGATGATGCTGAGACTCCCTAGACTTCTACTCTTTGACCCCATCTACACCATAATCAACAAGTGAATAAGTGCAAGCATCATTAGAACATGATGGTCCATAAGTGTGAAGCCACTATGAGTGTCGTGAGTGAACCAATGGTGTCCATCCATGTCACTTTTGTACCTACTTTTGAACCTATTAACCTCTCTCCTACTTCATCTTCTAGCCTGTTTCCATCCACTCTAGGAACTGTTAACGAGCCTCACCCTAAAGGGGTGCAGGTTTTCATTGCTCCTTTCTTGGAGCCTCTCCTGATCACTTCCTTTCCATATGTTCCTCCATTCTCCCATTCTATGAAAATTCTTCACACTCAGGTGGTGCCTAGTGCAACCCTATCTACTCCACCTTCTTTGTAGTTGTCTATACATCAAAGCTTTCCTAGTGTACTTAAGCCCACTATGGTTGATCAGGGGCCTTCACCTCCGTAGAAACCAAATAAATTTTTTGAGCAAGGCCCTATGTTTTAGTTTCATCATTGAAAATCAACTCCAATGCCTTCAATTTCTGTGTCCTTGCTTGTTTTAGTTTCTATTTCTCTATTTTACTCTATATGCCTTTTTCAGGAGGTTCCACCTTCTTCAAGGTTTGTTTTTGCCATTCTTTTAGAGGTTGGCAGTGCACCTCCTATCCCACCACCTCAGGGTGAGTCACCTACCTCTTCTAATGAGAGGTGTTTGTTTCACTCCTTAGAGAATATCCTGCCACTGCTGACGATCTTTACGCAATTGTTGACCCTCTTCTCTTAGTGTCTATTGGACAAAAAATGTGGAAGTTACTTCATCCCTATCCCTTGCTGTTGGTTTCATACTAGGTGCCCCCTCTTGTATTTATCTCCCTTCAGTCCCGAGCTCCCTCCCCATATGATCAATATTGGGAGGATAGTGACCTATTGGTAGATGACCTATAGGTTGATTTCTCTCTTTATTTATCTTGTAGATTAGAGTGTGTCTTATTGTGTTCCCCCCCACTTTCTTTATATGTTTGTTCCCTCTCAAAGGACCTAAGTTACCTCATTGGTACTTGGAGATGAAAGTTTATCTATCTTTATATGTTACGTACTCTCCTAAAGGAACCAAGTCACTCTGTAGGTACATGGAAATATGGGATTTTCTATCGTAATCTTATTCTATTTGTTAATCACCCTTATTCTATCTATCATACATTTCTTTTGAGATATTAGAGATGATGCAAAGTATTGGGGGAATTTAGGCTCTCTTTCATGTCAACCCAATTTTCATTTTCTCTTTGTCTTTATGTGTCTTCTTCATATGATCTGTAAATTTTGGTACCATGATAAAACACCCATATGCAACTATATATCATCTTTTTCCACTGTTATGGGTTCTGACATTAAATTAGCAGATCCCCCGTACTTTCATGTTTTTATTGATGTTGTAGGTGCTATGTGTCATCTATTGCAAGGTGGCATTTCATGGAAACATCTTGTTATGTTGACATGACACAACATCTCTTCTCCTTGGAATGACATGTGTTTCACACATACCATATTAAGGGGGGGGGCTCCCATGCTTTCATATTTTTGTATTTATGCATTCTTTTGTATTTTTGCATCATCCTATCTACATCTTGCATTATCTTGTTTACCTATTAGTGGGGGTCAAACCACTTGATCTATCATCTTGTTTACCTGTTAGTGGGGGCCAATCCACTTGATCTAAGGTCGCCCCATCATATGGCCATCTAGCATAATTTGCTACCCATACTGATGAAATCCATCATCTTGTTTGCCTATTAGTGAGGTCCAAACCACTTGATCTAAGGTCACCCTATCGTATGGCTATCTAGTATAACTTGCTACCGTTACCAACAAAATCTATAAATTATTCTCTTATTTGCCTTGGTGGGGGTCAAACCACTCTAAAGAGGGGAAACAACTGATCTAATGATCAACTACATAAACTAAGTAGAACAAGAACAAAAGCATTCAATCATACAAATGACCATTATACCTTAGCTTTCACTTCTTCCTCTAATTGAGCTTGATGAAGTGGATGTGTGCCCTATGCTCCACTTAATTATCTCTTTTGATGAGGGATGTGTGGATTGCTCTCCACTACAGAACAAGATGGATAGGATTCAAATGATGAGTATGAATGAGATGGGTTGTGTGAGGCATCAATTTGGCATTATAAGGGTATGATGATGATTTTTAGAGCTCAAATGGACAAAATAAGATTGCATGAAAGATGAATATGATTATGAAGGGTGGAGACTTTGAAGAACACAAATAGACATTAAGAGGGGGGGTGAATCAGTGTATTTCAAAAACTTTCAATTCAGTGTGCAAATTTTAAGAATGTAATACAAACATAAACACACACACACACAAGAGGACATCACATAACACCAGTTGTAAGAGGAAAACCCAATGTGGGAAAAACCTTGGTGAGAATAGCTGCTGGAGTCTACTGCTCCAATCTAGCCTCACAATGAATAACATATTACAATGTTTAGGGCACCAACCCCTAAAAATTTAGGGCACCAACCCAAGGAGTACCAACTCCTGATTTTATGAGAACCTACTCAAAGGAGTACCTACCCTTGCTCTGAGCACCCACTTAGAAAGATACAATGATTGTTCAGGTTTACAAAACAATAATAATGCCTTGTTACAAATGAATTTTGTAACACTTACATAATTCTCATTTCTTGAGAATGACTCTTTCTGCCTAGTACAATTTTTCCTCTATTTCTTTCTTCTCCCTCTGTCTAATTCTTCTTCTTTTTGCCTCAACTTCACCTTTTTTAGACTACTATGCTCTTAATCTTCTTCTTCTACTACAACTGCCCTCTCAAGTCTATTTCTGTAATTGCTCTCCCTCTTACTCTCTCTGTCTATGCTCTCATTTCTTCACAGCAACAACACACCTTCTCATCACTTCACTCTGCATACACCTTGACTTATGGATTTGTCTTTCTATTCACCTTTGTCACTATCTCAATAGCTACACCTACCAATGTCGAATCACATTTATAGCTACTGCTAGATTGGATTGACTCTGTACACATCAAATTTTTTTCTTTTACAACAATCTTGAATATTTTTTTCAAGTTAGTTGTCTTGGAGGTCTGTAACTCAAGAGATTTTATTCTGTCCTGAAATGAGATCTTAGATCAGATGCTTGAATTAAATACATCTTGTTTGTCTTCAAGTCATTTTTTGTACTTGGATTACTAAGTTTAGTAATCTTCCTCTGCCCAAAACACAGTCACCATTAATGCGCCTTTCATCTACCACACTAAAATCCACCGTCATCGACTTCTACGTATCAGATTTGTTCTTTGTTCATCAGGGAGCCTCATGTCTTCATATTATTTGCACATATTAGATGGTCAAGGTCAGTCAAATTCCATGTAAAAAACCTTGTGCTAATCGACATGCAGACATTTTCTTATTCAAATTCCAAGTCACTTTGTAAATCCTGGTCAACCGCCCTTGTGGATCTCCGAGTCTATCGGCTTGCAGACATGACCGCAAAGTCGATCACAATCTTCAATTCTATCAGCAAAATATCCTTTCATCATTTTGATAGGTGTCTTCTGATTCACTTCGTACATGCCACATCATCGAGTCAAACTTGGTCAATGCCCATGTGGACTATCAGACTGCTCAAATCCATTGAGCTTCATGCAAGTTCTACCCATGCGGGATAAGCTTCTATTATTCTCAAGAAGCCTTCCTCCTTTTTGTTAGCCCGCACCTTATTAGCATGGTCTCTCAATACACATGGGATAAGGTTTCTTTGCTCCTCTAAAGACCACACGAGATAAGCATTCTCTTTTGCCTTAACAAGCATCTTCTTCTCCTACAACCCTTTCCTTATCCTTTATATTCTTATCCCGCAACAATTTTCTTACTATTGTGAACCCTCACGAGATAAGGGTTTCCTTAGTATCCTTCTCTCTTTCTTGTCCTGCGGGACCACTGCATAACCATATGCTTTCACTTGTTAGCTTGCGCAACATTTAATGTGCACCTTAGCCTATGCAAGATAAGGGAATCCACAAAATTCCCTTTAGCTACTTGTCCCGCGTGACTTTTGTTAGTCACTTTTGACATTGCAGGATAAGAGGGAACAACTCTCCGCTTTGACCTCCTTTGACTATCTTATTTCGGACAACCATTGTTGAACACTTTTGACAACATGGGATAAGATATAACACAATTTTCTCCATTTAAGTATTATTCCGCAGGGTCTTCAACACTCATCCAACATACTGCGGGATAAAAAGAAACATCATGTGCACCTCACAAGTGTTATCCCACATGACAAGCACATGATATATTCCACACCGCGGGATAAGAGAGACTGCATTGTTCCTCTGAACATAAGTTATCCCGCACGGTCTCTTCCCTGCTCATGAAAATAACATGGAACCTATGAATACACGTAAGACAAATAACTATTGCCACATGGAAATCAACATGGTGATTGTTGCCAACATGACCAACATGTGAAGATGATGTAACTGGTTGAAACCATGATGAAGAATCTGGTCTGCATGACATAACCTGCATGTTATGCATGATTGCTTGCTATCTGCTTCTCAGCGACCTGCAACCTCTGGACATCCCTTGACATCTACCTAGTTCTCTAAAACCATTTGACATCCTTTTGATATCAATAATAATAATGCCAATAGACTTAAATTTATAGATTGGAAGGCCAAGATTGAATTGAAATGAAGGGCTGGGATTGAAAGAAAGTGGAGGAAGATTGAGAGGACAAAATGGGAGATCCAAGAGATTTTCCATAAAGAAATTTCTTGTCTCCACACTTCTCAAGTACATGGGGAGGAGTTCCCCAAGTACCTTGGGAAGAGAAAGAAGAATATTAAATTCCTTGGGAGGGCAAAGGAATTAAAAGTTCCAAAATAGAAGATTGTGTGGGGAAAATAAATGGAGAAAGGAATTAAAAATTATTTGGTAAGAGGAGGCATGGGAATGTGAAAGGATTTGACATTCCTTGGGAGAGGAAAAGTTGGTGCATTTAAGGTTTGGAGGGTGAGATGAGAAAGTCATTTATGGCAAAGAGTTGACTCGTCCCTAATTAAGGTAATTAGGAATGTGTAAGTGATTAGGAGGAGTGATTAGGTGGACTAATGAGGGATTTAAATGCAAGTGGGAAATTTAGGAGGATGTGACATGAGGAGAGAGAATGAGTGGAAAAATATAAAATTGGAGGAAATGATAAGTAGGATTAGGACATGATTAATTAGGCTAGATGATAGGATTAGGAAGGGTGATTTTTAGGAATTAGGTAATTATCTTAGTTAATTAAAATTAAATAACTAATAAAGGTTTAGAGGAAATAATGGGGATTTAAAGTGATAAAATTAATCAAACTTGATTTAATTAATTCTAAGAAGAAAGGGAGAATCACAATTAAATTAATTAATTGTGTGGAAATACTTAAATTAGTTAAATATTAATTTAATTAATTTTAGATGTCTACAAACTCTATCTAAAATCGCCCTATCATATGGCTACCCATACCGATGAAATCTATTTATCATTATTTGTTATCCCAGTGTCTATTGTATCATGTTATTCGCTTTTTCATCTAACATGTTTGCCTGCAACTAAGACGTTTTTGATAGAACGACCTAGAAACTTCTTTTCAAAGATTTGGGACTCTTCCCTAGGGGCATCTTCGTATGGGTAGATAATTATGCTTCCTCCTCATAGCTCGGTAATCTTTACTTTAGCTCACATCTTGATAATAATATGCTCACTAAAGTGAGGGGGAAACATAGTGTTGTATATTACACCTTGTGTAATTCTACACTAAATAAGCGCCTTCGCTTTACGCTGATTAGATAACTCCTTAACCACCTTGTCTCTTTGTCCATCTCACTTGTCTTGTCATCCATTCACTTTTTCCTTCTCTCAACTATATTGATTATTTGACTTGTAGACATTAATATGTCATGAAGAAATCCACACGTCATGCTCATGTCCCATGAATCTAACAACCTAGAGGTGGTCATTTGAGAATTACGATTGTGCCTAGAAGATGCACATAACGCCTTTGTGTGCATCCACCAACATCTGCCTTCATCCAACATACATATCTTCCCCTTTGAAGTTCATTTTTTCTCTATAGTCACTCATTCAATCTCTCTAGTTGTGAATTTAATCACTCTACTGGTTTCTTGCATCTACAATTGTCTAGAAGTTATCTTTCATTGCATACTTGACTCTCTCACCTTACCACCATCATTGCGCTTTAAAGAAGATCTGTTTCTTCTTGTTCTTCATCTGGCAAGCTTCCCACTTTGGTTTTGGAAGGGAGTTTTCTTCTTCCTCTTTCTCTTACTATCTCCATAGTATATTATAGATTATCTTTGTCATATCATTATTTATCATTTTCTATTATCTTTCTATTTATCTATCTATCTTGGTTGTTCATGAAGGTGAAAACACCAAAACGAGGGCTTGATTGTGGCAAGCCTTTAAAACTTATCCACAATCTTTTGTCTTTGTTCACTTTGTGTGTAGGTTGTCGAGTTGATTTGAAGAGATAGCTAGAGGCTTCAAGTGTGGACTAATTGTGAAGCTTCTTTTCTCTTCTCTCTTGCCATTTCATAGTTAGTCATATTTATTTTTTGTTCTTCTATTTCACTTATTTTTTTAATCATTTTGACATGTTTCCTTCACATTTCATCCTCTATACGGACTCTATGACTTTGTCTATATAGAATGTCAGCGCATCACACTATTGTCTAAGACCCACGCGTGTGTCCTTAAACAAAGTGTCATAGAGTTAAGACAAAAAACCTCTATGACACATTAAGTGTCATCTAAGGGATTCTAGACAATCATATACTTTGTACCACATCTTGAGTTGAGAAGTTGAATAGTGAGTCCCTGATTGGTGTTCACCCACCTATCAGAGTGGTTCACTTTTTCCTCTCTAAAAGTCTCAACATGGGTTATCCTAGTAGTCTCTCTAGACCCTGATCCCCATTTGATAGCTCATGTGAAACTAAACAATCTGTTCATGAAGAAAAGGAAGTTTGATTGTGCCAAATCAATGTCTCTAGGATGGCCAAGCATTCCCACTCCCACCCTTGGTTTGCACAAGCACTAAAATCCATGGGCAAGGCAACACAATTATTTTTTTTAATGTTTTTCTCTAGTTTATTTATTAGGTTATAACTTGTTAAGGAAACTCACAATGGGTTATCTTGGATAGCCACTATAGGGTCCCAACCCCCAACAAGAGCCACTTCCCCTAAAATGCACATGGACACAGGTGTAACCTAGGGTTTCATTTCAAGAAAGAATATGCATAAACCATATATATATTTAAAATAAATAAAACATGAATCCATGCTCTAAAAATTGAATTAGAATCATTGAATGTGCTTCCAAGGCAATAACAATTGAACCTCTTCACAACCAAGCAAGAAAAATATATTCAAATATGTATCAACTCAAATCAGGCCTTACAAATCCGCAAAAATAGAAACAATAAAGTCCATACCCATCCCAAGCCTCTGGAAACCACCTGGAAGCCCTACGGACCAAAACCAACCTAAACAAGGCCAAATCCCAACTCCTGTATAGTTGGCCTGGAAACTACACAATTGAGGTTTCAAATTACATAGTTGAGGCTTCACCTTGCACAGTTGATCCCTTTTGTTGTGCAGTTGAAGGCTTTAACTATGTAGTTGAGCCTGTTTTGGCATAATTGAAAAGGGGGCACTTGGGGGGCTCTAATTGGGCATCAATCGGGCCTTGCAAGTGAAATCAGGCAAAGACCCATTTGAGGGGTGCTTATTTCCCTTCTACAAAATTATTCAAATTTCCCCAAGACATAGATATAGAAAACAAGACTCGGAACTCTGAAAATATCCCCTTAAAAACTCAATCTGGAGAGGGCATGAAACAACATACATAAAACCAAAACTCAAAAATACATAAATAGATATCAATGGAATTCATTAAATACACCATTTTCCCCTATCAAAAACAAAGAAGCAAGAATCATTCAAAAGTGAATCATGAACCCTAACAATAGTCCATTTGAAGACATAGAGAAACATGTTACATTCAATGCCAATGTTTAATGTACATGACCAAAATTTAAAACACTTTCAAATAACAATAAAAAATGTTGAATACATCTTTTTTCCATTTCCAAAACAAAATAAATCATATAACATTCAAAGGGGTTTTAAATCCTACCTCGAGTTCTATGAAGACAACAAGAATGAAGAAGATAGAAGAAAGAATGAAGCACAAATCCACTCCCACGAACAACAAAGACTTTTCAACCAACAAGCAAGAAAAATCCAACAACAAATCCTCCATCCAATACTTAAATCAATAATACAACAATCTCCAAGGATCTCCTCCAAAAATCTAGGAATAACTAGCCTTCTCCTCTCAAAAACCAGTGATAAAATTATAAAATCCCCTCACACTAACATGTACGGGAATTCACTACCAACCCCCAAACAAAACTATACACATCAACATAAAATTCAATTAATTAAACTTACAAATATTCAACCAATTCCCACCAATCAAATAAATGACATTCCTCCCAAAATATTAGCATAAGTAAAAAGGGATAAATAATTTACTCCGCAAGGTAGATATCATTACCCCCAACAATTTTGCTCATAAATCACAAAATGATATTAAATATTATAATATGAATTTAAGCCATTTATATCACATAATAATATAATATTAATAGTATTAATTATAATAATCATAAATACTCACACCATAAATAATATTACTAATTCATAAATATTATTTAAAAGACAACACATGAATGCTCATAAACATAGCCAAGATAAAAACATCATTCACCACATAATCAAGTCAAACTGACTCAAGGTTATGAACATTGTCCTTATGGCAATTCGAACGGGTAATCTCAAGACCAAAGGTGATTGTCCTAATACAAGACAATGGCTAGGCCTAAGTTAACTTGGGCCTATATGTTATCTCCATTACCATCATCAAGGATTGTTAGGCATGCTCAAACCTATGAATCCAAGTGGAGTTGATGCCTGGTACCTGCATCACAACAAAACACAAAACATTTGCACAAGACATATATCCAAATATACATATGACAAATGAAATTAGTAATCATAATAAATCCTCAAATAGAATCATCAGTACATATGTTAGTACATCATAACATAATACATCATCTAACATATAGCCATCAAGAGATCATAAACATTAAACCCTAACATCATTATAAGTCCTCATGAGCATAAAACATCATAGTAATCAATGTGTCATGAAACACATAAATAACATGAATAGTCCATCAGCGTGAATCAAATTATAAATATGTCCACACACTAATCCAAAAGATAACCACACACACATGGAAGCAACCATGAGTCCCATAGAAGAAAAATAGAAAGAAACTATGGAAGGGTATTACATTTGGCTTCATGTCGGCCTGCTTTTAAAATTCAAACATCTAATGCAAGGTTAGTTATAAAAGGAAGCCTACCACCCTCATTTGATAACTAAAAAGGAGAACTAGGAAAACATGAGTGAGCTCTCAATTACACTCTAGACAAATCAATTCAAGTTTATGTGAGCAAGCATTTAAGTATTCATTGAGCATTGAAGGAGAAGGTGAAGTCAAGATCAAGCATTCATATTCAAGTATCCATGATCAACCTTCTATAAAGACATTATACACCTTTCCAGGAGGATTCAATCAAACTTCATCAAGGTATTGAGTTCAAACATTTTCATATCAAATCTAGTATTTTCTTTGAAAGGAAATCATTCCATTTCAATTCTATTTCAATTCCATTCTAATTATCATTTCAAGGTTAATTTAAAAACTAAGGTTTGACCCAAGTTAAACCCCCATCAACAAAACATATTTCCTTCTTTTTATGTGGAGGGAATTGTCTCAGGAGCTGCACATGAGGAATCAGGTGATGTAGATTGATGCAGATGTAAGGTGGAGGGCTTCAAACTAACTCAAACAAGCCAAACTTTCAAACTTATAACTCTAACTTGATGGGTTTCTCTTGCAATCTCACCATTCTCCTAGTAGTACTTCAAACCATGTTTTTCCCTCATAACTTTCAAATCAGACCTCCAGATCAAAATTTAAAAGTTTTATATACCCATTATCCTCCTACACAACATATCTCAAAATTGGCATGGGTTACTTTGGACCAAACTCTTCAAAACTTGACAGTTATGTTGTGCCCAAGGGCTAATTAGGATAGGTAACAAGAGGGTTTATTGGTTCTTTATATTCCAAGATCTGAAGTAGCCATAACCGCTAAAACCCTCAAAGGTAATCAACTAGATTATGCAGCAAGAGTAACACAATGAAAGCAGCAAGAAAACATAACAAGATTACATAAACATATCATATTATTGCTTTAGAACTTTCGGCAACCATTTGATCATCATCATATAATCATCAAAGAACATCTGATAGTTAACCGGTTACATGCAGGCTTTCAGCCAGCTACAATCCAACTGGGACTCTAAGAATCAACTGGATCACAACATGTGAATCTCAATCCTTATTCTCAATTCTACTTCCTATGCCCCTACAAATGATTACATAATATCATTTTTATACCCACCGGAACATATCGGGGTCAACCTCATAAGATTACATTTACCAATGCAGGAAAATGAAATGTGTAACTAGGTCGGCCCTAAGAATTAAATAAATCTTTCCAAAAAAAATAACAACCACGAAGTGCGGTTCAGTAGGAAGGTCAACCACATGCCAAAGAACATTGAACAAGACCCAAAATAGATCCACATGCCAAGAATCATGCTAATAATGAAAGAAAACCAATTGGTAAGCACAAGAACTGTCTTAGAACACAAAAACAGTCAACCAGAAGCGATAACTGACCAGAAATGAAACCAAATGAACTAGAAATTTGGAATCAAGTACATGAACCAACCTAGAAACCAAAAATAAGATTTGCCATGAAAAAGAAAACAACTACCGATACCAACCAGTAAGAACACAAAAAAACTACAGAATGAACTAAACAAGAACAAAACTGAAAGAAAATATTTCTGGTTGATGCAATATTTCTCATTGACTAGGGATGCTCCTGCATCAGACAACCCAGGTAGAAAAAGATGTTCCATAATAGGTTACTCATGAACATCTAAAAGGATTCGAAATAAAGACCCCATGCTCATTTTTTATCCAAACATATTCTTTATCTGCCAACCTTTGCTTTAGCTCCTCCAGTGCCTCAACCGACTTCTCTAACCCCTAACTCTCTTTGTTTCTCTTCCTTTTCTTCAGATCTGCACATTGTCTCTATTTACTGCCTTCTTTCTTCTGCAACTCTGATTTGTTTCTGCCACAAGACTTCATCCGATTTGTTAGCATAAGCTCTCTGTCATCTGGTTCCATCTGTCCATTAGGCTCATCTATTAGATCCTTCTGCAAACTCATGTCACCCTCCGATATAACCTCTGCAACCAATTCTATCAGATCTTCCAATATAACCTCTACACCGGTTTCTCAGTACTACAACTTTTCTCAGGACTTAGATTCTTCACCTCCTTCTCTTTCTCCTTCAAAGAAATCAATGTAAACTTCTGCCCATCCTTCTCAACGGTGACTAGGTTTCTTCTACAGTCATAAATAGATCCTCTATTAAAATGCCAAGGTTTTCCCAATAAGACATGACAAGCACTCATAGATACAACATCACACAAAACCTTATCCTTGAAAGGCCCAATACTAAAATTCACCAAATAGTAATGTTCCTTTATCTCTATCTTTTGATCATATTGTAACCAACTTCAATCCAAGCTTCACAACCATCTCCTCAGATACTAAATTGTTAGTACTTCCATTATCTACAATAACCTTGAAACACTTACCACCTGATTTACACACAGTTCGAAAAAGGCTCTTCCTATGAGTAGATCCGGTAACCTTTATTCTGAAGATAAGGGATTCTCCTTGCTCTAGTGCATAGTCAGATCCAGTACCTTCTCCCTCTGGTTCCTCACTTGCCACACAACTTCTTGCCATTCCCTACTTACATTCATATAATCTATGTCCTGTTTATCCACACTTGTAACATTTTCCAAGAAATTCTCTATCGGTATTGCTACTATCTTTCCTCTATGTTTTATGTTTTGGTTCTTGGTTCTTTACTCCACTTAGGTTTTGATTCATCTTCCTCAACCGACTTCTTCATACAATCACTCATATGTCCTTTGAATTTCTCCTTCCCTCTATTCGGTTGTCTTCTTCTCATCTTCTCCTCAGCCTTCAAAGCATATTGGTAAGCTTATTCAACTGTGGAAACCCTCAACATACTCATCTCATCCTGAATGTTAAAAGAAAGTCCATTTATGTACCTCACCACCTTCTCTCTGTCCAACTCTCTATGTCCAAATCTAATTACCACCTTTTAGGATTCCTCAGTATATTCCTTCATAGTCATGTTTCTTTGTTTCAGGTTTTGCAACTTCTTGAACAACTCTAATTCATAGTCTCCCAGTATGAACTTGGCCTTCAATCTTGCAACCATCTGTCTCCACCAGGAGATCTTCAATTAACCATTCTCTACTCTATCTTCCTGCAATATAAGGCATCATGCCCTTTCAACTTAGTCTGTGCCAACTAGACTCTCTATGGGTCCTTGACATCCTCAAACTCAAAGTAATCCTCCAACTCTCTAATCCAATCGATCAGATCCTCCGGGTTCAGTGTTCCAGAAAAGTTGGAAACTTCAACTTTATGAACTTTACTCGTTTGTGCCACTTCTCTCAGGAATCTTTCCTCTCTTTCATCTTTTGGTCCTTCAACTTCTTCAAGCTCTTCACTGGCTTCTTCATATTCATCCTCCAACTCAGGGTTTCTCCGCAAACCAACCAAAGTGTTTTGGATTTCGTTCCTCACTTCATTCTTAAAGCCTTCCATCATCTTCTCTACCCTTCGGGGGTTTGTCCTTCTAGGTGGCATCTCCTCTTTCACTATGGTGAACTGCCTCAACTCGACGATCTGACTATCGGTTTCAATTGCCAACCCTCGGTGATCTATTGAACACATGTGCAACCTGCCTCCAATCAGCGATTTGTCCACCCAAAGGAATGCCTCAATGTCCGCAAATGATTCTTCCACCAGCCAGTCCATAAACAACTCTGATACCACTTGATGCAACCTTAACCAGTAAAACCCTCAAAGAGAATCAACCAGCTTATGCGACAAGAGTAACACAATGAAAGTAGTAAGAAAACATAACAAGATTACATAAACAAATCATATTATTGCTTTAGAACTTTTGGCAACCATCCGGTCATCATTATATAATCATCAAAGAACATCTGGTAATTAATCGGTTACATGCAGGCTATTAGCCAGATACAATCCAACAGGGACTCTAAGAATCAACCAGATCACAACATGTAAATCTCAATCCTTATTCTCAATTATACTTCCTCTTCCCCTACAAATGATTACATAATATCATATTTATACCCACCGAAACATATCCGGGTCGGCCTCATAAGATTACATTTACCAATGCAAGAAAACGAAACGTGTAACTAGGTTGGCCCTAAGAATTAAAGAAATAATTCCAGAAAATAACAACCACAAAGTGCAGTTTAGTAAGAAGGTTGACTACACACCAAAGAACATCGGACAAGACCCAAAATAGATCCACATGCCAAGAATTGCACCGACAATGAAGGAAAACCAACCGGTAAGCACAAGAACTGTCCTCGAACCCAAAAACAGTCAACCGAAAGCGATAACTAATCGGAAAAGAACTTAAATGAACTAAAAAATCTAGAATCAAGCACATGAACCATCCTGGAAATTGAAAATAAGATCTTCCATGAAAAAGCAAGCAACTACCAGTACCAACCGGTAACAACACAAAAAACTGCACAATGAACTAAACAAGAACAAAACACAAAGGAAATATTTTTGGTTGATGCAAGATTGCTCATCGACCGGGGATGCTCCTACATCAAGATCCAAATCACTTTAAAAACTCTTCAAACATATCATATTTGACCTTCTCATTCTTACTAAACCACCTCTCATTCATTCCCCTAACTATTTTATCAAACCCTCATCCCTATGGGTCTCAAATAACTCAAACTAATGTAAAAAATAGCCTAGGGCATCATGAAAATTGGTTTAAACAATAACTCCTTCTGCCACTTTCTGAAAGCATAAAATACACCAAAATCTATCATTATACCAAGTTAGAACATAATCCATTGCATGGAATGGCTTAAACACTTATCTTTTCTCATTCAAATGCTTAATGAGTGTTTTGAAACAACTTCCAAGAAAAGTGGAATAACTTTCTTTAGACTCAACCAAATTGCATGAACCCACTTGCATCTAAAAGTAGACTCATTCCCCTTTCACCCCTAATTAGTTTCAAGTCTATACTCTTTTGTATACAACCATAGTAGACAAAAGAGCAGCGAATTTGCAAAAAAAAAAAGCTCAAAAAATGGACCTGCAGTCACTAAATGGCCATCTTTTGCAAATCACGATGAAAAGTACTCAAACAAAAAACACTACAAACTAGATTCATCCCACTATCATTTCCAACTGGATTCAAGTCTTTATCAGTTCATACAATAACGTACCAATCAGAGGAACAGTCAGGAACACATAAAAAATGCAAAAAATTAGGGTTTCATTGCTCCAAACTTCCTCGAAATCATTCAATCTTCTTTACAATGATGAAATCAGGATTTTTATGCCTTTACAAACTTATTCCAACCACTAACAACCAAATAATCAACTTATAAACCACCTTGAATCTTCAACTTCCCATTCTTGAACATTTACAATTTTGCAATATGAAAATCCTACACCATAGATGACGACAATCAAAATAGATTTTGAAGGTGCAAAAAGAAAAGGACAAGAGTGACCGACTCCCCTCAGTCCTGATAATTTTTGATAACCATCCAATAGTGGATTGTATGTATTATCCTGATCCAAAAAGTATCCAATCTTCCTGCCTCCAACATTCAAAGGACCAGAACGACCTCCTCCCCTCGAGCCTAATAATTCAACCCAAATCTTTCATCGTAGGTTCTAATCCACTTTCCCTCCTCAGATCAAGGTTTACAACTCTGCATAATATCTGAAAGATTTTGTTACTATTATTTTATGTTAATTTCTCATTGTTTCTCCTAGATGGATAAGTGCATGAAGTTGTTGTGCAAAAAAGTGGACACCCTCTCAAAAAAACTTTTAAAAACTCATAATGTGAACAAGTTATTTTTAAATTTTAATAACCCATTTGTATTAAGGTTCATATTACCGAGCCTAAAACACGATCGATTTTTAAGTTTAAAAAAACATGAATGGGTTTTTAGTTTTAAAAACTCATTCTTGTTTTACTGACAATAAAAAAAATTACTGTGGTCGATTGGGCCATTTTCACCCACAACCGCACGAGAAGAATTTTGGGGAGGAGTTCTAGTCTACAACACACAGATGGGTTTTGAGAAAAAAAAATCATACACAATGCCACAATGACAAAGAGGTATGTAACTTGTTTATTTTGATGCATTTTATGTATTTGATTAATTTTATTTGAAATTTGAATGAAATTTCATTATTTTTATTTTTTTATTATTTTTTGTTATAAATATATGTCAGATTCTCAAAACATTGTCCGCTAGCAAAACATACCTCTTAAGAAATCAGGGCATAACCCACAACAAGACCCTCAAGATCCAAACCCTCCATATCCTCCAATAGACCATTCACAAACAACACAGGAGGATTTGATAAATCAATTAACACAAAACACTACAAAATTAACCAGGTTGGTGAATAGATTGAAGACCTCCGAGCATAAACATTATGCATCCCTTGCCAGAGCCCTAGAATCAATGGCTCATAGTGCTAATGAAGATTCCAAACAAGTTACAAAATGGGGAAGCTATAGGGATCAATGTCATGCATTTTATGCTAGTGGGTTTCCCTATGATGAAGTGAAAACAAAACTGATAAGTAAAGAATAGGTATGTGCTCTTTTTAAGGACCCCAAAACCAATGAGACCTTACCTCTTAATTCAAAGAGGTTTCCTATACATTGGTGTAACCATTTGGGGATTAAAAATGCTTTTTGGGATAGGTGGTGGATGGTCTTCGACCAACCACCTTGTAATAATTTTGAGGTTCCATTACATTTTTTGAGAAAACTATATTGTGAGTTTATCTTCAATCAAATGCCAAACTATTTTGATATGAGAAACTTCCAGGGTAGAGGTGGAGGCTCTGCCCAAGATAGACTTGAATCCCAGAGGGTACTAAACCCCCAAAATTGCATCCCTCTAACAGTAAAACCTGTGGTCCATGTCACACTCCCAGTAGCCCTAAAAGAGCTATGGAGGTACAAACTCTTCAAGCGGCCACCACATTGACTGATGTCATCATTCAGCATGGCACACAATTATCACATCCTCTTGGCCCAAATGATGATGCAACAACTGAACCATTTGTACCCAATGAGCCCATTCAACATGTGTGTCCCAACTATTTAGGTATATGCTTCGGGACAGATACTGACGCCCATGTAGATAGTTCCATGTCCCATGTGTGTACATATTGTGGGGCTAGATGTCAAGCTTGTTAGGGTTTTGGCAAATCCAGAGAAAATACAAATTAACAATTATATGCAGATACAAACACACAAAGATGAAGAAAAACACAACACAAAATAACAGAGAGATTTAACGTGATTCACCCAAGATGGGATACATCCACAGAACACAACCCTCCAATATTTTATTATTACCCAGTAAATCAGTACAACAATACGTCAATGCCTTATGCATTCCAACCACTTATAACATGCAATTTTAGGGCAACATACAAAGTCGGCTAACAAAGAATAACCCTAACCCTAAAGGAATATTCTTATAATATTTTCCTCGTACACATATTCTCATATTAATACATTATTCTTGTATTCTCATACACATACGAGAAAGCTCTCGGTGAGCTCTGCTCACCAGGAGCCTTCAGCTCCAAAGTACTCCGACCCTTTGGTTCGACACATCCTCCCAACAAGTGTATAATACTTGCATGATCAGTCGCCACATACCAACAATCTCCCACTTGGAGACTGATCTAGGATGACACTGCTACACAAGCAACTCCCATTAGATAAAAAACACCTAGACTTTGTTGTTCCTTAATTCATGATTTTTACTCAAGAAGGCCGAGAGAAACTGAGGAGGAAATCAACTTCTCTCGTGAGACTTCCTTCATGAACATATCTATAGGATTATCACTTGTGTGAATCTTCTCAACCTGTAACTCTTCATTCTCCAAAATAGACTGTATGAAGTGGTACCTGAGATGAATATGTTTTGTCCTCGAATGAAGAGCACAATTATTTGCAAGATGAATGGAACTTTGGCTATCAATATACATTGGGCTATCCTCCTTCATCGGGCCCAATTCCTCTAGAAAACATTGTAACCAAATCATCTCCTTGCTAGATTTAGTAGCAGCTACATACTTAGCTTCAATAGTTGAAAGCGCAACAACCTTTTGCAGTCTAAAAATCCAACTAACTGCAATTCCCCCTACAGTAAAAACATACCTTGTAGTACTCCTCCTTGTATCAATATCTCCTGCCAGATCAAAGTCAACATATCCTCATAGAGAAGCATTGGATCCTTTGAAATATAATGCCTTGGTAGTAATACCTCTCAAATACATGCGAATCCATTTGACAACATTCAAATGTTTCATTCTCGGTTGCTCATATACCTGCTCACAACTCCCACTACATGTGTAATATCTAGTTGTGTGCATACCATCGCATACATCAGATTGCCAACAACTGATGAATACAAGATGTTAGACATTTTATTTACCTCTTCCTGTGTCTTTGGACACATCTCCTTAGTCAATTTGAAATGACTAGCCAAAGATGTACCAACTGCTTTTGCATTTTGCATGTTAAATCTTTTCGACACCTTTATATGCTCACTTTGGGACAGAGTTAATGTTCTATTTTTCCTTTCCCATGAAATCCTCATACCAAGGATTTGTTTAGCTACACCCAAATCCTTCATACAAAATGGCTTTGCTAATTTATGTTTAAGTTTATTTATATGTTGCATGTTAGACCCAACAACAAGCATGCCATCAACATAAAGTAACAAGATAATATAACTACCATTTTCCAAACTCTTAAAATAAACACAATGATCAAAATGACATCTATGGTAATCCTGTTCGGCCATGAAACTATCAAATTTCAAATACCATTGTCAAGGTGCTTTCTTTAGGCCATACAAACTATTCTTCAACCCGCACACTAATTCATCCTTACCTTTGACCTCATATCCCTGTGGTTTTAGCACGTAGATTTCCTCCTTCAAATTCCCTTGGAGAAAATTTGCTTTAACATCTATTTGTTCAAGATGCAAGTCTTTTGTAGCCACAAGACTTATAACAGTTCTAATTGAAGTCATTTTTGCAACTGGAGAAAATATTTCATCAAAATCTATACCCTTTTTCTATGCAAAATGTTTTACCACGAGTCTAGCTTTATATCTTTTATGTCCTCCATCCTCCTCCTCCAGCCTATAAACTCATTTATTTAGCAAGGCTATTTTTCTTTCGGGTAATGGGACTAAGTCCCATGTCTGATTCTTCATTAAGGAATCCATTTCCTCTTTCATGCCTAGCTCCCACTGTTGTTTGGCATCCACATACATTGCTTCTTCATATCCTTTTGGTTCAAGAAACAATTAATAAAATATAATACAAAGAAGGAGAAAATATTTCAGGAGGTCTACTTAGCCTCATAGAACATCTAACACTTGCAGGAGTTTGTGGGATATTTTGTTGTTGTTGAGCATGAGGTACCAATGGCATTTTATTTTCAAGAATCTCATCCAACACCATGTATTCCTTTTTGACCTATCCATGCTTATTTTCCTGCATTTGTTCTTTATACATGACCTTCTCATTGAATATAACATCTCTACTTCTAATTATTTTCTTATTTTCAAAATCCCATAATCGATAACCAAAGTCATCCACTCCATATCCAATGAAGGTACATTTTTGAGATTTAGCATCAAGCTTGCTTCTATTTTCTTTATCAATATGGACAAAAGCTTCACAATCAAAGGTTTTCAAAAAAATAAAAAATAACCTTTTTACCAGTCTATGCCTCCTTTGGAATGCCACCATCCAAAGGGTTTGAAGATCCTCTATTTATCAATTAAACAAAAGTATGTAAAACATCTACCCATAAATGTAGGGGCAATCCAACATGCAATCTCATGCTCCAAGCACACTCCATGATGGTCCTATTCATTATCTCAGACACACCATTTTCTTGTGGGGTTCTTGGAATCGTCTTTTGCCTTCAGATTCCATTGAAAGAACAATAACCTTCAAATGCTTTGCTGCAATACTCACCTTCATTATCAGATATGAGACACTTAAACTTTTTTCTTGTCTCATTCTCAACCAAAGCTTTCCATTTCTTAAAAGTTTCAAAAACATCTGATTTCTATTTTAAGAAATTTACCCATATTTTCCTAGTTGCATCATCTATAAAAATAACATAATAACAAGAGCCACTATGAGATGATACCTGAGCCGGTCCCCATACATCTAAATGCACAAGCTCTAATTTCTCACTCTCCTCTTTCCCAACCTTGAGAAATCTGATTCTTTTTTGTTTACCATAAACACAATTTTCATAGAATTGTAAATCAATTTACTTCAATCCTGGCAACAAATTTTTAGAGTGAAGGATTTTCGTCACTTTCTCACTCATGTGCCCTAGTCTATGGTGCCACAGTTTTGAATCTGTCCTTGCAACATCTATTGTAGTTGTCCCTGCAACAAATTTTTGTGTAGCAGCTAAGGTAGAATAAGTATTACCAGTACACAAATATAATGTGCGTACCTTTGCACCTTTAGCTACTACTAATGCACCTTTAGTGAACTTCTAGAAATTGTCTGTAAAGGTAACTATGCAGCCTTCACTGCTTAGTTGTCCTATAGAAATTAAATTTCTTCTTAAATTAGGAGCATGCCTTACCTCCTAAAATAACTAGTCATTTCCATTCTGCAACTTGATTTTTATATTGCCTTTTCCAACAATCTGATAGGGCTCATCATCACCCAAATACGCCTGTCCAAAACCACCTTGAACATAATCTAGAAAATATTTTCTATGGGGTGTGGCATGAAATGAAGCCCCTTAATCTATTACCCAATAATCATTAACATTATCTAAATACAGAATCAAGGCATCTTGCAAAGTATTGCTTGCAACTGTAGACACTTAAATTAATTATTTTAATTTATTTATTTAAATTCCTCGCGTAATTAATTTATTAATTGTGCCAATTCCTATTCCTTCTCAATATTAATTAAATATAATTAGTGTTGTCACTATAGTTTGTTGATTGATTTATTTAATAAATCAATCTACCTTTATTCTCCTAAAATCCCCAAAATTAATTATCTCCAAATTCCTCCTTTTAATTAATTAATCTAGGTGACTCCTACAAATCACCTTTTTCCTAATCCATCATTAAACTAATGAATTCTTCTAGAAGCCCCCTAACCTCACTTATCATTATTGTTCTAATTTTTTAATTCCAATCATTCTCTCTCCTAGTCAAATCCTCCTACAAATCCCATTTTCCCTAATCCCACCTAATCATTATTCTAAGCCCTCTCCTAATGAGTTGCTAGTGGCTAATCCTCATGATTAACCACAAAGTCAACTCCTTGTCCCTTCCATCCAACCACCTTCCTTAAATGCTCTTTTTCTAAGTGAATGTGAGATTTTTAAAATCTCACATTCCTCTAGACATCCCTTCCTCCAAGGAATTTTTAATTCCTCCTTATTCCTCTAATCCCCATGATAATCCCTTTTTAAGAATTTTTTAATTCCTAATCCCCTTCTCTCAAGGAATATTTTTTCCTTTCTCTTCCCTAGGCACATTGGGAAGTCTTCTCAATGAGCCTTGAGGAGTGTGGAGACAAGAAATGCCTTTAAGGCATATCTCTTGGTCTCCACACTTGTCTTGTCACCTCCTCTTGGGCCATGTGTGGGCTCACATTAAATACCGTCCCTTCATTTTGGATCAATCATAGCCCTCCATTTCTTCTCCACTTCTCCTATAAATTGAGGAATCCATCCCCTTGTTTCACATCTCCAAGTCAAGTAAATCTATGTTGCTAGTTTGAGTTCAAGAAATCATCCTAATACCCACATTATGCCAAAATTTGCACTCATCCATACTTAGTCATTTCACCCTTCCTTGTCCACCCATTATGCACAAATCTTGGAGAGCCAATCACATATCTCCATTGGACCAATCCAAACAAGCTAAGAAGGGGTGCATTCTTGCCTTCAACAAGAGTCCAAATCAGAGGAACATGATAGCTCTGTTGCAAAGGTATAAAACATTGTTTTCTTGTCTTTTATTTGAATGTTTTTATGTTTGTTTGGATTTGAATTAACAATCTACCCTTGCAAAGATTTACCTTGCTTCAACAACATTAGTTTCCTTATTGTCATCTTCATTTCCGTCTCCTTGTTTTTTTTTTTTCAGACCAACAGTTTTCTTTAAATGTTTTGGCTTTCCACAGTACCGACAATCCTTTCTTCCTCTAGAGTGAGAGCGACATTTCTTTGACTTCCCTCATGACTTCTCTCACCCTTGCCTTTTCCTCTTTCCTTTGATCTTCCCCTATTCTTTACATTGAAAATAGTACCCAATGATGTTGAAGTCTCACCTATGCTTTTTTGTTGCATTTCCTCACTTGGGATAGCACCAACAACATCATCAAATTTCAAAGTGTTTGAACCAGAGACAAAGTTACTTATAGTCATAACCAAGCTATTCCAGCTTTCTGGCAAAGAACATAGTATTAAGAGAGACCTAACCTCTTTATCAAAGTTAACTTTTACAGAAGCCAATTGGCTGGTAATTGTATTAAATTCATTTAAATGATCTACTACATATCCCCCATCAATCATTTTCATATTAAACAAACGCTTCATAAGAAATACCTTATTCAAAGCCGAGGGTTTCTCACACAATTTAGCGAGTGTCGCCATCAGTTTTGCAGTCATTGTCTCTTTTGATATATTGAATTCTACAAATGGCGCAAGGCACATCTGAATGGTTCTCAGTGCCTTTCTATCTAGAATATCCCAATCTTCATCTGACATCAGGGCTAGTTTCTTTGTCTTTCCTTCCAATGGCTACCACAGATCCTTTTGATACAGGTAATCCTCCATCTTCATTTTCCAAAACTAATCATTATGGTTGTTGAACTTCTTGACCTTGAATTTGGTTTCTTCCATTGCTCCCACTCAAATTTGAAAGTCCCTGCCAATTTACAGAAATACATGGCTCTGATACCAATTGTTAGGGTTTTGGTAGATCCAGAGAAAATACAAATTAACAATTATATGAAGATACAAACACATAAAGATGAAGAAAAACACAACTCAAAATAACAAAGAGATTTAATGTGGTTCACCCAAGATGGGCTACATCCACATAATACAACCGTCCAATCTTTTCTTATTATCCAGTAAATCAGTACATTAATATATCAATGCCTTATGCATTCTAGCTGCTTATAACATGCAATTTTAGGTCAACATACAAGGTCAGCTAACAAAGAGTAACCATAACCCTAAAGGAATATTCTCATAATATTTTCCTCATACACGTATTCTCGTATTCTTGTATTCTCGTACACATACGAGAAAGCGAACAACAAGCTCCTCTTGCCAAGAGCCTTCGGCTTCCAAGTACTCTAGCCCTTTGGGCCAACACATCCGCCCAAGAAGTGTACAATACTTGCATGACCATTCACCACATACCAACAAAGCTAGCATAACAAAGGATATGGTGTTTGTCAGTCAGACATAGACATAGGAGTGTTGATTTGAATTGATGACATTTTATTTATTAATCACTTAAAACTTGTAAATGTAAATAATTTTTCATTTATAGATCAATTTAAATTGATATGAACAATATGCATTTTAGGATGCAGCAGTAGGTGTTAATACACCATCTCATATTCCTCCCACATTTGTTGTAGCTATAGCTTCGACGCTTGAGGTAAAATTTTTGTAACATGTTAAAATAAAATAGTACCTTGAATTCAAAATCTTTTTACAAGATATACTAAGTCTCTTTAATGTATATTAATTTTATGTTTCATAGGCAATGTCAGTGGATCACATGTTCCAGATTGATAATGTCATGCTTTCGGTCATTAATTTTGGCCTAGAAAGCTATGCGGTATCATACTTTGCACACCTCTTATTTATGTAATTTTTTGAATATGTAATTCATTTAAATTTAGATTTGTTAAATTATATTTAATATTATCTACTGATATCTTGTGTTAATTTTGTTTCCTTTAGGGCACCCCAGGTGCTTCTAGGACACCTCCTGGGTGAAAGAAATCCTCGAGGACACCTAAACGTTAAAAGGCAATTGAACACATTTTTAATTGACACAATTGTTTGAAAAGATTGATATAGTCTTAATTGGAACTTGTAGAATAATTAGTCTTTTTTTGTCTCTATTATATATAACGACAATTGGGCTTTGTATAATTGATGATTGCACCTGATATGATAGAGGTTCAAGAGAGGGACAAGGTATGCATCTCTATTTTATTTTTTTGATTTCATGATTATATGCACATCTACATGTGAAATTTAGATAAATTATAATCTTATCATTTTTCATACAAGAAATAGCCATAGTTGCTTCATCAATGATGAGCCCTCCTAGGTCAATAGGAGAAGCATCTCAGGCTCTGGTATGCTTTTGTTCTATATATTGTAGATTTTTAGTGTTTTTGATCTATATATGTTATTACCTTATATTAATTGTATTTAACTTGCAATAGGCCCCTTCGCAGTTTGGCCATAACATGGATCCTCTCCCATACCAATTCAAAAGGACTCCTAAAACTGACAAGACAAGGAGAGAAAAGATGGTAGATCCCAAATCAACACATGAGGTAATCTCCAGTTCAATTGCAAAGAAATTCTAGTTGAATGTATAGTTAATTTGATAATTGTGAACTATTTTTTACAAAAGGAATCTAATTTGGCATTTGAATTATGGTTGTGCAACCATCTACTGAGCTGTCAAAATCTACATACATCCTTCTATGCCATAACCAACTTTCATCAATCTGAGCAATCAAACAAATTTTACTACCAGCATTCAAGTGAAAGGTATTGCCTTTAGTCTTTGTATCTAATACAATCTCAGTTCCAGAGCTACTCAATATCTTACACTTCCCATTCTTGTATTGCAAATCATATCCCTTATCAAGCATTTGATGAACACTCAAAATATTATGCTTTAAACCTTCAACATATAGAGAATCATCAATTTTATGCTTACCATCAAGATAAATAGAACCTCTACCATGGATCAAACAAGCTTTGTTATCTCCAAATTTTACCACATCGCCATCATACTTTTCCATATTCACAAACTTATTCTTATCACTTGTTATATGATGAGAGCAACCATTGTCGATAACCCATTTATCTGTCTCCTCAACTTTCGCAGCTAGGGACTTATTCTCATTAAAGCATCTCGTAGAATCTGTAGTAACGAGATCATCTTCCTTGATAGCAATGAACACAAATTCATCT
Source organism: Cryptomeria japonica (assembly GCF_030272615.1). Lineage (NCBI taxonomy): Eukaryota > Viridiplantae > Streptophyta > Pinopsida > Cupressales > Cupressaceae > Cryptomeria > Cryptomeria japonica. The sequence goes on along the minus strand of NC_081413.1, from coordinate 464,874,911 downwards.
CCAGAGTTTCCTTTCTTAGACTCATCATCTGTCACACCTTCGTCAACAACATAATAACACTTCTTCTAATATTTAGGCTTATAGGGCTTATATAGCTTCTTAGGATTCCTATCTCTTTCTGGACACCTTGATGCAAAATGTCCTATCTTGTTACATGAAAAACATTTAAGAGGTAACTTTCCTTCATACTGACCGACACCTTTAGGCAATCTTCTGGCAATAAGTGCTTCGAGCTCTTCAAGCTCTTTTTCTTCATCTTCCATCTCTTTCACCTCTTTCTCATATTTGGATACTCTTGTAGAAATTTCTCCTGGATCATATCTCTGCTTCCCAGATATAGTATCTTTGAAGGCAACTTCAATCTTAGGAAGAGAGTCACCAAACTCACTCAACTCAAAAGTAGAAGTTCACCAACCATCACATCTCTTGTCACATTCATCACAGTTCAGATCTCATCTATAGCAGTAGCCTTATCTTTGTAGGCAGGAGGCAAGGATCTCAAAAATCTAGCAACAACCTTAGATTCTTCAAGAATTCCACCGACACATCTAGTTCTGCACACAAGCTCATTTACTTTTTGTATAAAATAACTAATATTCTCATCTTCACTCATCTTCAAGTTCTCATACTTTCCTTTCAAGCTCTATAACTTAACAACTTTCACATGACTGTCACCTCTATGCAAGGTCTCCAACTTTACCCAAATCTCATGAGTGGTCTCAAGATCCATCAGATTAGTCATTTCAGAATCTGTCAAGGCACTCAACAATGCTTCCTTAGCTCTAATATTGTATTCTACTTCCTTTAGCTCATCCAGAGTAGTAGGACAATTCTGAGGAACATTATAGGCATTCTTAGTGATCTTCCAATACTCTTCTCCAATGCATCTCAAATGAACTTGCATTCGGCTCTTCCAGAGAGTATAGTTCATTCCAGCAAATCTCAGACTATCCTTCTTAAAAGAAAAGGTTGCCATCATGGATCTCCTCAAGTAGTCAAGCTTCTTTCGGAGGATCTAGCTCTAATACCAATTGTTGGCAACAATGCAACAAACTGAGAGGGGGGGGGGGGTGAATCAGTTTGCACCAAAAATTCAAAACCTTACTACAACTTAAGCCACAACTCAGATATGATAATTATTAGTTAAAGCATAAAACAAAACCACATCAATAACACACATAATACCAATATTTTTGACGTGGAAAACCCGATTAAGGGAAAAACCATGGCGGGAACCTACCCACAATGAGATAATACCCTTTTAGGAGTAAGTGAAATAATACAATGGGGAATGCACATGCATTTAGACACACTGCCTAGAGGTTACTGCTTAGATTAAAAAACCTGGAAGGACTACAACCCTCAGGGAAGGTTCACTACCTTACAAGAAGTCACATTGACTTACAAAAGCATTCAAATTACATCTGGAGAATCATGAACTAATAAAATAGCATCTCAAAATGCCTGAGTATAGTTCTGGTAAGCAAACTATCTAATCTTCTCTACAACAAAATTCTTCACACTTTTGAAGGATCAAGCACTTCTTCGTACACTTAATCAATCACACACATTCACAAATACCTCACATACATGATTACAATGTTTATTTATACACATCATCAACCTAGCAATGTAGGTCTGCTCACCACACACTATATATTACAAATAAATAATCACACACACTACAATAATGAATGTAGATTAAAAAAAAATTGGCTAAGACATAGTCTAGATCTAAACAACCACCGCAAATATGAAACACCTCCAAGAATTATGCCTGGATCATCCGCAACATGCTACAACATCGAAAAAATCACATAACAAGAAGAACATCACTAGACCAAGAAAATATTCAATAACACACACAATAATCAATGCGGACCACCAATACACATAACACACAATCTAGAAACATCCATAGTTAATGTGAATCACACCACAACAACTACAACATCTCACATTACAAGAATCATCACAATCTCTCTACCGGACCTCAAGAACATCAACATAACTGACTATCAAACTGAAATATTAGCTTATGGATATCCAAATCATGAACTACATGAACTGAGGACATAAATTAACAACCAAAATATATCTAACGCATCCACAACCAAAGATATTACAATTCCGGAGCACAACATACAGATTCACCAAAACTTGCAACATTGAACAACTGAAATACCAACTGTGATACCAGATTTCATAACTTGCTCAAATCATTATGCAAACCTCTAAAACTATAACTTAATCAACTAGAGATAAGTATCTCACAACCCATTAAACCACATTAGTTCATCTGCAACATATAGTCTCAACCAACTCAACCAATTTGACTGTAATACTGAAACACATATTAACTTCACATATGTTGACATCAATGATAACATATTAGCCAATATCCAACAATCTCCCCCTTTGGTATTGATGACAATATATGAATGTGAAAAACAATCAATGCAAAGAAAGAAAACAATCTCCCCTAAAAGAAGGATCAACTCCCTCTTAGACCAATAACTCAACATCCTTTGATCATCACCCCAAACTGCTTCAGGGTTTTTCACATGCTTCTCTCCCCCTTTGACATCAATGACAAAGGTAAAGATATCATATTTCTCCCCCCCTTTCAATAAACTCACAAATCAAGCTCTCTCCAAACAACACTAACTACTCTTCCTGAGTAGCAGCCACCACTCATCAATCCGGATCACAATATATCTTTGTTAAGTTCACTGGACTAATGCAAATCCATGCATCTTAGTTCTCATCAGGAGGGGCCATCACCCCTAACTTCTCCTGGAGATACTCAAATGTATCTTTAGGTAAAGGCTTTGTGAAAATATTTGCAATCTATTCTTTTTTAGATACATACTCCAATCCGACTTCTTCCTCATTAACCTTCTCCCTAAAAAAATGATACTTGATAGATATATGCTTTGTCTTAGAATGTAGTACTGGATTCTTAGAGATATTGACAACACTTGAATTGTCATAGTATATAGCAATAGGCTCATCATAAATAACTCGAATATCCTTCAACATCTGTTTCATCCAAATTACCTAAGTACAGTTGCTAGCAACAACAATGTATTCAACCTCTACAGTAGATAAAGATATAGCATTTTGATTCTTACTTTCCCATGACACCAAATGTTTACCCAAAAAGAATGCACCACCTGTAGTACTCTTTATGTCATCAACGTCACCAGCCCAATCAACACTTGTAAAAGCACTCAAAGTAAAGTCATCATTCTTAGGATACCACAAACCAAAATCAAATGTCCCTTTCAAATATCTAAATATCCTTTTAACGACAGTAACATGAGATTCCTTAGGATTAGCTTGAAATCTAGCAACAAGACATACAACATTCATAATGTCAGGTCTATTCTGATTCAAACACAACAAACCACCAATCATAGATCTATATCTGGTTTGATTAGCTTTTAGAGAAGCGTCTTCTTTTGTCATCTTACATCCAGTCACCATAGGTGTACCAACAGGTTTTGAGTCATTCAAACCAAATTTCTTCAACAGTTCCTTCACATACTTGCTCTGAGATATGAAAATACCTTTATCAAATTGAGTAATTTGCAATCCCAAAAAGAATTTCATCTCACCAATCATAAACATCTCAAATTCATTATGCATATCTTTAGCAAACTTCTTACACAAGCAATCATTTCCTCCAAAAATGATATCATCAATAAAGACTTCAACAATCAAAATGTTATCTTGATCAATCTTGAAAAACAAATTACTGTCAGCAGTACCTTTATTGAATTTAAGTTTCATCAAATACTTGTCCAATCTAGCATACAAGGCTCTAGGGGCTTGTTTCGATCCATACAATTCTTTCTTCAATATGCAAACCATGTCCTTTTCATTTGTCAATTGAAATCCATCTAGTTGCTCAATGTAAACCTCTTCTTCCAATTCACCATTAAGAAAGGCACATTTGACATCCATCTGATAAACCTTGAAATCTTTATGAGTAGTGTATGCAAGAAATAATCTGATAGCTTCAATTCTAGCCACCGAAGCAAAAGTCTCCTCATAATCAGTTCCTTCTTCTTGAGAATATCCCATACATACAAGTCTAGCTTTATTTATGACAACATCACCCTATTCATTCAACTTATTCTGAAAAACCCATTTAGTACCACTCACATTTCTATCCTTAGGTCTAGGAACAAGTTCCCATGTCTCATTCTTCTCAATCTGATTAAGTTCTTCTTCTATAGCTTTAATCCAATTTTCATCTTTACATGCTTCATCAACATTTTTAGGCTCAATCTTAGAAATCAAACAAATTTCTTCTGCAAGTATTTTCCTAGTCATTACACCTCTATTCTTGTCACCAATAATATTATTCTGTGAATGATTTAATCTCACATACCTGGGTGTTTTAGGATTTCCTTGATTTTTTAAGCTCTTGAGCTCTTTCATTAGTATTTGCAGCTTCTCCTTGATTTTCAGCCTTTTTGGATCAATCTAAACTTGATCCTGGTTTTCCACTTGCTTTCCTTTATCTGCATTGGCATCTTCATCATCTGAATCATATCCACAAGGTCTCACTTGTCTCAAATTTCCTTCACCAACATTCACATTAGCACTTTCAACAATTTTTCTCAAGTCTTTTTTTGTAACACCAGTAGGCTTTACTTCTAGTAGAATAACCAAGAAAAATTTCTTCATCACATTTGGCATCATATTTTCCAAGATCTTCATCTCTTTTAATGTAACATTTACTTCCAAAATTTTTGAAATATCTAACAGTAGGAGAATGACCAAACCATAACTCATAAGGAGTCTTACTAGTATCACCTTTGCTATTTAATCAGTTAAGAGTGTATACTACAATACTCACAACTTCTCTCCAATACACATGCGACACATCTCCTTCAATCATCATGGTTCTAGAAGCTTCTTGAACTGTTCTATTCTTCCTCTCCAAAAATGCCATTCTGCTATGGTGTCCTAGGGGTAAATAATTGTCTCCTAACTCCATGCTCTTCACAGTATGCATTAAACTCACTGGAATTTAATTCTCCACCTTTGTCAGATCTCAAACACTTCAACTTCAATCCACTCTCAGTCTCAACCATAGCTTTGAAAATCTTGAACTTCTCCAGCGCTTCAAATTTCTCCCTTAAGAAAGTAACTCACATCATCCTTGAATAGTCATCAATCGACAACATGAAATATTTGTCACCCTTCAAGCATCCCACTCTAGAAGGACCACACAGATCAATATGCACAAAATCCAACAATCCGTTAGAATTATGCTGTTTGGTTTTATATGTAACTCTTGTCTACTTTCCTAATTGACATTCCTTACATACCGGATTAGAGGGCTCTATCAACTTAGGTAAATCTCTCACTGCCTGAGTAGAACTTATCTTAACCATGCTATCAAAATTTACATGACACATCCTTCTATGCCATAACAAACTTTCATCAATTTGAGCAATCAAACAACTTTTACTACCAGTATTCAAGTGAAAGATATTACCTTTAGTCTTTGTACCTGATGCAATCTCAGTTCTAGAGCTACTCAAGATCTTACACTTCCCATTCTTGAATTGTAAATCATATCCCTTATCAACCATCTGACCAACACTCAAAAGATTATGCTTTAAACCTTCAACATGTAGAGCATCATCAATGTTATGCTTACCATCAAGAGAAATAGAACCTCTGCCATGGATCACACAAGCTTTGTTATCTCCAAATCTTACCACACTACTAGCATACTTTTCCATATTCACAAACTTATTCTTATCATCTATCATATGATGAGAGAAACTACTGTCGATACCCCATTCATCTTTTTCCTCAACTTTCCTAGCCAGGGCTTTCTCCTCATTAAAGCAGCTCGTAGAATCTGTAGTAACCAGATCATCTTCCTTGAAATCAAGGAACACAAATTCATCTCCAAAGTTTCCTTTATCAGACTCATCATCTATCACACCTTCACCAACAACATAATAACACTTCTTCTGATATCTAGGCTTATAGGGCTTCTTAGGATTCCTATCTATTTCCGGACACCTTGATGCAAAATGTCCTATCTTGTTACATGAGAAACATTTAAGAGGTAACTTTCCTTCATACTTATTGACACCTTTAGGAAATCTTTAGGCAATAAGTGCTTCAATCTCCTCAAGCTCTTTTTCTTCATCTTCCATCTATTTTTCATATTTGGATACTCTTGTAGAACTTTCTCTGGGATCATATCTCTGCTTCCTATATATAGTAGCTTTGAAGACAGATTCAGTCTTAGGAAGAGAGTCACCAAACTCAATCAACTCAAAATCAACAAGTTTACCAATCATCATATCTCTTGTCACATTCCTCACAGTCCGGATCTCATCTATAAAAACAACATTATGTTTGTAAGCAGGAGGCAAGGATCTCAACACTTTAGCAACAACCTCAGATTCTTCAATAATTCCACTGACACATTTGATTCTGCACACAAGCTCATTTTATTTTTGCATAAAAGAAGTGATATTCTTATCTTCACTCATCTATAGATTCTCATACTTTCCTTTCAAGCTCTACAACTTAGCAACTTTCACATGATTGTCACCTTCATGCAAGGTCTCCAACTTTACCCAAATCTCATGAGCAGTCTCAAGATCCATCACATTAGTCATTTCGAAATCTGTCAAGGCACTCAATAATCCTTCCTTAGCTCTAATATTGTATTCTGCTTCCTTTAGCTCATCCAGAGTAGTAGGACCATTTTGAGGAACATTATAGGCATTCTTAGTGATCTTCGAGTACTCTTCTCCAATGTATCTCAAATGAAGTTCATTTGGCTCTTCTAGGGAGTGTAGTTTGTTCCATCAAATCTTGAACTATCCTTCTTGAAAGTAAAGGTTGTCATCTCGGATCTCCTCAAGCGGTCAAGCTTCTTCTAGAGGATCTAGCTTTGATACGAATTTGGGCAACAATGCAACAAATTGAGAGGGGGGGTGAATCAATTTGCACCATAAATTCAAAACCTTATTGCAACTTAAACCACAACTCAGATCTGATAATGAATAGTTAAAGCATAGAACAACACCACAACAATAACACAGATAACACCAATATTTTTGACATGGAAAACCCGGTTAAGGGAAAAACTACAGTGGGAACCTACCCACAATATGATAATACCCTGTTAGGAGTAAGTGAAATAATACAATGGGGAATACACATGCATTCAAGCACACTACCTAGAGCTTACTGCTCAGATTACAAAAACCCAGAAGGGCTACAACCCTTAGGGAAGGTTCACTACCTTACAAGTAGTAACACTAACTTACAAAAGCATTTGAATTACATCCGGAGAATCATGAACTAATAAAATAACATCTCAAAATGCCTGAGTATAGTTTTGGTTAAGCACATTGTCTGATCGTCTCTGCAACACAATTCTTCATACTTTTGAAGGATCAAGCACTTGTTTTCACACTTAATCAATCACACACATTCGTAGATACCTCACACATATGATTACAATGCTTATTTCTACACATCATCAACCTAGCAATGTAGGTCGACTCACCACACGCTATATATTACATAAATATAATAACACATGCTACAATAATACATGTAGACTAAAACAATGTTGGCTAAGACATCATCTAGATCTAAACAACCACCACAAATATGAAACACCTCCAAGAATTATGCCTCGATCATCTGCAGCATGCTACAACACCAAAAACATCACATAACAAGAACATCACCATACCAAGAAACTCTTCAATAATGTGTAATCAATGTGGACCACCAATACACATAGCACATGATCTAGAAACATCCATAGGCAATTTGAATTGAACCATAACATTACGCATTACAAAAATCATTACAATATCTCTACCGGGCCTCAAGAACATCAACATAAATGACTATCAAACTAAAAGATTAGCTTATGGATATCCAAATCATGAACCACATGAACCAAGGACACAAATTAACATCCAATATAAATCCCACACATTCAAAACCAACGATATTACAATTCCGGAGCACAACATACAGATTCACCAAAACCTGCAACACTGAACAACTGAAATACCAATTGCGATACTGGATCTCATAACTTTCTCAAATCATCATGTGGACCTCTGAAACTATAGCTAAAGAAACTAGAGATCAGTATATCACAACCCATTAAACTGCACCAACTCATCTGCAACATATAGTCTCAACCAACTCAACCAATCTGATTGTAATACTGAAACACATATTGAATTCACATATGTTGACATCAATGACAACATATCATCCAACAAGATGGTGGGATCAAAGCCTTGATACCATTTGTGATGTCCCCTATTAGGTTTAGACATGTTTTAAACATAATTACTCTATTGGATTTTAAGCACATCCCCATGCATACCACAAAGAACATGCATTTTATTGCCTATAACTTATCAACAATTACGATCACATTTGATCCATGGTAATGATCACTAAATGATTTTGATTCCTTTCCTTTATATCTCCCAATGTGAGGGAGAGGTCATACCTCTTCATCATATATGGCCTTTGGTAAGAGATGCACCCTTTCACCATTAGCATCCTTTGAAAGAGTACAACTCTTCATTATTTCTCCCCTTTAAAAGGGATACGACCTTTCACAATCAGACCTACACTTCTCCTTTGCCATTATCCTTCTCAAATGAGGTTCTCTTTTTCCTTTTTATATCTCATGTTTGAGGGAGTCACAAGAAGATATGTATGCTTTCAATGGACAAGAATGACAAAGATGACCTTAAATTGGCACTCCCAATATCAAAGAAGATAAATGTTCCAATGTTGTAAAGAAGGCTTGTTGTATCTGAATAAACAATAAAAGGGCACTGTTGGCTAGAGAAGTCAATAGTTGCACCTATTTTGTATTGTGCATTTTATATTGTTCTAAACTTAAAATATTTGATCAGTAAACAAATAAGGTCAATATTGATTGGAGAAGCCAATAAATGCAATTGGCAAGGGAAAAAATTGAATCCCCAATTTGCATGCAGTGATGAAGGACTCAGTCAATTTGCAAGATAGGCTAAGTTTCATTTTGTTTGTCGTGGAAACAAACTATCACCATGAGTGCCTCCAAGTAGGTAATTTAATGGTAGGCATGGTCTTTTAGTGCACCCCAATTTGCCAAAACGTTCAGAACAATACCCTACCGGCTCTATCTCTCAAGTGCCCTAGGTCCAATTTTTTTTCAAACTTTGATAGATTGTTTCTTGGAATCCAAGACACATATGATAGATTTGTTTGAAGATATAGGGTCATGTGAGACCCATATCCAATTACCTATCTCCAATTTTGAAGACTCAAAGCTATTTTCATAGGGTAGCATTTTTTTAGTTGGTGCAAAAACTGTCAGATGCATGCAATGCAAGGTTGCAAGATAGGCTAAGTTTCATTTTGTTTATCGTGGGCACAAACTATAATCACGAGCGAGTCTGGGAAGGTAGGTTTATGGTAGGAACGCTCCTATAGTGCACCCCAACTCATCAAAATATTTAGAGGCATACCCTATCAATGCTATCTCTCAAGTGCTCTAAGTCCAAGAGCCATACCCTATCAATGCTATCTCTCAAGTGCTCTAAGTCCAAAAAAAAATCAAAATTTGATGGACTTTTTCTTGGAATCCAAGACACATACAAATGATCTTTTTGAAGATATAGGGTCTTGTGAGACCCATATACAGTAAACTATCTCATATTTTGAAGATTCAGAGCCAATTTCACAGGGTGTCATTTTTTCAATTCACGCAGAAAACTGTCAGATGCATGCAATGCAAGGTTGCAAGATAGGATAAGTTTTATTATGTTCATTGTGGACACAAACTATTAGCACGAGCACATCCAAGTAGGTAGTTTTATGGTAGGAACACTCCTATAGTGCACCCCAACTCATCGAAATGTTTAGAGCCATACCCTACTGATGCTATCTCTTAAGTGTCCTTAGTTCAAAAAAATGTCAAACTTTGATGGACTATTTTTTGGAATCCAGGACACATACAACTGATTTGTTTGAAGATATAAGGTCATGTGAGGCCCATCTACAATGAACTATCTCATATTTTGAAAACTCAAAGCCATTTTCACAGGGTAGCATTTTTTCAGTTGGTGCAAAAACTATCAGATGCATGCAATGTAAGGTTGCAAGATAGGCTAAGTTTCATTCCATTCATCGTGGGATCAAAATATAAACACAAACATATTTGTGTAGGAAATTTTATGGTAGGGATGCTCCTGTAGTGCACCCCAACTCGTCGAAACGTTCAAAACCATACCCTACCGACGCTATCTCTCAAATGCCCTAAGTCCAAAAAATTGCCAAAATTTGTTGAACTGTTTCTTGGAATCTAAGACACATACAAATGATTTGTTTGAATCTATAGGGTCATGTGAGACCCATCTACAATGACCTATCTCATATTTTGAAGACTCAGAGCCATTTTCATAGGATATAATTTTTTCAGTTGGTGCCAAACTGTCAGATGCATGCAATGCATGGTTGTAAGATAGGATAAGTTTCATTTTGTTCGTCATGGGCATGAACTATTAGAATGATCATGTCTGGGTAGGCAGGTTTATGGTAGACATGCTCCTATAGTGCACCCCAACTCATCAGAACGTTCAAAGCCATACCTTGTGCAAGGGCACACTTTCATCCCTCTCATCCACCTTATGTTTAATTTTTGTGTTTTTGTCTTTTTTTCATTTGTTTGATGTAAATAAGGTCATTCAAGACCTATGGAGGTCATCTAGGACCATTTTTGATGTTTTGGTGCAATTTGAGTGCAAGATATAAAAATTGTTAAAAAGTTGTCATTGTTGTCAATGTTGTCATGACAACTTTTCACTTACATAATGACACCTTTTTAATATGTTGTTAAAGGGTAGATGTAGGTCAGTTGGGGATGAGAAACTAGTTTTTACAAGCGTAAATATCCTTTGTAAACATGGCCCAAGGGGTTGGTTGAATTTTTGAATGAAGTTGAAATCAATTTGGAGACTAATTCTGCGTATTCTCCTATAATATTGCTGCTCTTTCACATGGTATGGATTATACGGATCAAATAAAGACCTAAGACCTATTGGAAATGTTAGATATGTTAATCTAGTTTCATTTTTACTTTTTTTTATTATTTTTTACCTAATACTTTACAAGATATTGAAATTTTGGTAAAACCTATCCAGAACTGTCACAAACCCTAGGTAGGGTAGGTAGTGGTAATAAAAAATGCATATTTGGATTTTTCTCATGATGGAAAATCACAAAAATGGGTGGAAATATGTGTAAGTACCCCATGAAGTGAATCCTCTTGATTGGAATCCATTTTATTGAGTGTAAATGGATGTATTTAATTGACTATCCTAAAAGGCAAAACTATGAACAATCAAGGTTAACTAGGGTCAATGTCCTCAAACCAATCCTTAGAAGAAATTTTGGATTATTAGATGCTTGGAGAGTGGACCATAGGTCTTAAGAAGTGTTCCACATCAAAATAATAAGTTTGTGTCATATGTGTGTTGGTTGGGTCCTTGGCCATCTAATTGACAATCCTAATTGGGGAAACATGGTAACCAATTGATGAATGGTATGTGTGGAAGTGTTGAGAGCCACCAATTTGCAATTGTTGTGATGTCTCAGACTGAGACCAATTTACCTTGATGTTCACATGTCCTTTTTGGGTTGGATTAAGCCTAGAAAGGGTTATCAAGTCAAGAGACCAATAGGTGTAACCAAGGGCATCAGGTCAAGTAGAATCATAAATACAAAATTCATCACAAAATTCCACTTATGCATTTATATCAAAATAGTACAAAAATCACATATACAATAAATGCCTCTAATATGGACAAATCAGCTCATGGCCATTTAAATATACAAAAAATTTATGTACAAATTAGCTCATGGTTGTTCAAATTTACAAAATTTGGCATCTAAATATGCACAAATCAGCTCATGAAGGTTTAAATATATAAAATTTGGCATCTAAATATGCACAAATCAGCTCATTACCATTTATATATACAAAAGGCGAATATAGAACAATTTACCAATGATATATACAAAGTTCTCAAAATCATTCTATCCTGAATCGTAGAATCATGCTTCATTGTAATGCTCCAACACACTGAAAAATTGTGGATGACCCAAAATCAATCAAGTGATCTTGCTAGATCAACTCTAACCCTTATTGTGTCTCGTATTGCCTCGTAGTCAGATTCACGAACTTTCCATAAATTCTTGTTATGAGGTCTACCACAATACTTAATCAATTGAATATTTGTTGCAACAACAAGGTTGGAGAAATGAAGAATATGTCTATGTGTTTCAAAGTCCTCAAACAACCGAACATCATAATTCTTGATAGGGTGTCTTCTAAGCCATGTCCCTATCAGAACAATAGACCCTATTGGGTACTCAATACCCTCTACGTCAATGCTTGTGGTTGTCAATTTTCTTTTAGGCTCAATACAACAACACAAAAAGTAATATTTTCCTTCTTCATTGTTCTCTTCTACAACAGCTACGTACACACGACCTGCATTTTATAGAATAATATGTTAATACCGAAAATAATATGAAATGTAATTAAAGGAGTCAAAAAATTAATTTGAGTAAAGTAATAAACCAATTGTAGTGCTTTGGGAACTTGATATGTATCAATGGGAAACAACGGTCTATAAGACCATTTGTCAACCCACTCTTGTGATTCACATTCTTCCCACAAAAAAATCATACACGAAGATCAAAAACATGCAATCTCTCTAGTATAAATTACTAGTGAACTTGCATTTGAACTTCTAAATTGTTAGCATTGCATTATGTGTTGTCATTGATGTCAAATCCTCTAGTTCAGATTAAGTCTAGATGTGGTATGGTGAGAAGGAGATTTTTTATTTAGGTATGAAGTGCGATTGGAGGTTTCTTGGTTTCATCGGATGTGTTTGGTATCTCTGAAGATGTTTCTCTATATTATCTCTGAGTCCGGATTGGTCCAGAGCTTGAGGCTTTAGACTGGATATTGAGGGTGTATAGTGTGCGGATGCATTTTAGGTCTGACTTTGGTAATATATGTAGCGTGTCGATATGTTCGATGAGGAACGATGTGCCATGGTCCACTTCTCATTTATTTCCACCACCAAAATATTTAGTGGAGACCTATTTTAGATCTCTGTCTCAACCGACATTAAGAATTATGATTTCCAGAGACAATATATATATAGGAGTTTGATTTAATGATTGATGATATGGATTTTGTGTTGAAGATATGTGAGATTGGAAGAATCTAGTGATTGTGTGAGTTTAGTGTTGCAGATTTTTACCGATGAAGTTCCGACAATGTAGACTATGTTTTATTCTGGTGGATTCTTTGTCTTTCTTTCTTCTTCAGTAGTGAGCCTTTTAGGGCAGTGAGCCCACTAGCAGTGAGCACATTGGCTGTGAGCCACCTTTTGTAAAAAATCACCTTAACCAATTTTTATATATTGGGAATTAGCATTCTTCGCGGTTTTTCCCTTCTTGGGTTTTCCACGTAAACTTTGGTGTTAACTATGTTTGATTTGATTCTTGCATGCATTATGTTAATTCTGTTTTACATTCTGGATCTATGCATTAAGGTTAAAAGAAAAATTATTGTGAACTAATTCACCCCCCCCTCAGTTGTTTGGATATTCAACAATTGGTATCAGAGTTGCGGTTCCTTAATATAGAGCTTAACTGCTTGAGGTAGATCCTGATCCGATGGCACATAAGTTATCTATCCCTATCTTTGAAGGATCTAATTTTAGTTTTTGGAAAGTGAAGATGAGAGGTTATTTAGTTTCTCTGGGTTACAATACTTGGAAGGCTATGGATACTAAGTATGTTCTACTAGCAAACGGTCTCAACACTCTAGTTGAGATTTAAGCTTATGAAGAAAATGAAAAGGCAAGGTATGCAATTTTCAATGCATTGTCAAAAACTAAATTAACTAAAGTAATCTCCTTGAATATTGCTTATGAGGTTTGGTAGAAGTTGAAAGACATCTATGAAGGGAATTAAAGAGTCAAGCTGACAAAGAGGCTAATAGTTAAGAGAAGATACAAAAATATGAGGATGGAGGAAGGAGAAGACATTATGAGCTATTTTGAGAAAGTTGATACTGTTGTGAACGAGATTAGAGAACTTGGAGGTACTTTGAGTGATGAAGATGTGATTGATAAGATTTTGATGACATTACCAGTAAGCTATAGTGACAATATCTCCGCAATTGAAGAAATTTATGATCCAAAGAAATTCACTAGAGAGCAACTGTTTGGTACCCTGACTGAAGATAGTTTAGATGATGAGGAAAGTCTAGATGAGGTAGAAGCAAACTTTGTGAGAAAATTAAAGAGAGGCATCGACAAATACAAAGGTATGTTACCCTTTAAATGTTTTAGATGTCATAAGATTGGTCATATTGCAACTAGATGCCCGAAAAAGGAAATAGACAAAACTTTAAGGAAAACAAGGGAAAGTTCAATAAAAAGGCATATTATGTTAAGGATGATGCTAGTATCTTAGATGATGAATCAAACTATGAGAATGGTGATTTCTTGTTTTTGGTAGTAAAGGATGTTCCTAAGTTTGATATCTCTAAGATTGTTGCTAATGCATTTCATGCTAGAAGAGATAAGAATGAATGGTTAATTGACAGTGGGTGTTCAAATCATATGACCGGTGATAAAAGTAAATTCATAAAACTTGAAAGATATGATGGAGGTTCGGTTAGATTTGGAGATGATCAGATGACACAAATTGTTGGTATTGGTTCAATTACTTTTGATGGAAAACATAACACTAACAATGTTTATTATGTGAAGGGTTTGCATCATAATCTCTTGAGTGTTGGACAGATGTGCGAAATGGATACAATGTTGTCTTTTAGGACAATGGATGTGAGATCTAGAAGGATTCTAGAATGGTCATTGCAGCTAGAAGGAGTACAAATGGAAATATGTATTAGTTGGAAGGAGATACAAAACATTGCCTAACATCACAACTTGATGACAACTAGCTATGCCACCGGAGGATGTGTCACATCAACTTTGATAATTTCATACAAATCAGTTCGAGGAGTGTAGTAAGAGATTTGCCCAGATTGACTAAATTGGAAAACATCTGCAGGGAATGTCAAATAGGAAAATAGACCAGACGCACATTCAGAGGAAAAGAGTACGGGTCCACCGGATTACTAGATTTGGTTCACATAGATCTTTGTGGTCTGACCCAAACAAGAATCCTGCAAGGTGAGAGGTATTGCATGTTACTCATTGATGATTATTCTAGACTGAATTGGGTTGCATTTGGGTATATGCACCAAGTTGTGGTACCAAAAGGGGGTCTTAAGATGCCACTTTTTTTTTTCTTCTGAAATCAGAAAAGTTTGAACTTCAACGACAAATTGAACATAATTACACTCTAAATTTGAAGATGCAACAAGAACAAGAGTCAGAGTGCTTCGAGTCTACTTTCTAAACTACCAATTTATTTTGAAAATGGTGGAGATTAAGGGCTTCAAAAAGGGGGTCCATAAAAAGTGGTCCTATTTTCATGCAAAAAACATAACATAGCATCTGTTGTGGCCCCCCTAAAATGTTAACTTTTTTTTTGAATTTTTAAAATTGCTTCAGTGAGAAATTAGCTAACACCTTGCAGTTTATGCAAGATTTTTTAGCTAATTGTTTAATGAGTATATGATTTTTTACTAATTTTCGAAGTGGACACATCCTGAAAAATAGAAATTTGAGCGTGCTCCCTCCCTAAAATCATTGAAAACTAATAAAAAATCAAAACTCTTTTTTTAAAAAAAATTGTGTAGAATGGAGTCTAGTTTCTAAAACTGTAAGTTTTTTCAAAATGTGATGAACGTGTAAAAATCTATACCCAAAATAGTGCATGTTGGTTTTTGACAAAAAACCAACACACTAACAAAAGAAATTATAGATGAAAGACTTAACGAAACCAAAATTTGAAATAAATTACATTGTTGGATAGCTAAGAGGGAGCTCAAGTTTACCACAGTATTTTTTTTAACTTCATTGAAACATGTGCAAACCTGACAGAGAGCATGACAAAACATATGTGAAAATTTTCAATGTTCTGATAAAAACACATCTCTAGCCTAAAATGGTCATCCAAACCTTTGGGTTGGATGCCCAAGGCAAATCCAACCCATAGGTTTGGTGTTTCCCAAAGTGGGCCATTTGGCGCACGCCAAATATGGTGCTCTGTATTTGGCATGCGCCAAATGTGATCAATGGGTTTTCCCATTTGGCGCACACCACATGTGGTCCATATTCCACATTTGGCATGCACCAAATGGGTAGAGTGCCAAATGTGTACATAGAAACAATGCTTAGTTGAAACAATGTGTACATAGAAACAATGTCCCATTAGCTATCTCTCTCCTTTTATATCTATATGTACCTATTGTATCTTATCAATCCCTCCTTTGGCTCTAAGTAAATCACCTCTATTTCCATTTTGTATATTTCTCTCTCCCTCTCCAATTCCTACCCTACAGGTACTTGCCCCTCTTTCTTGTTTTGTGAACTCTCCCCCTCACCTACATCTACCTTTACCATATCTAAGTATCTCAAAAAATCACCATCTACCCCTCCTTCCCTCTTTCTCTTTGTTCCTTTGTCTTTCATTTTATATCTCACTCCGCTCTCTCAATTATGGCCTCTCTCTCCTCTCTCTCCACCTGTCAAGGTATCCACCTCTATTTATCTCACATTGAGCTCTCGAGGTATCCATATTCATCCATGTCCCATTACCCTCCTCTATGAACTAGATATCCCATTACCCACCTTTATCTCCCTTCACTCGTAGTTCCATATCTCTCTATGAACCAGATCTCTTATTCTCTCTCCCCTTACCTCTTATCTCCCTTCATTCTTATATCCCTACTCTTCTTTGTCCCTCTCCTTTCTATCTCTCACAATTCCCTTATTCCCCTATCCCTCTGTATCTCCCTCTCCATCCTTACACCCATCTCATTCCCTCTCTCAACTCTTTCCTTCAGTCTCTCCCCCACTTTCTTCATGTTTACTTCTCTATTCCCCCCACCCTCCTTAAACCCCCATCTCACTTCTCTCTCCCCTTTGAGCTTCTCACCTCCCTTCCCCTCTATGTCCTTTATCCCTAAGTATGTCATTCCATTCATGTTTACCTCTCTATCATCCCCACCCTCCTTAAACCCCCATGTCTCCTCTCCCTCCCCTCTAGGCCTCCCACCTCCCTTCCCATCTATGTCCTTTATCCCCAAGTCTCCCACCTCTCTCTCCCCTCTAGCCTCTCACCTCCCTTCCCCTCTATGTCCTTTTATTCCCAAGTATATTATTCCCTTCATGTTTACCTCTATATCCCCCTCATCCTCCTTAATCTCTCATCTATGCCACTCACCTTGTCTATGTTCTTCATCCATAAATATGTATTTTCCTTCATGTTTACATCTCTATCCCCCCACCCTCCTCAAACCCCCATCTCACCTCTCTCTCCCCTCTAGACCTTTGACCTCCCTTCCCCTCTATGTCCTTTATCCCCAAGTCTCTCGTTCCCTTCATGTTTACCTCTCTATACCCTCCACCCTCCTTAAACCTCAATACCTATCTCTCCCTTCTAGACCTCTCAACTCCCTTCCCATCTATGCCCTTTATCACCAAGTCTCTTAGTCCCTTTGAATGTTTACCTCTATATCCCCCCCACCGCCCTTAAACCCACATATCACCCCTCTCTCCCCTCTAGATTTCTCACCTCTCAAAATCTATCTTAGTAGTTAAATCTCCCTAGATTGGCCCATCTGTATCTCCCTTCCCTCGTAGTTCCATCTCTCTCTATGAACTAGATCTCATATTCTCTCTCTCCCCTTTCCTCTTCTCTCTCTTCATTCTTATAGATACATACTCTTCTTTGTCCCTCCCCTCTCTAGCTCTCACAATTCCCTTATTCCCCTATCCCTCGAGCTATGTCCCTCTCCATCCTTACACCCATATAATTCCCTCTCTCACCTCTTTCCCTCAGTTTCTTTCTCACTCCCTTCTCTCTCTAGGTCTCTCGCACACTTTCTTCATGCTTACCTCTCTATCACCCCCAACCTTCCTTAAACCCCCATCTCATATCTCTCTCCCCTTTGTGCCACTCACCTCCCTTCCCCTCTACATGTCCTTTATCCCACCTCTCTCTCTCTCTCTCTCTCTCTCTCTCTCTCTCTCCTCTAAGCCTCTTAGGTCTCCCTTCCCCTCTATTTCCTTTATGCCCAAGTATCTCGTTCCCTTCATGTTTACCTTTGTATCCCCCTCATCCTCCTTATGGTTTTTTACCTCCCTTTCCCTCTATGTCCTTTATACCCAAGTCTCTCATTCCCTTCATGTTTACCTCTCTATCCCCTCCACCCTCCTTAAACCTCAGTACCTATCTCTCCCCTATAGACCTCTCAACTCCCTTCCCTTATATGCCCTTTATCACCAAGTCTCTTAGTCCCTTTGAATGTTTACCTCTATATCCCCCCCATCGTCCTTAAACCCCCATATCACCCCTCTCTCCCCTCTAGGTTTCTCACCTCTCAAAATCTATCTCACTAGTTAAATCTCCCTAGATTGGCCCATCTTTATCTCCCTTCCCTCGTAGTTCCATCTCTCTCTATGAACTAGATCTGATATTCTCTCTCCCCTTACCTCTTCTCTCTCTTCATTCTTATAGATCCATACTCTTCTTTGTCCCTCCCCTCTCTAGCTCTCACAATTCCCTTATTCCCCTATCCCTCTCTATTCTTACACCCATCTAATTCCCTCTCTCACCTCTTTCCCTCAGTTTGTTCCTCATTCTCTACTCTCTCTAGGTCTCTGCCACACTTTCTTCATGCTTACCCTCTATCACTCCCAACCTTCCTTAAACCCCCATCTCACATCTCTCTCCCTTTTGTACCTCTCACCTCCATTCCCCTCTATATGTCCTTTATCCCACCTCTCTCTCTCTCTCTCTCTCTCTCTCTCTCTCTCTCTCTCTCTCTCTCTCTCTCTCTCTCTCCCTCCTCTAAGCCTCTCAGGTCTCCCTTCCCCTCTATGTCCGTTATGCCCAAGTATCTCATTCCCTTCATGTTTACCTTTGTATCCCCTTCATCGTCCTTATGGCCTTTTACCTCCCTTCCCCTCTATGTCCTTTATACCCAAGTCTCTCGTTCCCTTCATGTTTACCTCTCTATCCCCTCCACCCTCCTTAAACCTTAGTACCCATCTCTCCCCTCTAGACCTCTCATCTCTCATCTCTCTTCCCTTCCATTCCCTTTATCACCAAGTCTCTTAGTCCCTTTAAATGTTTACGTCTATATCCCCCCCACCGTCCTTAAACCCCCATATCACCCCTCTCTCCCCTCTAGGTTTCTCACCTCTCAAAATCTCTCAATAGTTAAAGCTCCCTAGATTGGCCCATCTTTATCTCCTTTCCCTCTTAGTCCCATCTCTCTCTATGAACTATATCTCATATTCTCTCTCTCCCCTTACCTCTTATCTCTCTTCATTCTTATAGATCCGTACTCTTCTTTGTCCCTCCCCTCTCTATCTCTCACAATTCCCTTATTCTCCTATCCCTCTCTATCTCCCTCTCCATCCTTACAACCATCTAATTCCCTCTCTCACCTCTTTCCATCAGTTTCTTCCTCACTCCCTCCTCTCTCTAGGTATCTCCCACACTTTCTTCATGCTTACCTCTCTATCCCCCCCAACCTTCCTTAAACCCCCATCTCACATCTCTCTCCCCTTTGTGCCTCTCACCTCCCTTCCCCTCTACATGTCCTTTATCCCACCTCTCTCTCTCTCTCTCTCTCTCTCTCTCTCTCTCTCTCTCTCTCTCTCTCTCTCCTCTAAGCCTCTTAGGTCTCCCTTCCCATCTATGTCCTTTATCCCCAAGTATCTTGTTCCCTTCATGTTTACCTTTGTATCCCCCTCATCCTCCTTATGGCCTTATACCTCCCTTCCCCTCTATGTCCTTTATACCCAAATCTATCGACCTCATTTTCTTACTCACACCCTTCCCTCTCTAGGTTTATCCCTCTCTTTCTTTGCCATACTCTCCTCTCTCTAGGTATCTCCCTCACTTTCTTCCTCATTCCTTCCCCTCTCTAGGTATCTCCATTCCCTCCTTACCCCTATCTCTAACTCTCCCACAATTCCCCATTCTCTCTCTCTTTGTTCTTGTATCCCTCCTCTTCTTTCTCCCTCCTTCTATAAGTATCACACTCCTTTATTCCACCCCTCCTTCCATATCTCACCCTCCATCCTTACCTCATATGGTTTAGCATATCAGGTTATAGGGTCTATGGTTATTGTATAGGATCGAGGATTTAGCATATTGGGTCATGCGATCTAGGGTATTTGTTATAGGTTTTAAATGGTTTAATTTTTATGGTTGTGGCTATCAAACTATAGGGTATAGAGTATAGATTATAGGGTTAAGGGTATTGATTACATGGTTTAGAGTATTTGTATAGAGTTTGGAGTTTTGATTGAGGCCAAAAGGCTTATGGGTGAGGGTCATGTGTCTCTCACTTTTCACCTCCCTTCTCTCTTTTTGTTTTCCTCTTATCACTCTCCAAAAAATTTCCAAATTTATCAAAGGTTAAAAAATTTCAATGGAAGTCATTTGGCTAGCGCCAAATATGGTTGGCGCATTTTGGATGCATTCTGCACTCCCAAACCCACATTTTGGCGATTTGGGGTGCCATTTTCTTGTGCTTGCTCTTTGTAGAAGCTTGATGTTGGGCACTAAGTTGTCCATCTCTCATCAAAATTACGCCATGCCATCGAAGAGCTCAAAGAGGTATGTATTTTTGTTTTCTTATTGTCATTTTTTATTAATTTGAAGATTAAACTAGGTTTCTTGATTTAAATTTATTTTCATTATCGAGAAATGAGATTAGACAAGAAAATGTTGAAAACACTCAATCACCTCCTCATGAAGACCATATTGAAGAAGAAGCGCATCAAGAACCTCCTACAATCCCTAGACATCCCATAGGTACACAAGAAAACCTATTAGGTGAAATAGAAAATAGCCAAAAAGAGCTTGAAGGTTTAATCACAAGGCTAAAAGATCCCACTAGAACAAACTCCCATAGGACAAACCTTGCCAGTTCTTTGCAATCTATAGTATCTCACATACAATTCGCGAGTGGACAAAGAAATTTTTGGTCCAGTAAGAAGGAAGAACAAAAGCAATTTTATGCTGACAAATTATCATATGTGGCAATGAAGAAAAAGAAAATGAATAAATTTGACTTGTGTGCTCTTTTTACGGACCCCCGAATGGATCAACCTTTACACCCTCGATGTAGGAGATTCCCTATTCATTGGTGTCATCATGAAGGGATTAAGAACAATTTTTGGGATAGGTGGTGAATGGTATTTGATCAGCCCCCATGCAATAATCATGAGGTACCCCAATACTTTTTGACAAAACTGTATTGTGACTTTATCCTTAATGAGATCCCAAACTATTTTGATTTTCTAGATTTCCAAAGTAGAGGTGGGGGTTCCTCACATGATAGAGAGGGTGCACAACGTGACCCAAATATCCCACCATGAACCTTGGCCAGTGGAGCATGTTATTACTCCTTCCATTTTGAAGGAGAGTGTTGAGGTCAAAACTCTAGACTCCATTAGCTCACTCACTCAGACCCTTATACACTATGCTAGGCCTCTAGTAGAGGGTGATGCAAGTGATGATGGTGATTCTTCTAGGCATCGAGTTCGAGCTTGTGGTTCTCTTTACACTTATGATCATAATAGTACTGAGAATGCACGTGCACAAGCAGAGTTTGCTACAAAGAACATTGTCATGATAGAATCCTTGGTGAACGAAACATTTGGCATTGATACCCAGGTGAATTTCATTACAAGTTCATTTCATTCTTTTTATTAAATCTTATATGGAAATTTAAAAATATATCTAAATTAGTAAATTATTATGATAAAAAATCAGGGTCAAAGTGTTCACAATACTAGTAGCATTCTTGCAACACCCTTTTTCACGAATTCGTCGACTCCACGGGAATACAACGAGTGAAGAAATATAATTATTATATGTAGATAGTTGAACAATACTAGCCTAAGGCTTGGTGGACCAAGCCTATAGGGCGCGCGCCTTATGACAATTTAATTTTTTTTTAAAGTGTGGCACCTTTTTGGTACCACAACTTCGTGCATACACCCATTTCTGAGAGAAAAATATGAAGCATTAGAAAATTTCAAGATATTCAAGGAAAAAGTTTAGAATGAAGTTGGCAGGAAAATAAAGTGTTTAAGGTCTGACGAAGGAGGATAATTCATCTTGAATAATTTTGATGACTTGTGAAAAACATGGTATCAAAAGATAGTTACCTACCCCTAGACACCTCAACAGAATGGAATAGTTGAAAGAATGAACCAGACTATATAAGAAGCAGCTAGAACTATGATAAAAGGAGCAGAGTTTACCAAAAGTCTATTAGAAAGAAGAAATTCATACAACAAAATACACACTTAACAACATTCTATATCGGAGCAAGCATGGTAAGACATCTTAGGGATTTTGGAATGGCAGAACTCGAACAGTAAAATATTTCAAATTTTTTGAAAGCAAGTGCTATATTTAGAGAGATGAGGATAATCTTGGAAAGTTTGACAACAAAGAGAATGAAGGCATATTATTGGGTTATTCAACAAATAGAAAAGCATATCGATGCTTCAATAAAAGATTGAATAAGATTGTTGAAAGTGAAAGTGTAAAAGTTGATGAGAATACTTCAAACGAGTTTGAAATAGTAGCACAATATGACTCAGATAAGTCCAAAGAAAAGGAAATGAAGGAAGAAACAATGAGTGAAGAAAAGAATGATCACGATGCTCTGGCATCTGCATCCAAGACTCCAAGGTATGTCAAGAAGAATCACTCAGAAGAATAAATCATCAGAGATAAAAGCAAAGATGTTATCACATGGAGCAAAGTGACACAAGTATAGGCCTTGTTGTGTTTGCTATCTGAAATTAAGCCAAATATAGTAGAAGAATCTTTCAATGATCATAACTGGATGAAGGCAATGAAAGAAGAACTAGATCAAATTGAGAAAAACTAGACATGGGAACTAGTCAGTAGACCAGAAGACAAGAATGTAATTAGCACTAAATGGGTATTCCAAAACAAGTTGGATGAAGATGGAAATGTTGTAAGGAATAAAGAAAGGTTGGTTTGCAAATGATACACTTAGATTGAAGGAACTGACTTTGATGAGACTTATGTCCTAGTTGCAAGGATGGAGGCAATCCGGATGTTCCTGGCATTTGCAACATTCGAGGACTTCAAAGTTTATCAGATGGACGTGTAATCAACTTTTCCAAATGGAGAATTGAAAGAAGTTTACATTGAACAACCAGAAGGATTCAATTTGAAGGATGATCCAAACATTGTTTGTAGATTGAAAAAGGTTTTGTATGGACTGAAACAAGCTTCTAGAGCTTGGTATGGAAGATTAGACAAGTATCCAACTGATCAAAGATTTTATGAGGGTTCAACGAATAGCAACCTATACTTCAACACAAATTCAGGTAAAATTTTAATTGTGGTAGTATATGTTGATGACATAATCTTTGGAGGAAATGAAGATATGTGCAAATAATTTGTTGTTGAGATGCAAAAAGAATTTGAAATGTCCATGATCAGTGAGTTGAATTTTTTTCCTTAGATTCCAAGTTAATCAGAATGATAAAGGAATTTTCATTTCTTGGTCTAAGTATGTCAAAGAACTGCTGAAGAAGTTTGGGTTGGAAAATTCCAAACCAGTATATACAACTATGACTACCGGATGCAAGTTAAGTAAAGATTATAAATCACCAAAGGTGGATGCAAGATGGTATAGGTCAATGATTGGAGGATTGTTATATCTAACTGCTACCCAAACAAATATCATGTATGCAGTATGTTTGGTAGCAAGGTTTCAGCAAAAAATGAAAGAATCACATGTGGCAGTAAAAAGGATTTTATGATATCTCAAAGGTACATAAGAATTTGGTTTGTGGTATCCTAGGAGCTTAGATTTTAATCTTATAGCTTACACAATGTAGACTGGGCTGGAATTGTTGATGACAGAAAAATCACAAGTGGAGGAGCATTCTTCCTTGACTCCCGGTTAGTTGCTTGGCCAAGAAAGAAGCAAGATTTTGTGTCCTTATCTACAAAAGAAGTAGAGTACATTGTAACATCTTCCTATTGTACTCAGATTCTATGGATGAAGTAGACTTTGAAGGACATTGGTGTAAAATTTGATGACCCCATTCCAATCATGTATGCAAATATTATTCTAATACCCTCCCTTTTAGGTCAATTTGTCAACTAAACCAAGCTATCCCCTAAATTTTACAAACTTGTTCGGGCTCAGTGACTTGGTGAGGATGTCTGCAATCTAATTCTCAGTTGGAACATACTGTAACTATATTGATCCATCTTCTACAAGCTAGGAGATGAAATTACAATGAAGCTCAACATGTTTGGTCCACTCATGGAAGACTGAATTTTTGGCAAGTTTGAGCACCCCTTGATTGTCCGAGAAGATGGGTGAAGGTCCTGCTTGAGACATTTGTGTGTCAGAAAGCAATGTTCGAAGCTAAAATGCCTCACAAGTCACTTTAACAGTTCTGTAATAATCTTCTTTGATCGAGGAAAGAGCTAATGCTCGCTGCTTCTTGCTGGTCCATGTGATTGCACCTATTCCTAGACTAAAGACATACCTAGATGTAGAATTCCTCTCATCAACAAAACCTTCCCAATCCGAGTTTGTGAAACCAATGAGTCTAGGATCTTTGCTTTTCCCATACAAAATGCCAAAGTTAGAAGTGCCCTTCACATATCTCAACATATGCTTCACTATAACCTAGTGTTCAACTTTAGAAGTTTTCATGAAGTGAGAGATGTAGCTCACAACATAACTAAGGTCAAGTCTAGTGGCAGTGAGGTACATGAGATTGCCCACTAGTTACTTGAACGTTGATTCATTCAATGCAGGTGAACTGTGGATGCAAGTTTCCAATCTCTAAAGCGAAAAAATCGAACCCTAGTAGTTCTCCCCTCCCCAACTCCGAGGAGAGAGAAGGGAGAGTCACTAGGGTTGATGGTTTTCACTTAGGAGAGACTTTACATTCAAAAGAGGGGTTGAAACCCACAAGATCCAATCCCACGCAATGCAAGATTGGATTCTATATGAGTTTCAAGGGTTAAGACATCAAGGATACCCTCTTTTGTAAAGAATGTAGATAGAAAGATTGAACTAGGAATGCATGTAGAGTAGGAAAGATTCGCTTATAAATAGAGATAGGGATATGGGATGAAGCTGCGGACCTGGAATTAGCAGTAAAATGTCAAGACGGTGCTGTTCTGCAAATTTGAGCGAAAGTTGACAGGACGATGGCGCCCGGCGTGCACACGGTCCTCCGAAAAATCCGTGAAACGAAGGGGGATCTGTTCATCTCTGCACAAGGATTCCAGATCTTCAATTACAGCAGCGTACCTGCAACCTACACATAGAAAAGAGAGGACGATTGGGGGGTTAGGGATGAGGGGTTTGCCTTTAGGTCAAACCCCGGTTTTGGAATTAAACAAGAAATGAGAATGCTGTAAATGTAAATGTTTGTAATGTAAACAAGTACTGATACCTTGTTGTAAGAATGTTTGTATTCTTACATGCGAAGGTGTAAATGTTTTTGTATGTTATATGTTGTATGTGATCTCCTCTTCAATGGTTGAATCCTTGTCTTGAATGCAACACTTAGCCTTGAATGGAGACTTAGAATGATCAATTGCTTGAAGGAATGCTTGAATGCTTGAATGCTTGAATATTGTTTCCGCCTTTTTTCCATCTATCCAAAATGGGAGAGGAAATGTAGTTTATATACTTGTCAATTAGGGCTGATAGACTGATTTTCCCGACCTTAGGCTGACCAGGAAATATTATTTTCCAATTTGCAAACTTAAAGACCCGAAGCCCCATAAGAGACCGGGCCCAAAATAGGGCCAGGGACCAGGGCACTGGGCGCCATGGTCCTGGGGGACCAGGGCACTGGGTGCCCTTGTCCTGAAGGACCAGGGCGCTGGGCGCCATGGTCCCACCTCCAGGGACAGCAGGGTGCGAGGAGGATCAGGCCAGGGTGCTGAAAAATGCAGTTTTTGATGTCATGAACAAATTTCGGGGTCTCCATTCAGGTTCTGTGTTGCATCGCCATCGTGAAGACCCAAATGCGGTCGAAATTGCAAGTGTCACAATTTTAGGACGCTACATTTAGCCCCCACTTTAGCGGGAGTATAAGCGTACACTCATACTTCCGGTAAAGTACAAGGAAACAACATTGAAAGACTTTCACCACGTCAAGGAGGCAAGATACACCAAGCCCCCAGTGGACTAAGGATCTTACGACTTCGATTGACAAAGTAAAAGGGAAGATCCTGAGGGAGAACCATGACTGTCAGTAGTAAGGTTCCCTCACTATGAGTCATGCAAGAAAGATATCAAAAATTTTCAAGGCAAAGCTAAATTTGTCAAGAAATTTTCAAGTATCTTGAAAAGATATGAACGGGATGTATGCCCCCCTACGTTAAAGCGATCGCACATGCCTCACCAGGGGTGATTGCTTTAAGGTAGTGATACATATAAGAAATGAGAAAGGAGCACATTATCACAAGGATTTAGCCCCCAAGTGTGAGATAAGCCCAAGGATAATAGACACAAAACACAAAGCACAAGGTGACTTCGCTTTCCTCGGGGTCAGTATGCTGTATGATAATTCATGTATATCATATGTATGTATGCGTAATTGTTCTTCATTCCCCAATCAAGGAAGGTCACCTAGAAGAAGGGAACACATGTGTCTTTTGAGTCAACATGAGAGAGACCAAAAGAGATCTCAATGTTTTGCATCATCCTCAAGTAGACAACACTAAGGACAACAAATAGAAGAATGAGAATAACACATAGAAGAAGTAACAAAAGAGAGGAGGAGAGAATCTGCTATGCTAATGAACTAGTCTAGCACATCATCTACCCCTCGATCTTGCTGATCAATATTTCAGGAAGGTAGGAAACACGCTAGAGGAGGAACATTCAACACAGCAGATGGAGCTATCACAAGATCCAAACAAGGGCTATGTTCATATCCCAAGCCACGGTGTTCTTGTCTAGGAGCTAGGATAAGTGCTTTAGAAAATTCGTTAGATAGATGGTTATCAACATCAACATATTCATATTCACTATCAGAATGAACAGGAGTAACATTTTCATCATGAATAACATTTTCATCTATATCATCATCAAGATTTATAAAAATAGGATCTTGAACTCGCACCGGATCAAGACCATCATGCACCTTATGTTTAGGAGATTTTGGCTCAATCGTCAGCTGAGGAGAAAATGGAATAATACTGGCTGAAGGTGTTTTTGGGGATTGCAAAGTTTGAGAAGCAACTGCCTGAGCTCTAAGATGATGCTTTCGTCGGCATTCACGTGCAGAACGATTCCGTCTAGTCTTAGTAGGAAGTTGCGAAGATTGAGGAGGAGGAATGTTCTCATCCTTATCACTTAGGTGTTTGGGTTGTGGTCTCTTAGGTTGAACAATAGGAGAAGAGGAAGGTCTCTTCTCTCCATCAGAGGGAGGAGGAGGAACTGCTCCATATAAGGGAGGAATATTTGGTTTAGGAAGGAGACCAAGCCCATCATGACGAGGAGGGATAGGTCTACTTTTAGGAAGTTTATTAGATATAGGCATAGTCACATCCATAGGGATGGGTTGGGAATCTTCTTGAGGAAAGACATTAGTTTTATCTTTCAAAGGAAGAACTTCCTTCTCAAGAATGATAGGAATGTCAAGTTTGGGTGTTCTAGGTTCACTTAAAGATAAAATCATATCTTTTTTCCACTTTTGATAAGATTTGAAAAGATGATCACTTCGCGGAGGAAGAGATTGGAATTGTTTAGGCCAAAAGTAATCAATAGAAACGCTAGAAGTTCTTTCAGCTGGTTTAAAGAGACTATGATTGACAGTAACAACTTCACCATTATGGGGAAATTTCAAACACTTATGAATAGGAGAAGCAATAGCTTTCATGGAAGATAGCCAAGGATAGCCTAGCTTCACATGAAATTGTTCGGATGATGAAATAATAGCAAAGTCCACATCAAGGGATTTGTTATGGACCTCAATAGGTAATGTAATAGAACCAATTGCAGGAGAAGAAAATGCATCAAATAGTTTCACAACCATATTTGTTTCATCATAGATCACTTGATTCAATTGCAGAGTAAAAAGAAATTCTTCAGTAATGATATTAACCATACAAGAAGGATCAATAAGCACTCCACGACAAGGTGTATTCTTGACTTTTGCAACCATATATAAAGGACCATCAGGTGCCCTGATAGTTTCACTAGAATCAAAGGTGATGGAAGGTTCTTTAGGGATTTTCTGCTGCTCTACAAAGTTAATCACATTCGGAGTCATGGACACAAGATCATCAGGTGAGACAGAGGAATCATTAGTATCAATCGCATTAGAGGTATGAGAAGGTAATGGATCAGTAAAAATCTGAAGATTTTGGTTAGGAGGAGCTACAGATGTGTTGCCTTTATCATTCACTCCTGAAACATAAATAATATTATTATCAATCAAATCTTGAATTTTACCCTTTAAAGCAAAACATTTTTTAGTCTCATGCCCAGGATGACGATGAAATTGACAAAAAGAT
The DNA here is from genome assembly GCF_030272615.1 of Cryptomeria japonica. Classification (NCBI taxonomy): domain Eukaryota; kingdom Viridiplantae; phylum Streptophyta; class Pinopsida; order Cupressales; family Cupressaceae; genus Cryptomeria; species Cryptomeria japonica. The sequence continues at coordinate 464,846,093 of NC_081413.1, read as the reverse complement.
TTGTTATCAAAATAGGGTGAATTAATCTTTGCAGGATCTATTTGCCTTATAGGAGGAAGAGTAAGCACATTTTGTTTCAATAACTTATTCATAATACTATGCAATGATTCATTCAAAGGAGTAAACTTTCTTTCTTTCTTGAAAAACTTAGAAATAGGAGGCACACCTGATGCCGCATTCACATTGTTGTTGATGATGTTTTCATTGAATTTAATGGACTCTCTGTTCAGTTTAAACTTCCCAAATGGTTGTTGACTACTATCACCCTTATCACTCGGAGCCATAGGATTTGCTTGTTCCATTTGACTCACAGTCAGTTGATAATTGTGAAGAGTTGCGCACAACTGTTGGAAAGAAGTAAACTCAGAAAACAAGAGTTTTTCTCTAATATCTTTTTGTAAATTAGAAATAAAGATTCTTTGAATATCATTGTCAGGCACTGGAAAAGAAATTTGAGCATACAAATGCTTATATCTACCAATGAAATCAGTCACTTTTTCTTTAACACCTTGTTTACAATGCATTAAATCAATCAAAGTAACTTTAGGACTTATATTGTTTTGAAATTGTTCAATAAAAGCATTTGCAAGTTGTTCGAAAGAAGTAATAGAATAAGAAGGCAACGAGCAATACCATTGTAGGGCTTTATCTCTTAATGTTCTAGTAAACAGTTTTGCAAGCAACCTTTGGTCATAAGAAAAATCAGTGCATATTGTTTGAAAGGTCTTAACATGTGTTAGAGGATCACCCTTACCATTATAAAGCTCCAAATGCGGAATTTCAACATGTTTAGGGGGAATAGCTCGAACAATGTCAAGAGAAAGTGGGCTCGCAACATCAAATGTGGGCACACTAAACTTAGATTGATTCATAGAGGCAATTTGTTGCTGTAAAGAAGAGACAGTTTGTACAAGATTGTTAATGGTCGCTTTAGTCGAAGAGTTCATATTAGACGTGTTAGATTGTGATGGAGGTGTTATGTTATTGAAAGAAGGTAGAGAGTAAGGTGGTGGGACACTATGATAGTTAGTCATAGGAGATGATTGGAAAGGAGGAACACTACAAGGAGGAATGGAAGGGTTAAATGAATTGCCCCCTTGCGTCATGTTCATTTGTGGAGATATAATAGGAACACTCATTGAAGGAATGAATGAAGAAGTTGGATTGAATAAAGGAAGAGGGTTGATTGAAGAAGAAGGATTGCCCCCATGACTAGTGATCATAGGAGGAATGTCTTGTGTTGAAGTAGTCATTATGTTTGATGTAAAATTAGGTATACTAGCAATAGAAGTTGTCAAAGGAATAGAATGATTAACTTGAGTAGGAGGTTGTGTGTAACCTAAGGTTTCGGCACAACTTTTCATAGGCATCACATTCGAATCCACAATGTGTGCAATACCACACAAAATAACAATTCCATTCTTATCACTTTGAACCATACGTTTTAGACCCTCAATTAATGAAAGAGCTTCACTATCAGGGTATTCTTGAGACATCCATTGTCGAAAATCATCAAATTGGTTATCCAATTTTGAAAGTTGTTCTACAGAAACCTCATGGAGAGCTTCTTCATCATTAAGAGGATTAGAGGAATTACCCATGTCCTCGTTAAAAAGGTCATTCAAATTAGGTTCCATCTCCTCAGTAATTAAACCTTGGAAGGACTTAATTCTAAGGCTTCGTCTAACAGGAATAGTGTAAGTAGGGCTTATTGTTGTAAAACTCATGCACTAAAGAAAGAGAGAAGATTTTGAATTTTAGAGGTAGCAAATTTCAATAAAACCAGCCAATCTCCTAGATTTAAGCTGTTAAATATAATCAGGACAATCTCTCGAAATTTCGGAAAAAATGTCCGGGACCGTGGCGAACGGAGTGCACACGGCCCTCGCAACTTTTTTCAAAATTTTCAGGGATGAAAGTTATGATGAAATTAAAGCTAATCTGAAAAAATTGAGTGATTTTATGATCTATAGATAGGCAAAATTAAAGTTGCAATCTCAAAATTGAACCCTGCCAAGATTGTTGAAAAATGTAAAATTTGAATTTTGAAAAAGAGGGGGAAACTGAAATTTTGAATTTTATGATTTTAGAAGGAATACTGAAAGCAATGTAGGCTTTGAAATTTAAAAATTTGACTCAATTTCATGCAAAATTCGAATTTGAAAGTGGAAATCAAAGTTGTTGCAATTAAACACTTAATTTCAAAAGTCACAAACTGCAAAAATTTGAATAAAGCACTGAAATTTCGAACGAATGCCAACACACTTTTCAGATTTAGGACAGTAAGAAACACAATTTTGATACAAATTTCAATTTCAACAATTTTTGAATGATTAGAAGCCTCAATCCAAGCAATCGCTAGACCAACTTTGACTTTAATTTTGAAGGTGTTAAAATTGATAAAATCAGCCAAAATTCTGGATTTTAGCAGAAAAATACAGTAAGATCTAGCTCCCCAAATTTCGAAAAAAATGTCGGGGACGATGGCGCTCGGGGTGCACACGGTCCTCGCAACTTTTTTCCAAATTTTCAGGGATGAAAGATATTGTGATTTTATTGCGGAATCCAAAGTTACAACCGATTTGGAGGTGTTTTGATTAGTGAATTTATCAGTCAAAGGTTGAATCAAGAAGGTCTTAAAAATTAGGGTTTTGACATTTAACCACTTAATTTTCAGAATTAAAGCACAAATATGAATTGACAATTTGCAATAGAAGGGTAGATCTGAAACAAGCATTAACAATTAAACATTTCACAAGCTCAATTACTAAAAAGAAAATTTTAGGGTTTTTATGCAATTAGCCTCTAAAATTTGCAAAAGATCAAACATGGAAATGTAATTAAGGAAACAAAATTTTCAGATCTAACCATGAATAATCAGAATGAGGATGTTCACGTCGGGTTCACCAAAATGTAAAGCGGAAAAATCGAACCCTAGTAGTTCTCCCCTCCCCAACTCCAAGGAGAGAGAAGGGAGAGTCACTAGGGTTGATGGTTTTCACTTAGGAGAGACTTTACATTCAAAAGAGGGGTTGAAACCCACAAGATCCAATCCCACGCAATGCAAGATTGGATTCTATATGAGTTTCAAGGGTTAAGACATCAAGGATACCCTCTTTTGTAAAGAATGTAGATAGAAAGATTGAACTAGGAATGCATGTAGAGTAGGAAAGATTAGCTTATAAACAGAGATAGGGATATGGGATGAAGCTGCGGACCTGGAATTAGCAGTAAAATGTCGAGACGGTGCTGTTCTGCAAATTTGAGCGAAAGTTGACAGGATGATGGTGCCCGGCGTGCACACGGTCCTCCGAAAAATCTGCGAAACGAAGGGGGATCTGTTCGTCTCTGCACAAGGATTCCAGATCTTCAATTACAGCAGCGTACCTGCAACCTACACACAGAAAAGAGAGGACGATTGGGGGGTTAGGGATGAGGGGTTTGCCTTTAGGTCAAACCCCGGTTTTGGAATTAACCAAGAAATGAGAATGCTGTAAATGTAAATGTTTGTAATGTAAACAAGTACTGATACCTTGTTGTAAGAATGTTTGTATTCTTACATGCGAAGGTGTAAATGTTGTTGTATGTTGTATGTTGTATGTGATCTCCTCTTCAATGGTTGAATCCTTGTCTTGAATGCAACACTTAGCCTTGAATGGAGACTTAGAATGATCAATTGCTTGAAGGAATGCTTGAATGCTTGAATGCTTGAATGCTTGAATATTGTTTCCGCCTTTTTTCCATCTATCCAAAATGGGAGAGGAAATGTAGTTTATATACTTGTCAATTAGGGCTGATAGACTGATTTTCCCGACCTTAGGCTGACCAGGAAATATTATTTTCCAATTTGCAAACTTAAAGACTCGAAGCCCCATAAGAGATCGGGCCCAAAATAGGGCCAGGGACCAGGGCACTGGGCGCCATGGTCCTGGGGGACCAGGGCGCTGGGCGCCCTTGTCCTGAAGGACCAGGGCGCTGGGCGCCCTTGTCCTGAAGGACCAGGGCGCTGGGCGCCATGGTCCCACCTCCAGGGACAGCAGGGTGCGAGGAGCATCAGGCCAAGGTGCTGAAAAATGCAGTTTTTGATGTCATGAACAAGTTTCGGGGTCTCCATTCAGGTTCCGTGTTGCATCGCCATCGTGAAAACCCAAATGCGGTCGAAATTGCAAGTGTCGCAATTTTAGGACGCTACACAATCATACATCCAAAATTTATCTAGCAGAGTCTTGGCATACTTTGATTGAGAGATAAAGATATTGTCATTTGTGTGCCAAACCTCAACACATAAGGAGTAATGTAGAAGTCCCAAGTCTGTCATGTTAAAGGACTGGCACAAACTCTATTTGATTTGCTCGATAAAAAGTGTCAAGCTACTAGTAATAATCAGATCATCAACATAGATTACAAGTAGAAGAATATCAACATTAGTAGTTTTGACATATATATTGGAATTGAAAGGAATCCTTTGAAAGCCTTGATCACAAAGTTACTTATTAATCTTTATGTACCAAACCTGAGGAGCCTGTTTCTGGCCATAGAGTGATTTCATTGGTTTGCATGCCTTCTTTACCGACAACCTTGAAACCAGGAGGCTACATTATATAGATTTCTTCTTGTAACTCACCATTTAGGAATGCACTCTTGACATCCATTTGATGGAATTTCCAACCAAAATGGGTTGACATGGCAAGGAAGAGCTGAATTGTACTCATTTTAGCTATAGGAGCAAAAGTCTCCTCATAGTCTATGCCCTCTTTTTGTGAGAACCTTGTAGCAACTAGCCAAGTCTTGTACTTATCAAGGGTTCCATCAACCTTATACTTTATAAATTCATTTGTAGCCAATGGGCTTCTTCCCTAGTGGAAGATTAGACATGATTTAAGTGTTGTTCTTCAAAAGACTATGGTGTTTAGCTTCCAGAGCCTGTTTCTACTTAGGTTATCCCTTTAGCCTCTGTATATGTTTGAAGCTCATAAACACTATGAATGTTGGCCATAAGAGAAAAAATTACTGCATGATGTTGCTTTCTCTTTTTTCGAGACGATCCACCCTCAATGAGCTCATCATAATGAAGATCACTTATGGTCTTGGTCCACCATTCAGGTCGAAGAGTAGAACTACCAACATCTGATTTAGGAGGAGCAACTGGATATGGGATGGATAGAACAAGTTCATTAGGATATAGATCAACTTTTTTTTGAGGAAAGGGGAGTCTCCACAATTTTAGAGTTAGAGTATGTTGAATCCCTCCCATCAGGTGGAACGCAAGGAAGATGAACACCCAAATCCTTAGCCTTCAGAGGCTGATCCTTAGGGCTCAAAATAGGATAAGAGAGCTGAAAAGGCCCTCATTCTTCATCAAAAACAACATCCCTACTAAATATTAGACAACCAGTGTACATCAATCAATGGATATGCTTTGTAGTTTTCACTGTATCCCGTGAACATGAGTTTCTAGCTCTTGGATTCCTGTTTTGTGCACTTAGCATTTGGAATCCAAACGTAGGTTGTAGAGCCAAAGACTTTCAGGTGAATTATTCTGAGCTTCTTGCCGAACCAAGCTTTCTCTAGGGTCTTCTTCTTTACGACTTGTGTGGGAGACTGGTTCAAAAGATAGACAACAATGTAGACTGCTTCTACCCAAAATTTCCTTGGAACACTTCTATGTTCCAACATAGACTGAGCCATTTCCGTGTCTGCAGTTTCTCCACTCAACAACACCATTTTTCTTAGGGCTATATGGTGTGGTAAGCTGACGCTTAATGCCATGATGTGCACAAAAGTTGGAGAAATCAGAAGAACAAAATTTCTCCCCATTGTCTAACCTAAGAGTTATTATTTGTTGACCATAATCTTTTTCTACTAAGGCCTTAAACCTCTGAAACATGCTAAACACCTTTGGTTTTTGTTTAAGAAAATATAACCATATTTTAGGATTAAAATCATCAACAAATAACAAAAAATACCTAGACTCAGTAACTGAAGGAGTGTTTATTGGTCCACAAATATCGGCATAAACCAATTGTAATACCTTGGAAGCTCGCCATGTATCACCATTTGAAAATGGAATTCGATGTTGCTTTCCAGCCTGACAAGCTCCACAAACTCCATGATTCTAAGTCTGAATCTCAGGTAGGCCAACAACCAGACCCTCCTGAACTAGTTGAGAGAGATAGAGTATGTTCAAATGTCCATACTGTTGATGCCAAAGATTGCTGATGGAAGAAATTTTGGCTTCCATGGCATGCTCATGAGAATCAACAATGTCAACAAGTCTATAAAGACCATGATCCTCAATACCCACAATAACTGTAGTGAGGGTCTCCCGATCAATAATACTGCATTTGTATGAATTGAATGCCACATCCAACCGATGAGAGTCTCATAATCTGATTGACATAGAGAAGGTTGAGTTCAATCCCTGGAACATATATACATTGAAGAAAATTAAATTCTTCCCACTAGATTGAATCTGCACGTTGCCCTTGCTGACAACAGTGTGCTCTTCCCTTCCAAAGATCACTAAATTGGTGAAAGGCATGTATTTTGTGAACTAATCCCTCCAATGAGTGAAGTGTCAAGAAGCACCTGAATCAATGTACCAGTCAAATGACTTAACATGATTTGTAGGTCTTTTTGCCATAAAGGTATAAAAGGCAAATTCTTTTTGCTTAGTGTGCTCTACAACATTAGCCTTCGACTAAGACCCTCCTTTCTTCTTTTGTTTAGAAGCCAAGTATTACCGACAGTCTTTCGTCATGTGACCATACTTGTGGTAATAATTGTGGTAATAATTGCTCTGAATGTTCTTCTTCTTGGAGTTGTCTTGGATTGACATGGGCCTTTTTGCTTAGAGGACAAACTTTTCCTTTTGTCCTTAGTAGAGGATTTAGTTGTGAATGTTCGTTTAATGGAGGAATAACTAACACCACTACTGCAATGCTATCTCCAATGATCTTGTTGTAGAAGTTTATTGCAAAGATCTGGAAACTTCATGTCAACATTAGTCGAGGCAATGTTGAGCGTCTCAATAAAGTGCTCATAAGACTTTAGTAGACTTTTCAGAGTGATGACTACCATGTCTTCTTCCTCCATCTTCCGACCAATCACCTCCAACAAATCATGGATATCCTTGATTTTCGTGAGATGTTCCTGTAGAGACATCTTTTCATCCATCATGATTGAGAAAAGCAAGTACTTGAGAAAGAATGCGCGGTTCTTGTAAGACGTTTCATGTAGGCCATTCAAATGATCCCAGATTTTGGTAGCTGTCTTCCTTGAGGGTACTTGGGGTAGCTGATTGTTGGTGACTGACAATTTAATGAGCATCACGACGTCCCAATTTCACTCATCAAATATGTCTTGATTTTGACCTGTCATTGTAGGATGAGTAGACTTGCCCAAAACAATTTGGTCAAGGCACCGATAGTCAAAAATCATCATCATTCGTTGCTTCCATGTGTTGTAGTTGCAGCCATTGAACTTCTAACTACCTTCCAACATTATGATGATCAAAGACACCATCTTTCACACTTTTCGAGAAACCAAAAATGAGGTAAACAAAAGAGGCAGAAAATTGGTGAAAAGATAGTTAGATGTTGATTGCACAAAAGATGAGGCACGATTCCCAATGCACAAAAAGTGATGTAGAGTTGCAACTTTTGAGGCATAAAAATCGATGCAAAAAATTATAATTAAAAAATTGGGCACAGATCCCAAGTGCTAAGCTAATAAAAAACACTTTTGATATAAAAACAAATCAGCATGAAACAAAGTAAATTTAAGACCAAGAATAATTTTAGAAGGTTCGTAGGTTTGAAAAAGAGAACTCCAGACAAGACAACAGACCTAGAAACCCTAGTTCATGTCACGGTCACGATCTTATTGTTCACAAGAGACTCGTCATGTGGGAAAAAGCACCCACAATTAGGTAACACGATGCAGGAAAGAAGAGAAAGAAAAAAATGTAGAAGAAACCCTCAATGGACATGAAAACTATCACAAAATGCGAGTAATGGGCTTGCAGAAATCGTGAGTTGAAAAGAAGAGACACGAATACTAGCATCCACAGTCACGAAATCATGCAAACAATATGAAGATCATGCATGGCTCATAAACCCTCGAAGCCGAAAGAACAAAGTGCTCACGTGCCAAATAGAGAAAACACACTAGAATTGAATCCAACTATAAATAGATTCGTGTGGAAATAAGACAGATGATTTGCAAGCGAACAAATACAGATGCATGAGAATGATAAAAGAATTTGCGGGTTTTTTTTTTCAAATAGCTGACAGACAATTTAAAAAATTGATTGAAAAAAAATTCAAATTCTCAAAAGCTTGCTCTGATACCATGTTACAATTGTAATTGCGTCATTTTATTAAAAGAATGAAGATGTACATGTTGCAATTGCATTGACGATGTTTCCTGAAGAAACAATCGTTCACAAAGGACAAAATTAGAAAGAATCTAATCTAACTAAGATTACATTAAAATTACAATATTGACCATCAATAATAAGATATGCAATTATTATTCTAATATATCTATGTGTGTGTGTGTGTGTGTGTGTGTGTGTGTGTGTGTGTGTGTGTGTGTGTGTGTGTGTGTGTGTGTGTGTGTGTGTGTGTTTATATATATATATATATATAATTTTTAAAAAATGATAATAGTAATTGCTAATTGGCTAAAAAAAACAAAGCGGAATGAAAGAAGCCAACATCTCTTATCTACAAGCAAATGCCATTTTAGCTATATAAGTGAATATAGTGTTTTCCCAATTATTCAAAGGTCGGAAATATTGATTTTGAGCATTATAAAGATTTTTCAACTGTGATAATTTTGTGGCAGTGGTGGTTGAAGACTTTTAGATTTGGCATCATTCATTACAATTGTTGATTGATTTGGTTTCTAGAAGCTGATTTTTTTTATAAAATTTTTGTGGTAAAGAGGTGTTCTTACTTTGGTGATTCAATTGAGATTTGATGCATAGAAGAATAATGTTTAGACTCTAGACTGGTGGATTTCAATGAGTGAGTGAAAGGTTTTTCAGATTTAGGCAAGGTGTTCTTAGAATTTGGTTTTTTAATAATACCAAAGTTCCACAAGGACATGTCCCCCCAAAAGAACCTGCGTCCCCTTTGGGGGAACATTTTTGAGACTTGGGGGAAACACCCCCCCACTTCACTACCACTTATGCCACCTTCGTTGAGGACCCCATTGGGTCACTTGCTATATGGCACATGCTATTACATACTAATTGCAACCTTTATCTATGTGAAAACTAGTTGGCCTTTCATGGGGCACTCACAAAGATGTTATATTGCAGATTTTGCCTTGAAGATTTCAATTTGCCTCTATTTTTATATCAACACTCCCCCCCCACCACCACTCTGCTGTCATCCCTTTGTTATCTCCTCACTATCCCCAAATTTAGGTCCCTGGTCCCGTTGTCCCCCCATCAGGAAACTCCCTGAAACTATGTTTTTAATATGTATCTCAAAGGTAAGGAAGGTTAGGTGTTGGGCTGGGTTGCGAGGATATCCCTGTGGTTACCAAAAAAAAAAAGTGTTTGAAAGGTATGCTAAAGTTCATCAACAATGAAATTGTCAAAATAATTCTTTAGAACTTCATCAAAGGTTTGCTAGACTTTGTCTGAACAAAGGAAAGTATAATCAAATCAAAATCATCCAAAGCCACCTCTTAGAAGTTTCTTTTTAACTTGTTGTCATCTTTTTTGAGATCAAGATTCCACAACAAGCTATTTTTGTTGTATCTTTTTATTTATTGCTTTCCATAATTTTTAACATCCTCTACTTTTTAGCTTGGAGTCTATCTCATCATGTGAGAGATGATAGTTTCTAAGGTATAATTACAATATGTCAATCATTAGTTGAATTGGAAATTGCATTAGAATTAGTGGAACAAATAATATTTAATAAAGTTTGCGGATCTTGCAAGTGGTTCTAGTTAGAGTAGAAGTTCAATCAATTTTTTCACTTATTTATATAGCTTTGTAAACAATGTAAATAAGTTCCCTTTTGCACTTAGAACAACATTTAATGGTAATTGTCACGCTTACATTATGCTGAAATTATTATCCTTGAGTATTTGTGATTGTTAATCCAAAATTCAATGTTTATTTGCTCAATAGAATTTATTATCACCTATCTTGCTTCTAAGCATCTATTGAGATGTTTTGTTGTGTAATGAAGTATATTGAATCGTTTTAACTAAATTTGCAAGCTTTGTATTGCAAGTATTTTCAAAGTTGGATATTGTGGTTTTGTATAGAGTTCTTCATTTACTTTATCAAATCTGTCATGTTTTTATGTATAGTCTTTCACCCTTTTACACTAGGCAAGTACAAAAACATGTATATCTAAAGTTCATTTAGCATAAATATAGAATCAACTTTGAAAACACTTTAAAGTTTCTAAATTGCAAGTAGATATTGTTCATGGTAGGTTAAATTTTATTTTACAGGGAGCTTTTTCTAATTTGAAGAGTGTTTCTATTGCACTAGTTATGTCAATCACCATGCAGTGACTAGTATAAGATCTGATAATTTCCATAGGAGAATAGCCTACAGTAACTTGACCAAACTGGGAAATCTTGGAGACATAAAGAATAGCTCCTAGAAGCTCTCTGCTTCCATGACCAATGGTACTTACGAATTAGAGATGAAGTTGGTAATATGCGACTGTCCAGATCTCCTGGAACGATCTTTTGGAAGTAGAGATACATCTAGAATTTTGTCTATGGTGGCAGTGACCTTTCAGTTTTTGATAGAAGATGTAAATGACATTGAAATATGTGAAATAGAGCTCTTTTAAAATGGTAAACTATTGTGTTCCTAGAAAATTAACTATAACAATGGATTTCTATACCAAACTTTTACATATTTCTGTTCACTCTTTTAACAGTATATTTAATGTGAACAATATTAACGCTTTAATTAATTATGGCTCTGAGATCTTAGACCAGTTGTGCATAATGTTCTTATTGAAAATTTAGGTCTACATTGAGTGTTTGAAGTTTGTTCTTTGTGAATATAAGTGTTTAATGAATGCTAATTGCGTATGAAGGAAATGGCAACAGCAGTTATACTGGACATAATGACTGGCAAAGAGCATGGTGGCATGACACGATTGATGATTCCTCTGGTATGATTTGCTTTTAAATCTCTTTAAGAATAATAGACAACACAGTCTACTTTATTTTACTGTAATGCACTCAAAATGTGCTGTTAAGACTTACATTTTGTCATTTCTGATTCTTCGAACATTTCACTTTAATGCACTTGGATCACTTATTGAGGAGTTAGTATTACAGCTGATAGTTGATTTACCGTAGGTTGGTAACTATAGAATTCTCTTGTCACTAATTTCTGCTAATTTCTGCAAGTCAATCTTGAGAGAGAAATTTGTTGGGTTAAATTTTGTGTTGATTCAATGCTTATTTTATTTTAAACTTGTTTGGTAAAATGATAGCTTATTTTCTCCTCCTAATATAAGTTAAAGTAACTTATGATGTGGGGAATGTAAAGTCAAAAATTGAAACACAGAGAATAGAGAACGAACTCCAAGCAAGGAGCCACCATCTTTTCTTCATTTTTGAATATCAAAAGATTTCAAAAACAACATTTTTTTAATCCCACTGATACAGTTATATGACACAATCTGTTTTCATAAGTATATAGTAATTCAATATAGATTCTTGTAAACTTGTGAACGAAAATCTTATTTTTTTTTAGCTTCTTTTTTCTGGGATGGAATGTTTCATTCTTTAATGTTTCTAAGTAAAACTCTATGTCCGTTTCGAGCCCAGAAAATTTTTGAGGGTTTTGGAGTTGGTTTTTCTTTTCTGTGCATACTCAGGGATATAGTTTCATATCTTCTGTCTTTAGGTCCTTTGGGCTTTTTTGGAAATCTGGGATTTAATGTTGTAAACTTTCATTTGAATCAATATATTAATCTGGCTATGCCTTTTATCGATAAAAAAAAAAATGTTTCATCCTTCCCCACTAGATAATAGAAGATTCTTCCTGAAAGCAACCTGTAGATAACACATCTCTCCGAAATCAAACATTTTACTTTTGGAAGCTATTGGGATCGCACATATATTCCTTACCACACAATTTTAAACATTCTCATTTCTAGATCATGAATTGTATACATCCTTTTATTCCACAATAGCAATTTTTATCATACATTTGTTTGTATTTGTTTGTTTTTGTCTTGTTGCTAGAAAATTGCTTTTCTTTTCATGTGCGTATGTCCTTGTTCCCATGTGACATGGATAATTCCTAAACCAATTCACCTGCATTTTCTTTACTACTTACATTATCAACTACATTATTCACAAGATACATATGCCATAAGAAAGATAGTAGTGTTTCCAAGAATGTGATGTTTAGCAAGCCTTTCAATAAGTTGTATATGGCATGTGATCCTTCATCCATTTTTTGTCCCCCTTGTGTGCATAATATATAGGCATATATATTTTGTTTCATGGAATTAAGTAAACATTAATTTGGCTAGAACTGTTTGCACGTGGATTTAAATAGAATGCTACTTTACATGTAATTTAATTTATGTTAACAAATTTTCATTATTTGTGAACTTGCTACATGTGTGAGGAGAAGGAGAAGTGAATTTAATTGAAGCACCAAAAATATTTAACTTTCTATGACACTCTATCTTTGATATGAGCATGGTATGAAAAATTCACTGAGAACCTCTTGAAGACAAATTTCAAGCTCTTAGAATTTGAAGATGCATCTCTTTTCGTCAAGAAGTTGACAATACAGTTGTATATTTTGTTGTATATGTGGATGACTTGTTCGTAGCAGGTAATAATTAGATATACACTACAACAATGAATGTAGCACTGAAGAAAGGGTCCAAAATCATTGACTTGGGATACTATCATTACTACTAGTGCTTTGAAGTGATTAAAAAACCTGAGCATATCATCATCATCATAAAAAAAAATATATATCTTGGTGAAATATTGAACAAATTTGGAATGCCAAATTGCAAACTCTCAATAGTCCTATGGAGAAAAGTATGAAACTAAAATCCGAGGATACTACAAAGTTTGTAGATGTAACTAAATATTGGCAATGTGTTGCATGCTTGGTTAATTCAACAACAAGAAGACTAAACATTTCTTTTGTTGTTGGAGTCCTCTATAGATTCCTGCAACAACCTAGAGAAAATCATTGGGTAGAAGCAAAGATAATTGTTCAATATCCAAAGGGAACTTAAAACTGTTGGCTCAAATACTTGAAGGCAAGAGATTTCAAATTGGTTAGGTATTCAGATTTAGACAATAGAGGCAATGTGGAAGATGGGAAATTTATTTCAGGTTTACTAATGTACATAGGGATGACAATCATCTCTTGAAGTGTAAGAAGTGTTCAATTCTAGCTATCTCATTGGTAGGTGCAAAATATATGGCAACTCTATAGGTAGTTAGGGAAATATTATGGCTTAGAAGAATTCTCAAAGATCTGCAAGAGAAACGGTTCCATTGACACCACTCATGGTTGACAATACTTTTGCAATAAAACATGGCAAGAAATCCATTTTGCATGATTTGATTAAAGGGGGAATGTAACACTAATGCACATGTTAATCCTAGGTGTAATAATAATCTATTATTGCAACTTAGTTGAAGGTGGTTGAAGAGATTAGGAAGATGAAGTTGAACAATCATCTTGGAAGATGAGCTGAATAGTCAATTGAGATTGTGATGCATCCATAATCGGTAAAACCCTCAAAGAGAGTCAACCGACTTATGCAGCAAGAGCAACACAACAAAAACAACAAGAAAACATAATAAGATTACATAAACAGATCATATTATTACTTTAGAACTTCTGACAACCATCCAATTATCATCATATAATAATCAAAGAACATCCGATAGTTAACTGGTTACATGCAAGCTATCAGCCAAATACAATCCAACCGAGACTCTAAGAATCAACTAGATCATAATATGCGAATCTCAATCCTTTTTCTCAATTTTACTTCCTCTGCCCCTACAAATGATTATATAATATCATATTTGTACTCTCCGGAACATATCCGGGTCGGCCTCATAAGATTATATTTACCAATGCAGGAAAATGAAACATGTAACTAGGTCGGCCCTAAGAATTAAAGACATCTTTCCGTAAAATAACAACCAAGAGGTGTGGTTCAGCAGGAAGGTCGACCACATGCCAAAGAACATCCACACACTAATAATTGTGCCGGTAATGAAGGAAAACCAACTGGTAAGCACGAGAACTGTTCCAGAACCCAGAAAAAGTCAACCGAAAGCGATAACTATCTGGAAAAGAACCCAAATGAACTAAAAAATCTAGAATTAAGCACATGAACCAGCCTGGAAACCGAAAAAATAAGATTTGCCATGAAAAAGAAAGCAACTACCGGTACCAACCAGTAAGAACATAGAAAACTGCATAAATAACTAAACAAGAAGAAAACTAAAAGGAAATATTTTTGGTTGATGCAAGATTGCTCATCGACCAAGGATGCTCCTGCATCACACAACCTAGGTAGAAAAAGATGTTCCATGAGAGGCAACTCATGAAAATCTAAAATGATTCAGAATGAAGACCCCGTGCTCATTTCTAATCCAAACATCTTCCTTATTTGCCAACCTCCGCTTTAGCTCCTCTGGTGCCTCAATCGACTTCTCTAACCTATGACTCTCTTTGTTTCTCTTCATTTGCTTCAGATATGCACATTGTCTCTATTTGCTTCTCTCTTTCTTTTGTAACTCTGATTTGTTCCTACCACAAGATTTCATCCAGTTTATCATCATAAGCTCTTTGTCAACCGGTTCCATCTGTCCATCAGGTTCAACTGTTAGATCCTTCTGCAAACTCATGTCACCCTCTGGTATAACCTCTACAACTAGTTCTATCATATCTTTCTTCAAACCTTCTGATATAATCTCTTCCATCAGATCTTTCTTCAAACCTTCTGGTATAACCTCTGCCACTGGTTTCTCAGTACCGCAATGTTTCTCAGGACTCAGATTCTTCACCTCCTTCTCTTTCTCCTTCAAAGAAATCAATGTGAACTTATGCCCATCCTTCTCAATAGTGACTAGGTTTCTTCTACAGTCATAAATAGCTCCTCTATCATACTGCCGAGGTTTTCCCAACAACACATGACAAACACTCATAGATACAACATCACACAAAACTTCATCTCTAAAAGGCCCAATGTTGAAATTCACCAAACACTACTCCTTTATCTCTATCTTCTTATCATCGTGTAGCCAACTCACCTTATAAGGACAAGGATGCTCAAGCCTCTTCAATCCAAGCTTCAAAACCATCTCCTTAGATACCAAATTGTAAGTACTTCCACTATCTACAATAACCTTGCAACACTTATCACCTGATTTACACATAGTCCAGAAAAGACTCTTCCTCTGAGTAGATCCGGTATCCTTTCTTCTAAACATAAGGGATTCTCCTTGCTCCGTGCACAGTCAGATCCGATACCTTCTCCTTTCGGTTCCTCATTTTCCACACAACTTCTTGCCATTCCCTACTTACATTCATAGAATCTATGTCCGGTTTCTCCACACTTATAATATTTTCTAGGAAATTCTCTATCGGTACTGCTACTGCCTTTCCTCTGAGATTTATATTTTGGTTCTTTACTCCACTTAGGTTTTGATTCATCTTCCTCAACCAGTTTCTTCGTACTATCACTCATCTGTCCTTTGAATTTCTCCTTCCCTCTATTCGGTTGTCTTCTTCTCATCTTCTCCTCAGTCTTCAAAGCATACTAGTAAGCTTCTTCAACTGTGGAAACCCTCAACATACTCATTTCATCGTGAATGTTAAATGCAAGTCCATTTATGTACCTCACCGCCTTTTCTTTGTCCATCTCTCTATGTCCAGATCTAATCACCACCTTGTAGAATTCCTCAGTATATTCCTTCACAGTCATGTTTCTCTGTTGTAGGTTCGACAACTTCTTGAACAACTCCAATTCATAGTCTCCCGGTATGAAGTTGGCCTTCAATCTTACAACCATCTATCTCCACCGGGTGATCTTCACTTCACCATTCTCCACTATGTCTTTTTGCAATTCTTTCCACCATAAGGTAGCATGCCCTTTCAACTTAATATGTGCCAATCAAACTCTCTGCGGGTCCTTGACATCCTTAAACTCAAAGTATTCCTCTTGCTCTCCAATCTAAATGATCAGATCCTCCGGGTTCAACGTTTCGAAAAAGTTAGAAACTTCAACTTTATGAACCTTACTTGCTTGCGCCACTACTCTCAGAAATTTTTCCTCTCTTTCATCTCCTGGTCCTTCAACTTCTTCTAGCTCTTCACTGGCTTCCTCATATTCATCCTCAGAATCAGGGTTTCTTCGCAAACCAGCCAAAGCATTTCGGATTTCGTTCCTTACTTCATTCTTGAAGTCTTCCATCCTCTGCTCTACTCTCAGGGGGTTTGTCCTTCTAGGCGACATCTCCTCCTCCACTCTAGTGAATTGCCTCAACTCGGCAATTCGACTATCGGTTTCAATTGCCTCCCCTCGACAATCTATTGAACACACGTGCAACCTGCCTCCAATTGACAATCTATCCACCCAAAGGAATGCCTCATTGTTCACAAACAATTCTTCCACTAGCCAATCCATAACCAACTCTGATAGCACTTGATGCAGCCATAACCGATAAAACCCTCAAAGAGAATCAACCGACTTATGTAACAAGAGAAACACAACGAAAGCAATAAGAAAACATAGCAAGATTACATAAATAAATCATATTATTTCTTGAGAACTTCCAACAACCATCTGATTATCATCATATAATCATCAAAGAACATCTGACAATTAATTGGTTACATGCAGGTTATCAGCCAGATACAATCCAGCCAGGACTCTAAGAATCAACCAGATCACAATATATGAATCTCAATCCTTATTCTCAATTCCACTTCCTCTGCCCCTACAAATGATTACATAATATCATATTTGTACCCACCGGAACATATTCAGGTCGGCCTCATAAGATTACATTTACCAATGCAGGAAAATGAAATGTGTAACTAGGCCACTCCTAAGAATTAAAGAAATCTTTTCGAAAAATAACAACCAAGAGGTGCGGTTTAGCAAGAAGGTCGACCACACAACAAAGAACATCGGACAAGACCCGAAATAGATCTACACGCCAAAAATCACGATGGTAATGAAGGAAAACCAGCTCGTAAGCACAAGAACTGTCTCGAAACCCAGAAATAGTCAACCAAAAGCGATAATTGATTGGAAAAGAACCCAAATGAACTGAAAATCTCAAATTAAGCACACAAACCAACTTAGAAACCGAAAATAAGATTTGCCACGAAAAAGAAAGCAACTGCCAATACCAACCGGTAAGAACACAAAAAACTGCATAAAGAACTAAACACGAACAAAACTGAATGGAAATATTTTTGGTTGATGCAAGATTCCTCATCGACCGGGGATGCTCCTACATCAGATTGATAAATATGAACTTTGTATTGTAATATTTTTTTTTGGTTGTCTAAGGGGTTGAGCTTAATTGGTTAAAACACCAAGTTTTCATTATGGAGGTCCAAGTTCAATTCCTTATAGGTACATCTAAAAGTGGAAGTCTAAGTTGTGACTCTTGGTATTATGTAGTTGACTTCTATTATGGAGGTGGTTTCTAAATAAAAGTGAATTTCTAAGTTGTGACTCTTGGTCTTCCATAGGCGATTTCTAGTGTGTTTTCTTGTAAGGATTTTGTATTTGTCTCATTTTGATTTTTTATATGAGCAAGATATTTATAATTGATAAGCAATTCAAAAAATATTCAATTTTGGTTTGCATGAACACAATTTCAATTTTCTTTGTAGTATAATTTCTTGGCCTAATAGCATTTGCCACTTGACATTTTGGTTTAATTGGAAAAGTGCATGCTTTAAGGATCCTTGCCACCTTGCATGCAAGTCTATTTTTTCCACTTTTTGAAACCAAATGCGAGCTTCCTGAGTGACCTAACCATTACAAACTCACTTAAAGCACTCACATTTAAGGCTATAAATGGCCTTCTGGCACTTCAATTTCATGTGTGGCAAAGTGTGTCGTAGGCGTCATTTTTCCTTTTTTGATATTTAGTCATTTTCACATACCTTCGACAACCTTTTTTCATTAGATCTTGACTTCTAGACTCTATACACATCCATCAACTTTACAAAGGAACCAATATGTTCTTAGAAAGATGGCTTCACCTATAATGTGTGAAACTGATAAAAGGATAATCATGACACTTGACAACTTTCCATGTCAAACTGACAATGATGTAGGAGCATCCAAGGTGTAGGAGCAATCTTGCATCACCCAAAAAAAGAAATGTTGTATTTGACTTTGTTTTGTGGTTTCTTTTGTTGTTAGAGTCCTCTATAGTTCATGCAACAACCTAGAAAAAATCATTGGGTAGTAGCAAAGATAGTTGTTAAATATCTAAAGGAAACTTAAAACCGTTGGCTCAAATACTTGAAGGCAAGAGTTTTCAAATTGGTCATGTATTTAGATTTAGACTATAGAGGCAATGTGGAAGATGGGAAATTTATTTCAGGTTTACTAATGTATATAGGGATGGCAATCATCTCTTGAAGTGTAAGAAGTGTTCAATTCTATCTCTCTCATTGGTAGGTGCAAAATATATGGCAGCTCTAGAGGTAATTAGGGAAATATTATGGCTTAGAAGAATTCTCAAAGATCTGCAAGAGAAATGGTTCCATTGACACCACTCATGGTTGACAATACTTTTGCAATAAAACATGGCAAGAAATCCCTTTTTTTTTTTACTGAATAAGTGCATTAATAAAAAATTCCATTTGATTTGGCATCATTTGATTAAAGGGGGAATGTAACACTAATGCACATGTTAATCCTAGGTGTAATAATATTCTATTATTGCAACTTAGTTAAAGGTGGTTGAAGAGATTAGGAAGATGAAGCTAAAAAATCATCTTGGAATATGAACTGAATAGTCAATTGAGATTGATAAATATGAACTTTGTATTGTAATATTTATTTTGGTTGTCTAAGGGGTTGAGCTTAATTGGTTAAAACGTTAAGTTTTTATTGTGGAGGTCCACGTTCAATTCCTTATAGGTACATCTAAAAGTCCAGAAGTCT
Organism: Cryptomeria japonica; assembly: GCF_030272615.1. Taxonomy (NCBI): domain Eukaryota; kingdom Viridiplantae; phylum Streptophyta; class Pinopsida; order Cupressales; family Cupressaceae; genus Cryptomeria; species Cryptomeria japonica. Next base: position 464,826,894 of record NC_081413.1, on the reverse strand, counting down.
AAGTTGCGACTCTTGGTATTCCTTAGTTGACTTCTAATATGGAGGTGGTTTCTAAATAAAAGTGAATTTCTAAGTTATGACTCTTGGTCCTCCATAGGTGATTTCTAGTGTGTTTTCTTGTAAGGATCTTGTATTTGTCTCATGTTGATTTTTCATATGAGCAAGATATTTATAATTGATAATCAATTCAAAAAATATTCAATTTTGGTTTGCATGAACACAATTTCAATTTTCTTTGTAGTATAATTTCTTGGCCTAATAGCATTTGCCACTTGACATTTTGGTTTAATTGGAAAAGTGCATGCAATTCTATTTTTCCACTTTTTGAAACCAAATGCGAGCTTCCTGAGTGACCTAACCATGACAAACTCACTTAAATCACTCACATTTAAGGCTATAGTTGGCCTTTTGGCACTTAAATTTCATGTGTGGCAAAGTGTGTCGTAGGTGTCATTTTTCCTTTTTTTATACTTAGTCATTTTCACATACCTTCGACAACATTTTTGCATTAGATCTTGACTTCTACACTCTATACACATCCATCAACTTTACAAAGAAACCAATATGTTCCTACAAAGATGGCTTCACCTATAATGTGTGAAAATGACAAAAGGATAATCATGACACTTGACAACTTTCCATGTCAAACTGAGAATGATGTAGGAGCATCTAGGGTGTTGGAGCAATCTTGCATCGCCCCAAAAAAGAAATGTTGTATTTAACTTTGTTTTGTGGTTTCTCCTTACTTCCGTGGGACCCATTAGGTTGGCTACACTATATAAGATGTGTAGAAGCTAAAAATAGCCAAATAATATTAACATGCTATTTTTAGGACTTTTGCTCATTTTTGGTCATATGGATGTGAAAACTGATCCAAAGGAGAGAAATTGAAAAATAAGATGATTGGTGAAAGAATCACCTCAATATCCTGAATGGTTTGAAAGATAAGTTTTAGTCTCGAGAAACTTCTCCAAGGAAGCTTAAAATTCAAAATTGAAAACCTTAAAGGCCCCAAAAAGGTTCAAAACCTCGACAACTTTTGATATATTTGTTGTTGTAGGTCTCTTCATGAGCCTTCCAACAATATATTATAATATAAAATCATATGCTCAAATCAAAAGTTATGGCTCTCGAAAGTTGTGCCACCAAAACTCAAGTTTCAATGAAATTCCACCTGGGTGGGAAAAATGAACCGATGGACCGTTGGGTGCCAAAAGGGGAAAAGTTACACTTCTATGTAACATGCTGAAACAAAACAATTCTATGAAACATGCTTATAATGAAATAGAGCTTTTAGAACAACACCTTAGCAGTTTAATAGAAAGGAAATAACACCATTATTTTTTTTTGATATACAATAACTGAAATGAAACTAGATATAACTGAGAGCTAGATAAAAAGAAAACCTATGCTGTAAGAAGGAGAAATTGATATGAAAGTAATTTAAAACATTTCATTTTAAATGAAGGAGAAAGGGGTTTAGAAAGTACATTTCTTCTGATGCTAACATTATGAACTTCCATAACTTTATCAATAAACTGATGAGGAGGGAAAGTATCATCTGGGTGCTTTTCTACCCAACCATAGACTTACTAGTCCCTCGTGCCATATTCGATTGGATTGGCCCGACCCTTCGCTGGGAGGTAATGGGAAGTGGAACACATGCCATTTGAGACTTGGTGTTTAGGACCTACACAACCTAGTCAGTCATACACTAAGGGTAACACACAACTAGTATGGCACTCCTGACTAGAGGTGCATCTGGTTCTAGTGATCTGACGATAGCTTGCATTATGCAACACCACCTTCGCCAAGGTTTAAACATTGCAAGCACGATTAAATGTGTTGTCAATAATCATCACCCTTCTCGGAATAGGTTTATAAACGAGTAGGTTGGCTTCATATTGGACCATCTTGAACTCTCAAGAGAGTCTTGAATTTACCATAGTTACACATTATTTATTTATTATCACAAATACAGTACACAGGCTAGACCAACCTTTCTCACGAACCAATGCATAAGTTATCAGAGTATAAGACTAAACCCCTAGGTTAGGAGAGGTTAACGACCTAAGAGCCACCAACCGTTCATATGAGTTTAAATTTTGGAACAACTTCTTCAATGACATGTCTCTGTTGTCAATGCATTGTTTGTGCTTATTTTCTTTCGTATTTTAAATGCTAACCGCATTGAGGACTTTGTTGTTTTCTCTTACCTCGTTTCCTTTCCTAAACTAGGGTCTTAATTTTTCAACATGTGCTAGATAGGGTAAATCTCAAATAGATAGATCATCCATACCGTTGTTATGATTTTACAGACTTGGACAATTTAGGGACAACTCAAATAAAGAGGTAAATTCTTCACATTACAAGTCTTTTGGACTTGCACACCCTCTATCCTGAGTGATAATTTTTTTTATGTCTTAAATCAGCTATGTTCTACCAATTTTCAGTTATAACCCATACTTATATACACATACAGTATATGTTAATATATATATATATATATATATAGTTGTTATCTACAACACAATGAAACTGAGAATCTGTTGTTAAGAAAGAGTCTAATAGCAGATGTCTAGCAGAAACAGTACGTATATTTTCTTATAAACTGCAGAATATTCAACCCTATTCAACATATAAGAGCAACTACATTATTCTTGTTCCAGGTTGTGCAAATCTTATAAAAATCGAAATAGAACAAAAGATTTTCAGAATTTTCATTATTTCTATTTAAGAATGCCCAACACAGTCAAATTGTATATAACAGTAAATATTTTTGCACTTTCTTCTTTCCCATTAAATTCAACCAAGGATTCGACTTAAAGGAAGAAATGAAAGAAATAACATGCTATTAGGTTTTACAAATATCACATAGCCTGAACAATGAGGGCTTAACAACTGATACATAGAGCCTTTCTCAATGAACTCTCTCTAGTCTAGTTGTTGAAGAGAACCCAGGTTCTTAAGTTGCAGAGCCAAATGTTTCTTCTAGTGTCCAAGAGAAGAAGAATAACGTCCCTCTACTCCTCCAAAAACCTGCCTATATGCATTCCCATTAGGTTTTCTTTTCCTTTTCCCTAAAAATGACGCCCAAAGCATGCGTGATTCCTTCACGAGAATGGTAGAGATTATGCCAAAAACGTTTTCACAACCCTTCAGAATCATTGTCTTTTGGAAGAAGCAACAGATCACACCAATAGTCTCCTCCAATTCAAAATTTTAAAGGAATCGCTTAATGAGAAAAAATGATGAGAATACACAACGTAAATGTTTATTTGTACATATTATTCCCTATTATGCCTGATAATGCCTTTCAAAGACATTGTATTTAGCTTTTATTAATATGAATTGTTTTAAAGGATAGGGTTGATGTTTTAATTTGATTCCTTTGTTTGTGCCACTTAATACACTTAGCGGCTTAATGAATGATTAATTTAAATAACAAGGTCCCCTCCTTCACACACTTATGTATATTAAAATTGCCAAATAGAGTTGGCCGAAGGTATTTTAAAAATGAACCTTACCTTTGCAAGAAAATTAGTATAATATATTCATATATTTATATATATGAATCTATACATCTTATGTATGTATACATGACTATGGGAGCACGTATACGGTCGTGTATACATACTCTCATATCGATGTATGTATAAATAATTAATTAATAATAATAGTAACAAATGAACTTGGAAACCAATCCATAACTTAGGGTTGTGAAACCCTAAAACCCCTATACAGACCAGCTAGGGTTACCTTATACGATGACTAACGTAAATAACTAGGGTCAACATGAGGTTACCTGACTCAGGGTTAGGGTTTCAGATGGCATAAGTTCTTTCCTCCCCTTACCTCCCGACCTGATGATACTTCTCCTCCCTTTGCGGAGGATGACGATCTCCTGCACACACTTGGCCAGTTCAACCAGTTAGATCAAAATCTTGGCCTATTCTAACGTTTCAAATATCATTAACAAACATCATGTCATAATGTTAACTATTGAGTCATCAATTTAACAATAATGAGTCATCCATTCATTGTTCTAAGTATAATTAACATCATTCAATTATGCATATACATCTAGGGCACATTCATTCAATTTAAACATGAACATCTAGGGCATGCTTAATCAGTTAAAAACATGAAACATCTAGGGCACACTTAAACATATTGCAAGTATATCATAGATCAACTAGGGCACACATAAAATGGTGTAAACACAACATATAAACAACTAGGGCACAAGTGGGATGCAACATTCTAGAACATTTTAAGACGGTTATAAATGCTATATAAAGGGGTGAATGAGGGTTACAAAGGACAATTCTTGTAGTGCAGATTGGGGCTCTAGTTTGCAGATTATTGTAATGGGAACGCCCATGTGGATGTTGCTTGATATTTTCTGAATGTTGTAATTTCATTTCATTGAGATAATAGAAAACAAGTGTATCCTCTCTTGCATTTTTAGTTTATTTTTATATTGCTGTTTTGTGTTTGGGTTTATAAGAAGAGTACCCTTCATCAATTGGCATCAGAGTAGAAGTACCTGAGTGTGTAAATAGATCGCCGAACGTGAGGTAGTTTGCACCAGGACTGTGGTTGTGGGTTTGTGAGAAACGTGAAAAAATGCCTCCACAAAGGAACCGTGGTGGAAGAAATGTTGGTTTGACAGAAGAGGGTTTTAGAGACCTCCGGATACAAGTTCAAGCACTGCAAGAGCAGTTGCATAGAGGATTCGATATTAGGGCAAGAGATGAAAGTGAGGATGAAGAAGAAGACCAATTTGAAGAAGAATAGGAAGTAGTTAGAGATCCTGATGAGGCTAGGTTTTTGAGAGTCATTTCTAAGATTGGACAAAGGCTAAAGATTGACGTTCACACATATTTGGAAATCTTAATCCAAAAGACATGACCGATTGGATCAATGATTTGGAGAATCATTGAGTATGAAGAAGTGGGTGATCCTGAAAGGATCAAGTTTGCAAAGACCAAACTGAAGGGTCATGCGAGTATTTAGTGGAAAAAAGTTCAGTTAGAGAGAAATAGACGAGGAAAAGAGAAAATAACAAGATGGGATCAGATGGTGGACAATCTGAAGAGATAATTCATTTTTGTTGACTATGAGCTTGATTTGCTAAAAAAGATGCAAGGGTTTAGCAAGCAAGAAAATCTATCAAGGAGTTTATATAAGAGTTCTATCGAATCGTGATTAGAACAAGCCATTCTAAGGCCCAAAAGGAGAAATTTGCCCGTTACATAAATGGGTTGAAGCCGAGTATCCAAGAAGAGTTGAGTCTAGTAATAATGTCTACCATTGAAGATGCATATATCAATTTTCTTTGAAGGTAGAAGAGAAGATAATAGAAGATTTGAGAGCAAACAAAATGGAAGAGACTGAGGTGGAAAGACTAGTGGATGGTCTTATGGAGGTTGAAATGAAGACCAAAAGAAGAATGATGACTCTAGTAGCAATCAAAATCAGAGGGGAAAAATAATTCCTACCATCCGTGCGATCAAAATAATGGAGATCAAAGAGGAAGAGGAAGAGGACGAGAAACGAAAACATGAGGCTTTTGTGAAACATGTTTCCAATATGGGGAAGAAGGACATAGAGCCTATGAGTGTCCCCAACATCAAGGGAGGACAAATAGAAGACCTAAGGGTAATACACATATTTCACATGTCGATGAAGATTTTGAGTCTTCGCATTCTGAAAATGCAGAGAGAGGAGATTTTCTTGTTCCTAGAAGAGCCTTGCTGAATAATGAGAAGGAGCTAGCCCAAAGGAATAATTTGTTTTGCACAAGATGTAAGTGTAATGGTAAATTTTGCAATGTCATTATAGATGGTGGTAGTACTGATAACCTTGTTTTTAAGGAAATGGTTAGTAAATTGAAGTTAGAAAGAAGAAGGCACTTGAATCCCTATCAAATTGCTTGGTTGCAGAAGGACCATAAGGCTTTGGTCAATGAACAATGTCTAGTAAAGTTCAAGATTGGAAACTATCATGATGAAGTATTATGTGGCATTATGCCTATGGATGTTTGTCATATGTTGTTAGGGAGACCATGTCAATTTGATCGTCATGCTATACATGATGGGTATGATGAATAATGATGAACAACAGATACCCTAACTGGTACTGAGAGGGGGGGGGGGTGAATCAGTACATGCAAAAACTTTCTCCGCAACTTATCAAGTTAAAACAATACCAACTGATTGTCATCATTACTGAACTTAACCATGGCAATACCGGTTAAACACAATAAGACATCAGACATCAAAAACTGATAAGTCTGAACACTTCAAGTACATTCATTACTTGATAACAACTTCACCCATAAACATATACATGTGGTATACCAGTAATACCAAAACCTAATAACTCTGCATGTATAATCTTTCAACCAAATAATACATACACATCACATGAAAAATGCATAACACATAACACACAAATTTTTCACGTGGAAACCCAAATGAGAAAAACCACGGTGGGGATGAATACCCACAAGCTTGTTTTTGAACTCTTTTGAAGCTCACTCTGTTAGGAGCCTAGTCCAATTAAAGAATTTACAATAAGGTTATGTTAGGAACCGATCCTATTAGAGATCACCCGATTAAGGGATGGCTATATACCCTGTTAAAGGTTACCTTGCTAGAGGATTTGAAGAACTCAATGATCTTGAGTCACCTAGTTAAACGTTTTACAATAAGCTTGTTAAAGCTACCCGGTAAAGGGATTTTCCAACTGTTGAAATGGTTAGAAGACAACAGGTAAAACTCCTGATCTAATAACAACACTACATGCCAAGGCAAATCCTTTTCAGTTCCTCTACTCTGCAATCACACTCTGCAATTCTCCACTTACTGGTCTGGCAAGTATCTCATCACTTGGATACACACACACAAATTTTGCCAACAAATTTACAATAAAAAACATCATCGACCTTATAGACATCAGTTAGGTCGGTAGCATAAACCCTAAACCCTAAGCATCTTAGGTTTACAACACAGGTGTTCCAATCCTGACCGTCCAAACACATTTCATAGAGTATTACAATTTCAAACAGATCACAAGACAATCTACATCATTCATTCTTCACCGAATATGGGAATCAGTAACCCATCACACTCTCTTCTCATACTGCCAAGAACAATGATCATTCTCGAGGTAGACATTTCATGCAATCGATCTCCACATGCAAGATCTTCAAGGAAATCCTTCACACGCACAAAATTGATGTGGCACCTTGATCTCACTCATATCTCTTAGCTAACTCATCACAGAGTATCACCGGTTGCATCACACAAGCTGGATTGCCAAACCGATAACCCTAGAGCTGAGACTGCCAACCGGTAGTCACACTTAGTGAAACCCTGACACCGGTTCACTGCATCTCCTTATACCTCTTCATACTAGTTCACTTAAACTTATTGACATCAATGAAAACATATACTATCGTCATATCGACATGCCGGTTCATTAAATGCCAATAATATCCAACAGGGTATGCAAATACCTATTCTTTGATGAAGGATGGAGTCCAACACAAGCTGAAGCCATTAAAGGAGACAAAGGAAAATGTATGCAATAATGTAAGAATATGTTTAGTTGATGGAAGATAGTTTCTAGAAGGCATGAAGCATGACCATATGTGTTTTTCTTTAATTCCAAAAGTTGATAAAGAGGAAGTAGAAGATGTACTTATGGAAGTTGCAGATTTGTTGGATGAGTTTCAAGATATTGTATTTGATAATGTACCTGATGGATTACCACCAATGAGAAAGATTAGTCATTAGATGGACCTGATTCCTGGAGCTAGTTTGCTGAATAAGGAAGCCCATAGAATGACTCCAGCAGAGAATGAAGAGTTGAACAATCAAGTGCAAGAGTTGTTGCAAAAAGGGTTGATTCGAGAGAGTTTGAGTCCATGTGCAGTACTTGCAGTACTAGCACCAAAGAAAAAATGAGAATAGAGGATGTGTACAAATTCTTGAGCTATAAATAAGATTACTATCAAGTATAGATTTTCGTTGTCGAGGATGGATGACATCATGGATTGTTTGAGTGGGGCTGAATACTTCACAAAGATAGATATGAAGAGTGGTTATCGCCAAATTTGAATTAGAGAAGGAGATGAATGGAAGATAGCCTTTAAAACAAAGGATGACTTGTATGAGTGGCTAGTCATGTATTTTGGGCTAACCAATACACCAAGCACATTCATGTGACTCATGAACGAGGTATTAAAAGAATTTATGCGTAATTTTGTTATTGTTTACTTGGATGATATTATGATTTTTAGTAAACCATTGAAGGCGCATATAATGCATATTTATAGGGTCTTTGAGAAGTTAAGAGAAGAAAAGTTATTGATTAACCTAAAGAAGTGCAATTTTGTGAAGAAGGAATTAGTATACTTGGGATTTGTTGTCTTAGTAGATGGTCTTAAAATGGACCCAAAGAAAGTGAAGGCTATCTTTGAATGACCTACTCCAAGGAGTGCGATTGAGGTGAGATATTTTCATGGTTTGGCTAGTTTTTACAGAAAGTTTATAAATGTTTATAGTAGTATCTATGGACCCCTAACCGAAACAATGAGAGGAGATGTAAAAGAATTTAAGTGGATTGCAAAAGTAGCAAAGAGTTTTGATCTATTGAAAAGAAAAGTTATTGAGCAACCTGTTTAACACTTCCAAAATTTAACAAGGTATTTTAGGTAGATTGTGATGCTAGTGGCAATACCATTGGAGCTGTTTTGAGCCAGGAAGGAAAACCCATGGCTTATTTTAGTGAAAAGTTGAATGATGCCAAAATAAAATATTTTGTTTATGATCAGGATTTTTATGCTATAGTTTACGCATTGAGAAAGTGGAGACAATATCTTTTGCCTAAACAGTTTGTATTACTTACTGATCATCAAGCTTTACAATATTTGAATAGTTAGGGAAAGTTGAATCAAAGACATTTGAAATGGGTTGAGTTTTTGTGAAGTTACACTTTTGCTTCGAAGCATAGGAGTGGAAAGTCTAATAGGGCTGCAGATGCCTTAAGTAGAAGGCAAAATTTGTTGATAGAGATGTAGATCATAGTTGTTGGGTTCCATGATCTTGTTGACGCACATTTTGTGACCACACCAACACAAAATAAAGTTTCCCAATGGTCACCTTATCCTCTCTTGATCAAAGTTCAATTATATGTTGATATTGTAGGAAGATCATACATTGACTCCAAGGTTCCAACTACATTCTAGCGACTTTATGATGGATATAGGCTCGTTTGGCTTGATGTTTGTTGGTAATCCAAGGGGACTTACATTTGGATCGTTCTTTCACTTCTTTGTTGTGGCTGGTTTTATCATTGGATATGACAATTTTGTGATCCTTCTACTTCGAATGTACTAAATTAGAATTGACTCGAATTAAAAGGGAAAGGGTTTAGGAAAACCAAGCTAAGACTAAGAACTCAATAGATGACAATGCTTTGGATGAGATCTACCATGCTTTACTTCGCCACTAGTAGACAACTACATAAAACAAGTGCAATCTTCAAAGTTTGTGTTTGAAAGATTCTAAACCATTGATAAACACCATTAGAGAACAATGTTTATTTGACAATTTAGGTTAAGCATGTACACATTAAAATAGCTCAGTCCAACCTTGCACTGTTGATAAAAATCATCTATCAACAAAAAGTGAGCATTCAATCTTCACCTTAAAACATTGCAATCAATCTTGTTCATCTAAATGTTTGAAAATAAATTTTTACTCTAAGTGAGGAAGGTGAAATAATGCAAGTTTTGAAAAATAACGTAAGTGAACACCATCAAAGAACAATGCATCATTGTTATTATCTCAATAACTTAATGCAACAATTTCATACAAATCTCCCTCCTTTTACAAATTAGGGGATCACACTTTTATATAGGCCTCCAACCTTGTTTACATTGAAACCCTAATTAGGGTTTGACCCAAAAGATTCCACACACATGATGCAACAAGGTGGGAATAAACATTAATAACCCATCATGTCCATTATCAATTAATTACATTCCTACCAAAAATAGCATCCATTGTGCATTAAATGCACCACTTCTATCAAATTCACCCAATGTATAATAAATGCTCCATCACGCAAAAATCACACATTGTGCCTTGAATGCTCCACCATCTTCAAAATTGGCCACATGCAATAAATGCTCTATTATCTCACCATGCATTGACTCAGCTGCCACTTGGTCAAATATTCTTGCAATGAATGTGCCACTATGCCTTCATGTACTCAATAGATTCTCAGCATGAAAATGGACCTTGCCATCATTTATAATTTTCCTAGTTGTGCTTCATTAATACAATATATCCTCTTTGCATGTCACCAACTCATCCTTTACAAGAATTTTTCCATTTTGGGCTCACAAAAGACATTTTGGAAGATTTTCTTACCTTGGAAGAATTTTAACAATCTTGTCCACTTGGAAAGAAATCATGTTCGTCTAAATTTTTGGAGAGAGAAAATTCTTGGAGAGGGTTTTTAATCCTAGAATTTTTTTTGTGTTTTTGAGTTCATCTTGTTCTGAGGGAGATTTTTGATCAACCAAACACTTTTCCTATGTTTTACGAATTTTTTCCATTTTGAGCTCCAAAATTCAAGAGAGAGAAAATTGTCTCTTGGCCAATTTTTCCTTGCCTTGAAATTTCCTCACCAACTTTGGTGAATTTTCTTCTTGAGAAGGAAATTTTGAATTTCTTCCTTGCTTTGAATTTCCTTCCCAACTTTATCTTTGGGCACCAATCCCATGCTGTGGAGGATTTTGCCATGGAGGAAAAATTCCTCCTACACCTCAGTCTAGCGCTCTACCTCCAGATAGGGCCCCAAATCCAAATCCCACCTTATGCAGGAAAAGTGTGTTTAGAGGAAAATTGCCTTCCTAGCATCTTTTTGGTGCTCTACCTCTCTATTAGGGCAAATTTGTTTATGTGAGGAAGGATTTTGCCCAAGGAAGGAATTCCTCCTTGAGCACATTTTGGTGTTCTATCTTCATCTTGGGCGTGAATTTGACTATGTGGAGGGTTTTCCATTTTGGAGGAAAATTCGTCCTTCCCATTGATCCAACACCCATGTCTCACTTGGAGCGCTAATTGGCTACCATGCATGATTTTCAATTTTTATTTTATTTTTCTCCTTAGTTTATTTTGGCGCAATGCTTCTAACTTGGGTGTGGATTGCAATAGGTGAATGAATTTGGCCTTGGAAGGACAAATCCTTCCTTACCCTGTTTTGGCACACTCTACTCTAGATTTGGGCGCAATTTTGATGTTGTGCAAGAATCCTTGCCTTGGAGGAAAAATCCTCCACAAGGCCATTTTTGTGCTCTACACCTTGTCATGGGTGCTGAAATCATCAATGTTCAAAGTATTCACCACTTGTTACTAGAAGATTTCAAACACTACTTGCAATAGACTTCTTTGTCCAAATTTAAAAGTTGTTAATCTAAATGCTCTTCCTACTAAATCTAAAAACCAATCTAATCTACTTTACAATCGACAGGGACATGATGCTATGCGTCTTTTGTTAAATGATGATGACGTTTGTCTTTTCACAAGTTGGTTAAATGAAATGTTATTTGGGATAAAGGATATTTTTTCTCAATGTATCACTATATTAAATAAAATTCCTAATGATTTACAATGTATTTTAACACAAAGTATGTTATGGATGTTATGTTAGATAAATACAAATAATTTTATTTTTAACAATCAACCATTTGAATTATTTTTTTATTAAATTATACTTTAATTGAACCCCACAATTACAAATTTATATTACATTAGGATTTAGTTTTCCTCTTTAATTACTATTTTATTAAATTTGAGGCTAGAATTTTGACCTCAATTAAAAAATTATACATAATTCCTATTTAATTTGTCACTTCATTCAAAACTAATGAAAAAATTAGTCTTGAATTTCTACCTAAATTAAAATAAACATTCTAGCCTTATTTAACATATCAATTAAAAAATATCAAAATAGTCTTCTTTTGCTACCTGAATTAATATTTTATGAAAAATTTATGTCATCATTCATTAAAACGATTAAAACCAAGAATGAATTTTCGTTTTTAGATCACTAACAAATTATTTTTTAATTGATATTTCAACATAAAATAACCTCCAACTCTATAACTTTAGTTTTTCTTTAGAAAGAAAATGTCACAAGCATTAGGTCTCTCCATTAGAGATTAATTAGAATTTGTAGAGTTTTTGAAGGGTCAATTTTTAAAGTATATCTTAGTTTGAATATGTTTAACATATATAGAATGACTAGGTAGCTCCTTAGAGTACCTGTAGTATTTGAGTTCTTAAAAACTATTGAATAGAAATTTTTTATAGTATCTATTTATACTATATTATATAAGCTTCAATTATTTTCTTCAATTCTATATGCTTGATGAGTGGTTATCTAATATAGCTCCTTTTAGGATAAATAATAATTTAGGGCACTATAACCCACTTGAGAACTAAAAATCCAAGATTCAAAATCTAGGCTTGTTTACAATAGTAAATATGCACATCAATTTAATTTGATCACCTTTTATCTCTACCTAAATATTTAGTTCTTCCCCCTCTCAGAATAAAATAATCAACCAACATTACACATATTTTTCAAGTTTTTGTAACACAACCTTTAATTATTCAAGAACACTTAGAATCTAATCTTTATTTGTTTAAGAATGGAAAATAACAATATAGAGGTATTATCACCTTTTTATTTCACCACTTCTTTGCAACTATGAAAATAACATAAACAAACACCATCACTACCACACTTATAAATAAGATAATAGAATTATATTTAAATAAGGTAATAGAATTATATTTAAATAAGTTAATAGAATTATATTTATAATTAAAATTAAAATATCTTAGAATTAATACATAGATTCTTCTTGCTTTCTTTAAATAATAGTGAAAAAAAGAGAGATTTAGATAAATTCCTATTGCATAATTCAATTCCCCATTTCTTACCATTTTCTTGCCATGTTCTACAACACTCCATAATAGCATCAAAATTATAAATATAATTGGTTAGATGAATTTGACATTATCTTAGGCATCTTAGTAGCCTCCCACTATAATATCATTCAATTCCATTAACTTCACAAATAACTTTTGACTTATTTAATCGATCTATACAAAAGGAGGTTATCAATAAATACTTTAATTTCATTTCACCATCACTTTGATTATTGGTGTGAATTTGCATTGATTGTTCAAGCTTCAAAATTGATGTAATTGAAAACTTAAACTACTAAATAAAGCTAATATTGTATTAATTGAACTACGAAAGAGATTAAAATATGTGTGAAATAAATTTATAATTACAAAAAATAGTACATAAATGGCAAAGTCAATATAAACAATAAAAAATAGTAGTAAATAAAGAACCTGACATTAGAGGATGGAGCTCACTTTATGCTAGTATAATTGGAGTTATCAATTGATTGAGTCTCTTCGGGGACTGTGAACTAGTCATTCCACCAGCAAGCATAGATATAGTTTAATGTGTAGATGTGCAAAGTGGTGTAGTGTAGTCCTCACATTTTGTTATTTAGAAAAGTTACAAATTAAAATGTTTTCACTAGATTTGAAACCCACTTACACAATAAGAAATATGGAAAATAAAAATAGAAAACAAAAGTATACAAGATGATGTTAAAATATTATAAAATAATATAATTAATAAAATAAGTATAGAAATGCAAGAGACAATGAGATGATGTCAAACCCCTTATGATTAAGAACTCCAATAAAAAATTATACCTCAAATGTTCAAGGAGATATTGGGGTTGCTTAAGACCTTTCCATAGATATTCATGCCCCCAATTTTGTCTTTCAACTTCTAGGAACACCAAGAATATGGAAAAATGTGTCTATATTTATCCTATGTGTGTTGAGGAGATAAAAGCAATGCAAAATTCTATGAATTATACTTCCAGTTCTACAATGATGGACAAACTAGTGTGTTTTTTTGTGTGAGTAACAAGGAAGTTAACCCAATGGTGCCAAAAATAACCAAGGATAGAGTCACCCCAAGTTGTTGAAACCAAGATAGACTATGGAAGTTGTTGACTACAACCAAGACCTTCAAAAGAGTGTTGAAAGGTGTTGATGTGGTTCATGTAGATATAACAATGCTAAGGAGTGTTGTAGAAAGATTCAAAGAATGTTGGAAGGAAAGTTTAAGAGTTGATAGAGTTTTTAGATAGATTTGAAAATATTATCTTATGATGGAAAATGAAAGAGTTTAAGGCCCAAAGAGCCATTCTAAATCATTGGAAAGTAGATACAACCAACTTGAACTTGCAAAATGTGATGAATGCTCAAAAATGACTATTGAATGAAAAATGTCACTTGATGATAACATGATGTGCTAGTGTCCAAAATGTTACAAATTTTGAAAAGACCAAACACTAGGAATAACAAAATTAAAATATTTGAAGCATGATTTTAAACCATAAATTAAAAAAAGCCTAAGAAAAGGGCCAAATGAGTCTAAAAATATGTTAGGGGAGACATACACCAAAGTAGGTCCAAAATATAATATGAATGTGGAAGTATATAGAATTTTTTGTGTTACAATTGACAACACTACATCATCGATAAAATTTGAATATTTTAAATAAATTATATAATAATAAATTTTTTAACCTTCTTTCTCATTGACATTATGAGATGAATTTTGTATTAATATTGATTTTTCAAGGAATCTACACCTTATACATTTACTAAAAGCTCCATTTTGTCAAAATAGCACATCATTTAAATAATATGAAAATTACAAAGAATTGATATTAAGAAACACAACATTTATTATACAAATTCAAACTTTAATGCACGAAAACAAAGAGAAATTTTATTGTAAGAGACTAAAAGTCATGTGAGATTTAAATAGGGCACCGTCTATGGAGGTGAAAATTTGCACCTCCTCATAGTGTATTTACAAGGTGGGGCCCTTGTAAATACACTATGGGGGGTGCAAATTTTTGCCCCCATAGCCATTTCGTTTAAATAGAGTGATAAAGTCAATGGGCCCTTGGTTTGCTGGTGAAGTTGAAAGGTTCTTAATGAGCCCATCAGAGATCAAGTCTTGTTGAGTGTAAGGCTTCGACATTGAAAAAATAGATGAGATCAAGATTGTGCCCTCGACGAATTTGATAGAATGGATACCCCTCAATCTTTGACTCTTAGCCGAAGAAGTTGAGCTTAATGCTTGTACTCCCATATCAAGTAGCTAAAAAGAATTTGTAGACAAACCTAAAAATAATAGAGTGATTAATATTTAAATCGAAGAAAGAAATCTTAACTAAAATAAATTCAAGGTAGGGTTAATACGAAGACTACGTCATTAGGAATTGGATTGGAAATCAAATACGAGTATTGACAATCCTCCATTCAAAAAGACGAAAATACAAGCATTGAGGGTATCGACTCCACAAATTATTCATCGTTGTGTCAACTGGACATTTTCCCGTAAAGAAAATATTGCTTTCCTTCTTCACACGGTTTCTCCCTTCAAAATTGTAATCTGGCTAAGAAGCAAAGGAAATTGCTTGCAGGTGCTATAGGTTGGCCAGCCTTAAGTATCACACACTAAGCTTTGACCAGATGTAGGGTCCGCATAATCCGTTATGTTCAACAACGTCTGTTTCCGTTTTCTAAGCAGTTAGTGCGCAGTTAGCCGCACAACACATAAATTAAATTAAATTCATACTCAAACCTGTCAGAGCTGTCAGCAGTTAACCGCAGTTAGCTGCACAACACATAACCATATCAAATTCAAACTCACTATTCCCGCGCTGGGGAAGTTTAGTGGATGTTCATGAAAAGTTGGGTGAGCTAAATGCTCATACACTTCACAAGGTCGACTGCCACATAGACTGTAAATACCGTGAATGCTTTAAAGGCTTTGATTATGAGACATTTTGAAGACAGTCGTTGTGGTTGTTTCAAGGCATGGAGGAGGCACCTAAGACAGTTAAGTCTTATGCCACTGATAATAAAACATTTGGCCTTTCTAATTTTTTTTTGGTTAAATCATGCATTTAAATAGAATAGAAATAGTTTTTCAATATTTTTAAAATAACTTTTAAATAAAGATGTTATTTTGTCAAGAAGAAAAATAATTAGATTGGAATTCTAACAAAAATGAAAAAATATATTTCATTTTGTTTTAAATTTATTTATAATTGTAATTGTGAATTTGTATATTTTTATC
The DNA here is from genome assembly GCF_030272615.1 of Cryptomeria japonica. Lineage (NCBI taxonomy): Eukaryota > Viridiplantae > Streptophyta > Pinopsida > Cupressales > Cupressaceae > Cryptomeria > Cryptomeria japonica. Next base: position 464,810,613 of record NC_081413.1, on the reverse strand, counting down.
ATTCATATTTAATTTTAGGTCTATTTTAAAGGAATGGATAATGCAATTTCATAGTGACAAACTTACATTGAGTTGGACTCATTTGCGTACCTTTCATTTCTCTCCATTTATTGGAATTTTGATATATTTGAGCATTTTTTTTAAATAGATATAACACATATTCATATATGCTTAACATTTAATATACCCATTATTGCCCGCATTTCTAAACACTCATTCCCCACAATGATATTTAGGTTCCCTTGTCCTAGGTGGAGCCGACTATTCTCAATGTGCAAAACAACACCTAATAAAAAACATAAAATATGCAAATCACAACAGATTTTTATGCAATTTCTACTAGTTCGATTCTCTTAATTTGCCTTTTCAATGCCATTTAACAACAAAAAATCTCCTAAAAAATAATCACGTTATGCGAATTTGTGTTTTTTATCAAGTGCTATTTTGTTTGGAGAATAGCCATTGTCATCCTAGGTCAACCCTATGGCACGAAAGATTAATCTCATGCCACATATAATTAGTTCAAAAATTAAAAAAAATGAAATATTTATTGATCTCATCGAATCCTCTAGTAATTAAAAGTCAATTTAGTGTACATTTGTATAAGAGTGGAGGATGAAAGCTTGGTAGTCGCTAAGGCATCTATTTTTAGTGAAAGGGATATGGAATATTGGTTGTAAATTTGATAGAGGTTAGTTGGATGACCATATATAATCTAGTAAAGTCAAAAATTTATTAACCTTGATCTTTTAAATTAAATTTATATGACTATGCTATCAGAGGATGTCAACATATTTCTATGGCTTGCTCTATGATCCTCAATCAATTGTAAGAACTTTATATATAGAAATCTCATGCCTCAAAGCTAATTTATGTTAGTTATAAGGTGAAATAAAGCTATAGGCCCCATGAAGGTCATGTAGTTGACCAAGTCTAAACAACCTCCAAATTAAATTTGGCATTAATAGAAGGGAATATCCCCATGCAATGTTCACAATAGGTTTGCCTGGACCAAATTTACCACTTGAAGAGCTCCTTTGTTGGTGCAAACTCCCAAAAGGGTGGCATAGTAGAAAACCATGTCTTCTTATCATTTTTATTGAGACTTGAAGAGCACACTAACCCTTGTGATGACCTGGATCTTTTCAAATGTGAATATGACATCACCCCATCTTTTCACACCATACTCTCCAAATCATGAGGCCCAATTAGCATTTGTGAGGAAGTATAATAATTTATTCTATAACTCTCTAGTGGCTTACAAATAAACAACATGGTGAAAAACAATAATTAGATGGATGCAAGATAACCATCATACCTCTAGGATTCTCCTATGTAAGAGAACAACATCATATCTTACAATATACTTTCTAACAAATTCACAATGTAAGATCCAAACATCATCAAATGTCAAGTTTATAGATAGAGAGTAATTTCACATCCATGAACTAGAGATTCATAACCATGAAGTTGAAAGAACACATAGAAAATAGAATATTCACATTCTAATCCATGTGCATGACTATCTAGAGAATTTCTTTATTTGGAGGCACATATATCTTATGGTTTTTAGCAAAGGATAGTTATTATTTTCTTAAAAGCAATCTCTCTCTCTCTCTCTCTCTCTCTCTCTCTCTCTCTCTCTCTCTCTCTCTCTCTCTCTCTCTCTCTCTCTCTCTCTCTCTCTCTCTCTCTCTCTCTCTCTCTCTCTCTCTCCAATTATTCATATCAATATTAAAAAATTATTTAATATTACCTTCAATCTAATATATTTCACTCCCTATAACTAGTAACATCACCAAATTTAATGGTTAGCTTAATTTTTACTTAGTTGTATTTTCTTTAAAATTGAAGCAATCTCTCTCTCTCTCTCTCTCTCTCTCTCTCTCTCTCTCTCTCTCTCTCTCTCTCTCTCTCTCTCATATTCATATCAATAAATTATTTAATATTACCTTTAATCTAATATATTTCACTCCCCATAACTAGTAACATCACCAAATTTAATGGTTAGCTAAATTTTTACTTAGTTGAACTCATGTTTACCTAATTAGTGTAAGGACTCCTTATTGTGATTTTTACTAATTGGCAAACTTTACAAACTTACCTAACCTTGAAACTATAATTAGGTGTTTAGATATGCATTTATCTTTGATTTATAATTTTTAAATATGATTTCCAAATAATGTTAACATATCCTTCTTCTAAGGTTGTGGATCACATTGCCTAGTTATCAATTACCCGCTATAACCACTCTTGCTTAGAACTTAGGGTTTTAAAATCATACATATTTTAGCTCTAACCTAGAAATAATGATATAATGTAATATCTAATTATTCATTCTTTTGATAAAGCTTTAGTGTTTATAACTTTATAGTATGAACTCTCTTGAATTTATATACTTAGATTCTCTTGATGCTACCGTTAATGAGTTCAATATATTTATATGTTTTGTGATATGTGATTCCAATGTTTTTGAGCTACTTATAATATTTTATCACACTATTGGGGTTATAATATGGAAGTATTACATGATTGTTTATGTTGCTCAACTTTTATGAATTGCATTATTATGGTTCTCTTTTAGTAACTATTTAATTTGATATTTTTATAGATTAAATCCCCATACTATATGAATAGTGATAGTGATCATGTTGTGCATGTTTCTAATGATATATTACCTTTAAGTATATTTTGTAATTTGCATGATTTACCTATAGATGATGGGATAGGGCCTACATATTATAATGTTTCTACTTGTAATTATTTATTTTTTACATCCTATAAAAACCTTGTCAATGATCATATGGATTGTGATAATAATGAGGTTATACAACTTGTAGGAAACGTATTGATGACAAAATCTCACCTCCAATTCATGACATTGCATATTTATCTTATTCGTCATAATGATTGTAGGTTTTTTAATATTTGGGACCCCCTATTTATGATTGGGGCCTTATTGTTTCACATTCTAGTGATTATCTATTACATATTTTTCCTAGATATACCTTGATTATTTCTAGATGCATTACCTCACTTTATACATGATGATGATGTTGAGATTTATAATGATTATTCTAGTACTCATTTATCTCATGATTTCTTGTGCTCTTAAAATGATTCATTAACTTGTTATATTGATACTTAATACATGACTAAATTCTAAATCTTTATGAAAAAATACTCCAAAATGACTACAATCGTTCTATGGATAACTTCTTCCTATTTGATTTTCTTAGTATCTAATTATAGACATAGATTATCACATATTATCAATTAAATTGGTCATATTCTACTTATATGACAACCGTTTGAAATGGACTCTTCTTGCTTTCTGTATATTTCATTTTCTAAGTTAGCTCATACTTCATTAGAGCAATAAAAGACGGTAAATTAAATTTTAAAAATTAAAAATATTCGGCAAAGCCTGCATTATGTATACCTCCTTGACCAGTGTTTCAAATGCATATTATATGTGGAACGCGTTATACCCTAACATTCCTTGGTTCTCCATTATTTGAGTGTCTGCATTACGAACTATGAGAGATATGAACATACATCTCTTCTGCCCAAGCCTTTCAAAACGCTATGAAGTCTATCAGAATAGTGAAAGAAATACAGACATTTCCGTGAGTAGAGACGTGTGAAGTGCGATCCACACACAGCCGCTGCATGCAAGGTAAGATCCAGTAGCCACTCCATTCTTATCTGCATCGATACAGCCTTCTCTGGGCAGAGAGAACATTTGAAACAGCGAACTCAAATTATTAGACGGAAGGTTCGTGAAATAAACCTCAAGTTTTGGTAACTCCGAGGGCAGAAGTACTAGTCCCCTATTGCTGCTTTTCAATGGATTGGGCGGGAGATATTCAAAATTGAAATTCAAATTTAACAGTCGCAGTCACTGTCACTGTCACTGTCACTATGGAGAGTCAGAGGAGTGCCCCAGTAAACAGAACGGAAACGGAAAGTTAAGAAGGGCCCACATAGCCACCTAAGCGGTCAAAGCTTAGTGTGTGCTCTTTAAGCCAGCCCCTATAGGTTATGCACAAACAAATTTGTTGAAAAGGCTTTAGAAACTTTCAAGTGACTGCAGTTGACTGTATAACCATTTCTCTCAACCTCTTCCCGGCATCCTTCCTGCGTGTGATAAAATGGGAGCTTTGGAACAGGGTATCGACATCCCTCAATCATGTTTAAGGCAGGTTTTCCAAAAACTATAATCTGAAATACCCTGGTAAATACGTATGCAAAATGTGGAAGCAGAAACAAGGCACATGAACAGTTTACAAGATGCAGATGATGTCTCATGGAATGCGATGAGTGCAAGATTTGAAGAGAAGGGAATTGTATTTGGACAATACTGTAGAATCCCTCCAACATATGCAATGGCGACATAAAGTCAAATTCTTCTTTTCAGAGTCTTCCAGTTGTGCAGAAATGGTAGCTTTGATGTGAGTTATACGCAGAAATGTATACAAATGTGAAAACATAGTCCGGGTGTGTGAATCGCTTACAAGAAGCCTGGATGATATATGTCCTCTTCCCATGCTAGGGTTGCAGGATCATTCATATCTCTCCTTCCCTTTTTCTTTTCACCTCTAATCCCCCATTAAAGTTTCCAGAGCCATCCTCCCTTGTTTTACAGAATGCCTCAAAGATATTTCACCTCCTAGAATACGATACTGTCCAGAACGTCCCTTTTCATTCCCAATTCTACTTTCCTTGCCTCTGATAAAATGGGAGCTTATCGAATAGGGTATTGAAATCCCTTCCCCCTGCATAATGAAGGATTAGATTTTTTTTTGTATCCGAAGAAAAAAATGTCAAAGTACCAACAAGGCACGTGAAAAGTTTTGATAGGATGCTTGAAGGAAATGTGGTCTCAAACCATGCCTTCAATAAATTTTTCACCCTTGCCCATGTGCAATCCCACGTCTCCATTAATGCGTTTATTGCATTTTATCATGAGACCATACTGTGTCTTTACTCTTCCCATTTACCTTACTGACTGAAGATGGAAATTACAAGCATAAGATTTGTTTATTCATTCTTTCTTGGTTTTCTTATCACACTTTCCACGGCTATCTTTATGGCAATACTTATGGCATGTCTTTATAATTTCTTTGTACCAGTGCTCATTAAATCCTCTGTCTATTACGTCCACCATGTTAATGGCAATGGTTCCACAACAGCCTAAGTACGTAGTGTTTGGTAGTTGTTGCCTAAGATTGTATTATTCCAATTTATAAAGCATTTCATAAATACTCAGTTGCCTCCATTGTGTATGAGGGCTTGCATTTCGTTTGGAAATCTATTAGTTTTATGCTTTGTAACTTGGATCTTTCAAGGCATGCATCACTTGAAGTTTATCTTGATAATAAGTTTTATTTGCATGAACTCTATCATATTTTATTTAATAACTTTTATACTTTATCCATTTTGAACATAATGTTAACCCCCAATCTATTATAAAATTTAATTATATCATGGCATATCTATCTATCACATGATGATGCCCTGTTTCCGATTTTGTTGTATAGTAATCTTTTGACTCCCACTAGAAGCGAATTGTGGTTCATTATTTTTTTAACTATCCAAGATAATTAAATAATAATCACTACATATTCCGATATGAAAAATATTCTATTATATTATCTTAATAATTAATATCTAAGTCATATACACTTGCAATAGGGTAACAACCTATATGATTACATTGTTAAACTAATAAAAGTTTTTCTAGACATAACTCTACATGATTGACACATTTTAAATAAAGACCTCTATAGAAATAACAACCATCATTATACCCTTTTGCATTTGAGAATATATATAATTCAATATAAATCTGTTAAAATCCATAAAAACAATTAATAATCCATTTAAAATTAAACTTGCATATTCTTGAATGAAACACAAATAATGCTCGACCCTTACTCTTAGTCTCTCTTCACAATAACCAAAACAAGACAAAGTAAGAAAAGTATTTACCTTAACACCACAAGGTTTGTTTCTCACAACTTGCTTCTTTCAAGTCTAAGGTTGGATCACATGTCGTCAAAATTATCAGTACAACATAGCATCATAGAAAAAGTAACATGCACTTATAATCATCATATAACACCAATATTCCCATTTACTTAATTTACAATATAAAAATCACCATAGATTATTCTTTTAAATATTTTCTTATTCTAGACTAATAAAATATATCAACTTTAAATCATCTTTCCCTTTTTCAACTTTATCCTTAAGTACGAAAAATTCTATAAGCATATTTAGACCATTCTACACATCAACATTATCATAAACTAGCTATTTGAATAATCTAAATCAAGTAATCTAACTCAAAGTAGCATCATGAGTTTCCGTCTGGGCATGAAAACAATTGTGGTGGCCTCGTCTCCTGCCATGGCGAAAGAGGTGCTCAAAACCCGAGTCATGGAAACAGCCAAACTCTTTTCCCACCACAAGTTATCCTTACTGTGGGGCCAGTTTGGACCTCTCTGGCGGTATCTCAGACGAATTTCAACTGTTGAACTTTTCAGCCCACAAATTCTAGAAGCTCGACAACATCTCAGAAGACAACAGATATTTCACACAGTTCGACTGATCTTTGAGAGCAAGGGAAAGCCTGTAATATTCAGCATATGGCGTTCTGCAACTTAATGAATGTGCTGGGCAACATGATCTTCGGCACAAGTTTGATTGATTCATACAATCCAGCCTCTGTAGGATTGAAGGATGCCATGTGGAAAATCGTGAAGCTCTACGAAATGCCAAATTTGTCGAACTTTTATCCCCTTCTTAGATTTGTGGATCCTCAGGGTGTGTAGAGTTGGACTTGCATTAAAGAAAACTGTAGAGTTGAATGCGGTCCCCACAGCACGTCTCCCACATCATGTTTATTAAGGCTGGGTTTCATGGAGGGGGCTTCCTAAAAAATAGAGTGGGCGTTGCTGAGATTTTTTAGGAAAATTTTTAAGCTTGTGGTCCCATGAATTTTGGAGTGTAGTACAGCTTTAAAATTTAAGCTCTTAAATTTAAGGAGGCTGGTGGTCTCAGACTCTCATGAATAACTTTTTATAAGATGTGCATAACAAAAACAAATAAAAATAATTCATTTCCCTCCAAAACTATTTCGGATGGAAGTATTCCAAGTAAAAAGAGTTGACTTTGTCCAATACTTACCATTAAGGATGATGTTTAATGATGTGAACACAAACCTCTTACTCTTGTTGGATAGTTGGTAAGGGAACATATATTCAAAGACCACTTATGTGTCAAGGGACTCATAATATTTCAATTACAAAATTATTGTGCAAATATTTATAAAATATAATGTATTGAAGATGATGTATGAGCGGATGATCTTTCTATCGATGGTGTATCATGAAACAAAGTAGAAAATTGATATGTAAAGTGTATTAGTATTTCTTCTCATTACTATTACATAATTGTGTTTAAAGGTTTCAAAGAATAAGTAGTTTAGGAGGTGTTGTTGAAAGTTTTATGATCATGGTATCTATATTAAGAAAAAATTAAGTTGAATGGAAATTATTTTTATGTTATTTAAATAAGATGAAACAGTGTTGTTTGCACAATAAATAAATAAATAATGGCGATGTTATGATAAGATATAATTTTCTAAAGTTAGCCAATTTAGGGGCAGATGGTAATTCGTATGTCTTTAGGAAGGGTATACCCTCGGATTAATTTTAGGTGATGGCCGTGTCACCCCTTCATATCACTCCTCTCCAAGTCCTCTCCAAGTCCCTCATTTATAAGTTCTAGGAAGTGTGGTCACCGTTTCCTTATATCAGCATTTTGGTATACTAAGATTCAGATATATATATATATATATATATATATATATATATATATATATATATATATATATACTCACATATATATATATATATATATATATATATATATATATATATATGTATATATTTCTAGACAATCCCATATGTATTTATCATCGGATTGATTCATGTTATATGATGTATTCATATATATATAAATATATACATATATATATATTCATATATATAGATATATGTATATATATACAATCATATATATATATATATATATATATATATATATATATATATATATATATATATATACTCATATATATATATATATATATATATACTCATATATATATATATATATATGTGTGTGTGTGTGTGTGTGTGTGTGTGTGTGTAAATAGAAACATACACAATTACACACACACATATATACATATATATATACAGGAACTATATGTATTTGAGTATGTATATATATATATATATATATATATATATATATATATATATATATATATATATATATATATATATATATATATATATATAAATATATATTCATATCCATCCATATCTGAACCTTCATATATGCTTGTTTATATCTCTCCTCACCTGTCCCTAGACACCCAATTCTGTGTGTGGGTGAAAGGGGCATTTCAGGCGTGTAGAGAGGAGATTGGTAGAAGTCTGGTATTTCTGCTCTGGCACATGCAGGTTTCCCCTCCAGTGCAAGTAGTCTGAGTTAAGATTGTCCTGGGCAGCGAGGGTATAGACTTCAATAAGGAATATATCATGTCTTCTAATGACAATAAGGGACTGCCAGGCTATGTGTCTTCGTGCTAAGGTTACTAGTTTTTTTTGATATTTGGTATTCAAGATTCTATGTATCGGTTAGTGTTGGTAATAATTTTAACATAGGATATAAGCCCTGTGTTAAAATTGGGACAGATATCTCTGGTTTCTGTCTCGTTGGTTGTATGATAGAAGAGGATTTTACAGAATATCATAGCATTTGACTTATCTTGGATTTTGAGATACCCTTTCTCTACCGTGTGGGGTTCATTCGGGTTCTTACAAACTACTGAGGAATGGGTGGCATGTTTTTTTTGTAGAGGTTTTAAGGAGGGAAGTAGAGGAAAGTCCAGGCTTAGTCATGGATACAGATATTTAGAAGGTTCTATTTATGATAAGACTCTGGACAGTCCCTTTGCTCTTTTGTTGTTTCACTCCTTTCTCCAGGAATATATATTTCTGTGTGCATCTGTATATACTCATGATCCTGGCAGACTCAATGATAGATTATTTCGCATATTGGGATATAAATATACATACATATGCATATGAATATATTTGTGTTTTGGAGAATCAGATGTTTGCATAGTTAAAAGTAATTAAGGAACTGATAGAAATTGATCCTTTTCATTAGTGTAGGTAGAATTGTAGCCTGGATAATCTCTTAAATTGAAACCCAAAAGGTTAAGATGGTTTCAAGCTAATGGATATCCAGGCTATAATCCTCTTACATAAAAAGAAAAGATACTATTATTCATTGAATGATTGTTGCAAATTATTATGTTTACTATGCTTCTAACAGTCTGGCAAAGTAAGTTGCAATAAGGTTTTGCAGATTCGGGATACAGGACAAAAGTTAAAGCTCGAAGTATTAGTGGCTTCACCAAATTTATGAAGATGGATCCAACCGGAAAAGTGTTGCAAGATTTTATGTACAGAAAGAAACTAAAATGTCTAAATAAGACAGCCTCCATCCTCAGATGAGGATTTGTAAAAATTTACAATTGTTTATAATATCTGATCCCATAAGGGATCTGGGCTAGACCGGAGGTTTTCTTATCTCCATTCTTTCCTACCGGTGCCCACACTGAATGGAGATGTAATATTTTTATAAAAGAAATAAATTTTGGCTTCGGCCTTTTATCGATAAAAAAAAAGATATAATTTTCTAAAGATTTTATAGAGTAAGTTTGATATAAAAAATTAATTATAAAATTCTTAATGTTATAATTGTAAACACTTAAATTTGTAAAATTAATAAGCCATAGTATTAAAGTTAACTATTCTACTTGCTCCAACCAATATTAATATTAAATAAGTGCGAATTTGAAATAAAAATAAAATATGCTAACATATAATCAACACATGCCTCAAGAATTTTATCTTAATTTTTTTATGAGGAAAAACTAGCTTTCATACCACAAATGCTCATCCAACTTTGATGAAATTAACTAAAAAGTAAGTTTAAGTAGATATAAAAAAATATTTCTCTAGTATTTTATCCCCTAGAGAAAGACCCACATAGATTCATCTTATTGCTCCGAATTGAATTATCTCAAAATTATGTCCAAGTTGTAATCTATTTATTTTCATACTCCAAGAACCTTTTAAACATTAATTCAAACTTAGCTCCTTCCATATTGTGTAGTCTCCTCATATGCCCCGCACACTTACCAACACTTGGGTATGTTAGGGCATCATAAACTCCCTAATTTCATAGTGTTTATGGTAAAAATGGAAACAACAACATTGAAAGACTGAATGAATTCAACCACAAAACCCTAGCCTAACAACAACAAAGATCCACCATAACATATGAAGATTACCTAAGACAAATGCAAATCAATCAAAATCACAAAGATTATACCATCACATGTCCAATAGGGTTTGGATCTCCATACTTCCTATCTCCATTGATCTTGCTTGATATATTTGCTCTTAGATTTTATAAATGCACAAGAGCTCAACAAAGAACGGAAATGTGGTTGCAAGTAGGCTTGATCGCATATGAAAGTTCGAATGCTAGAATGCTTAGGAGATTAGCTGATTAAGGTTGATAATGAAGGAAACATCCTCTTATATAGAAGACACTATAAGAAATGGAGGGATAAGATTGAGAGGTGTAAAAGATAAATGGTCGGCTAGGATTAGAGGGTAGGTAAAAGAAATAAGAAAATAATGAGAGGGTAGGTAGTGTAGGAATTAAGAGATGAATGACATGTGTCATGGGTAGAAAAAGTGAATGAATTAATTAAATAAATAAAGATTTATTTAATTAATAGAGGAAGTGGGATCAATTAAATAAATAAAAGTATTGATTTAATTTAGGAAAATGATAATTTGAATAAATAAAAATATTTATTTAAATGAGAAATAAAGCTAGAAGATGATAAATGAATTAAGTAAATAAATAAAGATTCATTTAATTAATAGAAGAATTAGGATGAAGTAATTAAATAAATAAAGATTCATTTAATTAATAGAAGAATTCTGATGAAGTAATTAAATATTTATTTAATTAGACTAGACAATTTTAGGTGTCTACATTTTGCCCTTTGAGACAATGCAACTTGTCGCATTGTTTCAAAGAAGATAAGATGAACTGATACAAAGTTGCCCCAAGATGGGAATGATATTCCCCCTCGAGAGATTGGATGAAAATGTATGAAAAGATCGCAGACAATCTCTCGATAAGAGAGAAGGGCTAGAAAGGACTGACAAGATAGGATAGAGTGACAGAGTCACGGGACAAAGAAGACTGACATGGGAGACGAGGGATAGGGTAGTCTATAAGATAAAATATGAGGGAAAACATCCTCATTTTCATCCACACACCTAAGAGATCAGAGTGCAGAGAGAGAAGAGAGGAGTTAGCAGCGATGGCATTGGTGCACAGATTCAATCGTGTTCGTCGATATCAAAGGCCAACAGATGCAGGAGAGTCGGTAAGTACCGCAAAACCTCCTTGTACCTTTGTTGCATTAATTGTTGTCATAAACGCATGTTAGGTAGGGTAATAAATGTGCATTAGGTATGTCTATAAAAATGTCAAGCAAGGTAAAAAATGGTAAGGCGCGTTTGCGTTGGTGGCAGGCATGTCTGGGTAGGCTAGGCATGTCTACGATTCCAGTAGCGTCTGTGTGCAATGCGAGCGCGTCTGCGAAATGTAGGCACGTTTGTGCAGGACAGGCGCGTCTGTGAAGAACAGAGGCACGTCTGTGTGATTCGGGCGCGTCTGTGTTGAGCAGGTGCATTTGTGAAGTATGTAAGCGCGTTTGTGTCATGAATGCGAGTTTATGTCTTCAAGGTCGAATTGACAGTTCTATGATAAACATACATTGTTGATTGGATAAGTTGCTGAGAGGATACACTCAAGAAGGTTCTCTAGGGAAGACTAGGATAGCAAATAGGGATAGGATTGACAATTCTGTGATAGAACATACGTTGCCCATCAGGAAACTACTCAAGAGGATACACTCAAGCAGAGGCCCTAGGATAGGATAAAGCGAGGCACTTTGTGATGAATAGGGAGTAACATAGAAATTGATAATTCTGTGATAGAACATACATTGTCAATTGTATTAGGCTGAAATTGACAATTATGTGATAGAACATACGTTGCCAATTGGATAAGCTACTCAAGAGGATACATTCAAGTAGGTGCCCTAAAAGATAGGATAAAAGCAACACTTTGTGATGAACAGGGAGTACCACTAGGATAGAGTGCCATATGATAGATATAAGCACTAGGATAAAAAAACATCACTTTGTGATGAATAGAGAGTACTGCTAGGATAGAGTTCCATATGATAGCTATAAGCACCAGGATAAAAAGCAACACTTTGTGATGAACAAGGAGTACCACTAGGATAAAAAGCAGCACTTTGTGATGAACATGGAATACTACTAGGATTGACATAGTTGATTTGCTTGACTACAAGAGGACTTACCTATGCTGGAGTCATGAGAGAGATTCCCTTTGACTCAGAGTTTGTGAGCAGAGCTGACATTTGAGGATAGAGTAGCAGTTGAGGCTATGGGCCTGGAATATATTATGTATGTGCCTGAGTTTCAGGCAAACATGGGGTTGCTGACTGCTTTAGCTGAGAGATGACACTCGTAGACATGTACATTTCATTAGCCGATGGGTGAGATGATAGTCACCTTAGAGGATGTATATAGGATACTGAGGATACCGATCCATGGGGAGTTAGTTCCTTATGATTGAGACAGAGACAGGGATGCACTGAGATGAGTGTTTCAGGATCCAGGATTGGAGATGAGGGCTAGACATGTGGCTTGGGACACCATGACAACAACAGGATTGGCGCTACGAGCGGTGCTGGCAGGAGTGATCAGTGGATTTCTCTGTCCGGACAGGGCGACACAAGGGTTGGCTGTGGGATGGGGGAGGACACTGGAGACTTTGGTGACAAAGCACACCCGGTTTGCATGGGGGTCGTGACTGTTGGCACACTTGTATTATGAGTTGCATCAGTTTGTATATCATGGATCAACAGGATTAGGATGCAGAGTGACATTATTGTAGGCATGGGCATATGACCATCTGTCGGTTATACGTTTGATACACTTTAGAGGTAGGGGACATGGGCGCAGCTATGTACACCTGTATGATATGATTACTTGTCAGCCATGGATTGGGAGGTTAGAGTACTAGCATAGGGTTATTGATGAGATAGACAATGTAGTATGGAGGCCTTACTTAGACTGTGAGGAGTGGGAGGATGATGCAGTGGAGCTGCCATATATATTCAGGAGCAGGTATCTGATCGGTCGGACACCATATATTATTGAGAGGCAGGTGATAGACAAGATATGCAGGCAGTTCGGTAGGATACTGCGGATGCCACGAGGTTTGAGGATGTATGCACAGACAGTGAGGGATCAAGTGCATTTGGGTCCGTTATTATCTTATGATCAGGCAGTGACACAGCTGCAGGAGATGGTTCCCATGCCTTGGGACATTTGGGCAGGTGTAGAGGATGTAGGGATGGATGTAGAGCATATTGCATATTGAGCAGAGCATCCATTTCCACGACTGATGGATCCAGGAGACCCGATAGAGGCAGACGGTGGAGGTGATGGAGATGATAGTGGAGATCGCAGAGGTAGAGGTCGACGATGGAGGCAGGGTGTAGTGGTAGAGAGGAGAGTGGCTTAGAGGAGAGAGGGCGGAGAGGAGAGATAGGTGCATGTAGTGAGGGGTAGAGGTGGATTGCCATTACAGGTGCCAGTAGCATAGGTTCCCAGATAGCTACAGGGACAGGAGCAAGAGCAGACACAGGGTCAAGGTGAGGGGAGATTGGAGGAAGATGAGATAGTATCCTTGAGGGAGATCTGTCAGGGACAGGTAGATGAGATCCAGGATCTGGAGAGGGATACAACTAGACTCAGGAGAGAGCTAAGGGATACTGAGTGGGAGAGGGGTTGGGCTATTCAACGCTATACGAAGGTTGGGACAACACTGAGGGTAGGGAGACAGACAACAAAGGACATAGGGGCTGGATACGCTTATGTTTTGTGGGCAGGGGAGGAGATAGCCTACTGGAGAGATATGCACCATGGAGTGGTACCACTAGATCAGCGGGCTAGGAGCTTCTGGAGACCATCGCGGATTGCGATGACCACTGGAGAGAGAGATAGGAGACAAACATCTAGTGGTGGTGTCATGTGTCCTCAACCACCACCAGATAGAGAGGGCAGGAGAGATGATCCTGGGGTAGGTCCTTCCAGGGCTCAGACTCCGTCGAGGCCAGCCGACTCTGAGGGAGGGAGTTCATCATAGCCTTAGAGGGCTCCCTATGTATCAGTTTTGTACCATTTTGTATGATGACACATTCAGGTGATTGGAGCCATATGATTTTGACATTATTGTATCATGACACTTGTGATTTTGATATATATATGAGATGATTCATCTTTGCGAAAGCTATATGCATGTGTACCTATGTGATGCTTATGATATGGATGTAAATATGTACATGATGAAACACAATATTTTAGTTCTTTTTCTGGGTTTATATGTTATGCAAATGTGAATGTGAATGTATGAAATGCGAATGAACATGATAATACAAATAACTATTTACATGATGAGAATGTAAAATGTGCTAACAGGTGTTGTGTGTAGGATGTGATGCAATTGTGATATCTATATGTATGTATGAAATGCTAACATGTGATAATGCAGGCGCAAACTACATGAAATGCATATATTTTTGGTGTGTCATTATACTCAGTCATGTGATAGCGGGCTACACGGACTCAAGAAGGATGATGGACGTCAATCTAGAAAGGGGGATGGAAGATAGAAGATATGGAAGTGAAAGAGATTCTTGTTCTTTATCATCATTGAGCTTTATTATGGCAAATGGGTTATGACAATCCAGGTATATGTTCGACCCAGAAAGTCATTGTACCTATTTGCATGGAGATCAAATAGTCACAAACAAAGAATGCCCCAGTTCACACTAGACTCACAACGTCCTCATATCCTTGGACAAGTCAAAGCATTACTAAGAGACAATCCATAGACAACAAAGAAAAACAGGTGACGATACCCCATCCTCGCCTTTCTAGTCAAAGACATCCTGGAGATAAAATCTCTAGTCAGAGACATCACGGAAAAGCTAAAAGACATGTCACCAAAAGAGATAAAATCAAAAGAAAAACCAAGACTCGACATCAACATCCACTATAGTCCTCAAGTTTAATGTCTCTTGTCACTTGTATAAGTCTATTTGATTGTGGTCACAATGTGTACTTTCACAAAAGGATAGATAGCACTGAACCATAATGTTATCTAAGTCCGTTGAAAGATTTGATTTGTTGAAGCTCATTGTTGTTGTTGTGTTTCATCTAAAACTGATCGAATCTATGAAACTGATACTTTATTGCAGAGAAGAAAGTGAAACTTTATTGCGAATCTGTGATGCAAGTGCTGCTTTATTGTGGATTATGCACGAATAGACTGAAGAAAAATGGAAGAAACTATACTCCTCGGAACGTTTGATGCTCTTAGTTCCACCCCATCACTAGACGTAGGATTTGCCTCAGCCACAAATAGGAGCTGATTTATTATGGATGGAAAGGGGTGAAAATGAGGGATTATTATGAATGGCTAACCAATCTTAGGAAGATCAATAACAAGCCATGATGGGAATGGGTAATTTTATTATGGATGGATAGGTTGTGAGTATGTGCAAAGTGAAAGGATGAAATGGAATCTTGAAGGAAGGAGGAGCAATGGCGTCGGTGACCTAGTTTTCACCATGGTACCTGCCTAGGGTGCCACCGAAGTGGTTTTCACCGTTGGACGAAATTATTTCTCTTTCCTTTTTTTTCTTTTTTTTTCAATTTTTTTTTTCATCACAAGGCACCTGTTTTCTCGGTTTTTACCAAGTAACGATTTTTTATTTTATGATTTTTTTGTATTTTTTGTATTTTTTTTCTATTTTTTGAATTAGGATATTCTAAAGAGCTATGTGTAAAACCTGCAAAGGTGCATGTTGTTGATAATATCCTCCAAAGGTTTGGCCTCTGTGGTTGAGAGTTGATATGCATCGGATCCATAGGCTGTTGTGATGATGTAAGGACCAAGCCAATTTGGTTTGAACTTTCCCTTCTTCTCTCTGTCTTGCTGATTTTTAGGATTTTCTTTGAGAACTAAGTCACGTACCTCAAATGTGTGAGGCTTTACATTTTTATTGTAACTGCGACTCATATGTTGTTGATAAGCCTTGAGATGATTAAAAGCAGTTTGTCTTCGTTCATCCAATAGTTCTAGTTCTTGTAAGCGAGAGACCTTGTAGTCTTCATCATTGATAATGTTTTGCAAAGAGACTTGTAAAGATGGTAACTCAACCTCAATAGGCAAGATAGCTTTAGCGCTATAGACAAATGAATAAGGTGTGGCTCCTATAGGTGTACGAACACTTGTGCGATAACCCCAAAGTGCGGGATTAAGCTGGATATGCCAATTTCGGCCAACATCATCGACTGCCTTTTTGAGGATTTTAAGAATAGTTTTATTAGACACATCAGCTTGACCATTACCTGGGGGGTAATAGGGAGTGGAGAAATGATGGTTAATATGGAAGCGATCACAAATTTCATGAACATCTTGGTTTTTGAAGGGACTTCTGTTGTTGGTGATGATAAAAAGAGGAATATTGTACAGGCAAATGATATAGTTAAGGATGAATGTAGCAATCTGTTTTCTTGTGACTTGTGTAAGAGGCACGACTTCAATCCATTTTGTGAAATACTATGTGGCAGTGATAATGAATTTGTGGCCATTGGAAGGAGGGTGAATCTTTCCTATGAGATCGAGTCCCCACTGACAAAAAGGCCAAGGAGTTGCAATCGGTTGAAGTTCTTGTGTTGGTGCATGAATAAGGTCTCCATGAATTTGACATTTCTTACATTTCTTGACAAACTGATATGAGTCTTTTTCCATATTGGGCCAGTAATATCCAGTCCTGATGAGTTTCTTGGCTAAGGTAGGGCCACTAGAATGTGGACCACATATTCCTTCATGGACTTCGCGTAATGCAATCTGAGCTTTGTCCCTTTCTAAACATCTAAGGAGAGTGTCGTCTAGACCTTGACGGTATAGGATATCGGCTAAAATGGTGTATCAGAAATATTGGCGAATGAAAGTGTGATGTTCGTTGTTGGATAAGTCAGGAGGAAGGGTGTCGTTATGAAGGTATGTAAAAATGGAACCGTATAACTGGGAATCAGGACCAATGACACATATTATCTCAGTAGGAGTGATCTCATACAAGGGAACCAAAAGGCTATCCACCAAGAACTCATAGTAGGTTTCATTTTGCGATAGACTGATCAACGAGGCAATAGTAGCCATGACATTTGTGGCTCAATTCTACTCTCTTGGTATCTTCTCAAAGGTTAACTTCATAAAATGTTGCTTGAATTCCTCTACCATTTTCTTGTAAGGCATTAATTTTTCATCCTTTGTTTGGTAGTCATTGGTTGCTTGATGAATTACTAGTTGAGAGTCCCCAAAAATATGAATTTCCTAGATCTTCCACTGAACTGCAATCCGTAATCCAGTTGTTAATGCCTCGTATTCTTTTATGTTATTAGTGCAAGGAAATGATAATCGGTATGACTTAGGAATGGAATCCCCTTGAGGTGTGATAAAGAGGATGCTAGCTCCTGCACCATGCTGCATGTATGAGTCGTCAAAGTACAATTGCCAAGGCTTTTGTGTGATACCATCATGATGGATTCACCTGGAAATCCTAAAATTAGAGGAGCATCATCTATCATGGGTGCATCTGCTAACTGATCTGTGATAGTGTGTCCTTTTATTGATTTTCTGTCCACATATTCAATGTCGAATTCACTCAATAGCATCACCCATTTGGCTAGTCTGCCAGTAAGCGTCGCCTTATTGAGAAGTTACTTTAATGGATTGATCCTTGCGACCAACTTAGTTTTATGAGTTAGCATGTAATGTCATAATTTTTGTGAAGAAAAAACTACATTGAGACACACACGCTCAATTGGTGTGTAGTTTAACTCACAACCAACCAAAGTACGACTGATGTAATAGACTGCCTTTTCTTTTCCCTCAACATTTTGTTGCTCTAAGAGTGCCCCTAGTGCTGTTGATGTAGCTAATATGTAGAGTAACAGGGGTTGTTCTAAGACTGGTGGCATCAAGACTAGTGGATTTAGAAGATAATATTTGAGTATCTGAAAAGCCTATTGACAATTATCATCCCATTTGAATTTGATGTTTTTGTGTAGCAAGTGTTGAAAAGGATGACATTTATCTGCAAGTTGTGCTATGAACCATCGTATGGACTGGAGTCTTCCTTGTAAAGATTGAAGTTGACTGATATTTCTCGGTGGTGGCATAATTTATAAGATTGCTTTGACTTTTGTTGGATCGAATTCAATTCCTCTTTTTGAAACAATGAATCCCAGGAGCTTCCCAGAGGTTACTCCAAAGACACATTTCTTGAGGTTTAGTCTTACTTTGTATTTTTCCAACTGATCAAAAATGACTGAAAGGATGTCCAAATGTGTATCTCTGTCTATTGATTTTCCCAAGAGGTCATCAACATAATCTTCTACAGTTACGTGCATGAGATCATGAAAATAGTAGGCATGGCTCGTTGGTATGTAGCGCCTGCATTCTTTAGCCCGAAGGGCATGACATTCCAGCAGAGAGTTCCCTAGGGACAAGTAAATGTTGTTTTGTGCTGATCCTCAGATGCAATTTTTATTTGATTGTAGCCAGAGAATCCACCCATCAAAGATAACATCGCATGACCTACTATGAGATCTACGATCAGGTCGATGTTTGGCAATGGAAAGTCATCCTTAGGACAAGCTTTGTTAATGTCTCTGAAATCTGTGCATATTTTGATGTTGTGATCCAGCTTACTGACTGGTACCAAGTTGGAGATCCATTCAAGATAATCAATTGGGCATATGAATTCGACATCCAATAATTTTTCAAGCTCTACCTTGACTAATAATGCCACTTGTGGATGCATATTTCTTAATTTTTGTTTCACTGGCTTTGCCCCCGGTTTAACTGTTAAATGATGCATTACTAAATCTGGATCCAATCCAGGCATATCGGCATATGACCATGAAAAATTGATTTGTCGCTCTGTGAAGAAACTTATGAACTTTGATCTTTCTTTCTCTATCAAAGATTGTGCCAGAAATATGTTGCGTGGGATCTCTTTTGTACCAATGTTTGTTTTGATGGTCTCCTCTACTAACATGGATGATTTTTCTTCATATGATGTCGGGAGAATGTCGAGCCTTCCATCTTTGGGAGCCTCAGAGAGGTTTTCGCCCTCAAATACGCCCTTTCTTTTTACTTTTTTGGGGTCAGACAGTGCCACAATGTGGTTTTCACCGTAAAACCCTTGATTTGTTTTTATTTTTACATTTTTGCGACTGGAAGGCCCAACACCCTCACCAAAATATGCCACGCTATTGAGTTCTATAGTGTATCCTGCCTTATGGTCCCCAAGAGAAGATCATCTCGTATGCCTAAATAGTCGATAAAGGCTTCATCATTTTGAAATGTGTCGAATTGTACAGGTCCTTCATGGTCCCAGTCAATAAGTTGGTGGTGAACAAGGGGAAGGCCCTCAATATTTTCAATGTTAGCAGGTGTTAGGGTGCAGATACAGTTATATTCATGTATGTCAAGGTAGTTGTCGAGGTCGTCGTTGGCACTCTCCTCATCTATCTTGATCATGAACGAGTCCAAATTTTCATTACTAAAAGCGCATTCCAGAATTGGTGTCGTTGTCCGTCATGATTTCGACCTAGAACCTACAGACAAAGACTGTATGGGATCCTCAGGGGTTGTTTCTTGACCAACTCTGAATTTTCTATGAAATTCCTCTTCTTCTGTGGGTTCACCTGGTTCTCAGAATGTCTCGGTGAGTTCATAGTCACTGGAAGATTTGTCCGAACCCCATTCCCATTCATTAGAGTCAGTTGAATAGCGACTCTCTTGTTGATCATTGGAAATCATGATCTGTAATGCTTCTTCTGATTTGTGAGTGTTTACCCTGGAAGAGATGAAACCAATCCCTTTCGAGCGCTATTTTTTAAATGACAATTCTGGTTGCAAAGGTTGAGTGATACCTTCTTTTCTTAAGCCTAGAGGACTTTTACCATCATACCCAAAATTTTGTAGGATCTGTTGAACACTATGTTTGAAATAAAAAAAAATCTTCCCATAGGCTTGAAAACTAAAAGATTATCGGCCAAGATATTGTATCGAGCATCTCAAAAGGAGTTTCACCGGAAGGATACTTTCATCGAAATAGAGCATGACGTGTAAAGCACTACACAAAAGTATTTTTGGCAAAATATCACTGTCGATAAATAAAGGAAGCCACTCATCGATACTCCAGTTTCATCGAAAAATGAAAAGCAAAAAGTAAAAAGTGATTTCGAAGAAATACAACTGCCGAAGAAATTCATAAAGCATTCATCGAAATGCAAATCTCATCGATAACATTATATCGAACAAGAATAGAGGTGTTTTATCGATAAAGGGGATATCGAAGGAAAAAGACTTTCGAGGAGCTTGCATGAACTTTCACCGAAGAACCGAACTCATCGAAATATGATTTCGATGAAACTTGCGAATAACTTATCGAAAGAAAGTTCATCGAGGAAAAGATGATTTCGATGAGTCTTGAAAATGGTTTTTCGACAGGGGCTATTCACCGAAAAAGTGATATCGAGGAAAGTGAGCTTTCGATGAAAGATCAAAACATTCGGCCGAAGACAAGGGTTTCATCGAAAACTTGACTTACGATCATTTTGGTCAAACTGTACTTCCCGCGAAAGAGTTAAAGGCCCAAGTGAAGAATGTCACATCTGCAATTAAGTTTAAACATTTGAATAGCCGTTGTAGATGCAGAGACATTAACTGTGCACAAGTTGCCCATGCAATTACAGTTGAACTGATCAAATCTTCATAAGAACCAAATTGATGCCAAAAGATTGACAATTGCGAGGAATTTGCTGAGGTTCGTGAACGACAATCTGAAAAGCTAGACATTTCTCCAAGTAAGTGTGATTTCTCGTATTTACTGAAACTATGGAATCTTCTTCTTCTTCTAAAAAGAGTAGAAAAGGGAAAGAATTAAATCCTGAGGAGAAGCCCAAAAGACAGAAAAAGGAAGGTAGAGCTTTGACTCGGGATTTTCTAGACCAGTGCCTGGCATCCAACGTGAGGTCTAAAAAGATCAAGAGTGAAGAAGAAGGATTGGAGGATAGATTTGAAAATTTGGGAGACATATGGACCGAAATCAGGGGACATGAATTGTTCCTATTTAGTTACAAAAGAAGGAATGCTCCTGAGCCCATAAGTAATCTATGGAAGAAAAACTTAGGGAAATTGGTAGTCCCAAATGTGTTTGTGGATGTTGAACTAATGAAAGCCCTGGTAGATTGCTATAATCCGAGAACCAAAACCATATGCGACTACCGAGGGAATCCCTTGGTGGTGATTAACAAACAGACTATTGATATGGTGTTTGATCTAGACTGGGAAGTAGAGGAGAAAATCGATATGCAGAAACTGTCGCAATAATTCTTCAGCTTGGAAAACATCTACAGGACATGGAGATTACCTATTCACCTGCCGAAAGTGGGTGGGTCCTTTGTTCCGTTCAGCAAAGATGACAAGATGCCCTAAATCATGGGTTGGAGAAGTTAAAAGGGGACCTTGTGAATATCCATTTTTCATTGTACTCTTTATTGATGCATATTATTCTTTATTGTGGACAAGAAATCAATTTCTGGTCAGATGATTTCTGCATCAAACTTATGATAAGAATGGTTTGAAAAAACCAGTTCAGTTGTGGGTTTCTGCATGGGATCAGAGATTCATGAACAACCAGTACTGGCACTTTCAGGAATATTTTGTGAAACCCCTTAGTGCGGCCTTTGGGAAACATAGAGATTATACTCTGTCCCCTGAAATTAAGATATTTCTCAGGCCAAAAGACTTCTCTCCGGAGTCACAGATTGATCACAATTGGGGTGATTGGTATTGCCACAATAATCATACAGAAATCAGGGTATTTGGGTATGAAGGAAAGCCACACATGCTTCCAATTATAGTACCAAACAGGGTGGCTAGCCTGGAGATTGTGAGACAACTATCTACTGTCAGTGCCAAACATCTTACGGATTTCGGTAATCAGTCCATCGTTCCAGGTTTATTGGTTTTTTATGATTTTATTGTTAAAAGTTCAAAAAGTTATCATCTACTTCAAAATAAATTAGACTACTATGGCATGACTCTAGGTGAACCTAGAGAGAACTTTGATCCTGAGGGATATATAAGAGCTACCAGGGCGTCACAAAAACTAAAGGCTAGAATACATGTGGCTAAAATGCCAGATGACTTGATCAAGAACCTTGAAAGAGAGGAAGCCAGGGTTTTGAGAGAAAGGAGTGAAATGACTTGGGAGGCTTTCAAATGGAAAAGGGCAAGGGGGATGGTGGATGGAGATTTACTTGGAAACCTCCAAGATCCTCTGGAAATAGCCAAAAGGCTACTCCAACATGAAGTAGAAATCATGCATAGAGTGCCCCCACAATTCCTTCATTTTATCAACACTGAAAAGGATAGTCAACCATTGGCTCACATGTCACCAAAATCAACTGCTAGTAGTATCCCTGCTGATTCTCCTAGAGAAGATTATCCTCCTAGTTTTGAAACAGAGGTGAATATGGACACTGGTGAAATTAACATTAAAGATGTGTTGATATAAGGATGACAAAGCATGAAGATTTTGTTGCTGACGACGGATTCGCCTCTTCGAGGGAATTCCTTTCATTTTTGTACCAGTATAAAGGGGCACATGTGAAACGAAGCATGGTTGGAAGACCAGAAGAGGAACAGATGAAAAGACTAGAGGAAGAAATTGATACCCTCATGAAAGATATGACCCCTGAGAAAGGGAGAAGATTATTAAAAGAGGCTGGTATTATCATCTTTTCTGGTTGGGACATAAATTCAGCACTTCTGTTTGACAAATTCTTGAAGAAGCAAGACTTGAATCAACAGGTGTTGCCTCAGGAGATAGACAAATTATTCCTAGGCTTCGGATATGATCCTGATAAAAAGGCTCTCCTACAGTGGGCGTTATATCCAAAGGGAAAAAGGCCTATTATTGTGGATATCGAAGAAACCTTTGGACACCTCATGGTTCATCAGGTTGGAAAGACTGACCCTAGGGTCACTGCTAAATTAAACTTGGATGTTGCCAGATTAAATTTGGACCAGACAGAATTTTTGGTCAGGGAAAACATCACTTATAAGGGGTTGTATGAAAAATCTAAAGAGGAGAATCAAAAGTTACAAGTAAAAATATTGCAACTTGAGACAGGGACTCCCATAAATGAATATACCTCATATCCCACAGGACGTAGCTTGGATGATGTTTCTGATGCTCTGTACTGGAAGTATCAAGCAGATATGGCTACCAAACAGGCAAATAGTATCCAGCAAAAGATGGATAAAATGGTTAATGATATCATCGGACACCGATTCAACACCATGCTTTCACATGTTGAACAATATTGGAAGGTGTACACTAGAACTATAAAGGCATTAAGAGAGCATGAGAGATTAAAAGCACGATTGCACGAAGTACTAAACAGTGTTGATACGATGACGCCAGAGGAGAAGGCTGAAGGGACTGCGTACATGGAAAATCATGTTAAACTCGAAGATGCGCTAAGAAGAGATCTTAAGGAATTGGATGATGGGAGACCTATTGGAATGCCCTCGGTCTATAAAGAAGGAGATGTAATATCTTTGGAGGATTTGCGGAATGAGCTTGTCAGCATCAAGGATTGGGCTTTATCAAAAATGGATCGAAGCAAAGACATGGCCCCTACCGTCAACCAGATGATATTCGAATACCTGTCACAAGGAGAAGAATTGAAGAAACAGAGTGCTAAAATCAAAACCTTCAAAGATGATGATTATATTCATCATTTAGGAATTCTTAATCTCTTTTTGCTTAAATTTGTTAAGAACATTCGAACTAACGATTAGCATTTTGAAAAGACATGTCTTTTCATGAATAACTTTCGTTCTCATATATATATGAGAATGGTTTTTGTAATATGGGGGACGATATACATAAGAAGAAAATAGCAATGTATGATAGCCTGTAAGTCTTTTTTTTGTACAAACTTCGATGGAATACATGCTATGAACTGTTGTTTTTCTTTGCATATGTGTTGTGGATTATTTCACTTTGTTCTGGCAATCGTCTGTGATATTATCTAAAGTGATAAGGTTATTCATATTCTTGAAATCAAATTTGTGCTTCATGTTATAAGGTTGAAACAAGAGTTTTGCTTGCGAATTGTAATTGTTCCTCGCAGTACTTCATTGATTGGTCCCTTAAAGGTAGGGTTAAATTCATTCAATCAACGTATGATATAAGCATTCAATTGATCCCAAAAGAAATAATAACCGACAGGTCCATAAAGGGGTGGATTAAAAAACTGTCTCACAGGCTCGCATGATAAGTCCTAAAGAAAGTATAATGACTCTGTAGCCCAAACAGCAAAGAAGGCACTGGTTAATTTCAGATTACACTTATCACTATATTCATCATATGTTATTTTAAAGCAACAAAAGTAATTAGGAAACATAGATCGAATAGCTTCTACAACAACAATCTTGAACTCATCTGCTATATCTCCATTCTAGGAACCTTTGCCATTCTGAGACTAGGAGATATCAGATTAAGACAATAAATCTGCTATAAAAAGCACTGGTTATTAGAAACAGCCGGTGAATAGGTATACCCGCCTAGGTCCTGCAGAGCTTGAACTGAGAGAGTTAACATCTAAACAGGTTTGCTCTATAAGTTGGCCAAGTCAATTGGAGGGTTTGATCATAGGAGTTGGCATTTCCTTAGAACCTATCCAATCTGTTGATTTGAGACCCAACAGGATCTTGAATCCTTTGCCATATTTTTCACATGGTATCTTGATGTGATCTTGTGTACCATCTTCAGGGTCTTTGTAAAGCATTTTGTATAAGTCTTCTTCTTCCATTTCACCCCACCTTTGGAATATAGTAGGATCCTATTTTAGTGTAATGATAGATACCCATTTAGAAGGATGTGGTCGTCCATATTCTTTTGGTGAACTCATAACTTGTCACAAGCACATGGTTTGATTCAAAGTGTATTCATCCATGCCTTTGCCCTGATATATCCCTTTAAGCTCACCTTGCTTTGGTGTTGAAGGTTTTAATGATTCAGGGTCAATATATGCAGAAGATGGGATAGATTCTCTATTAATTGGAATTATTGTCTCGGCTTTTGGCCTCAAGTTATTGCAGTATATAAATGGATTAGGATCACCATTAACTGTTACTTCAACTCCATTGTGAGGAAACTTAATGCATTGATGGTATGTAGATGGGACTTCTCTGATCTCATGAATCCATGGGCGTCCTAGCAATATGTTGTAAGTGAGATCCACGTCTAGGACTTGACAAACCACATCCTTTGTAACCGGCCCAACTCTGAGAGACAAGGTGACTGTGCCTTTGGATGAACACTCTTCATCATCATATGCCTTGATGGTAATATCCCAATTGTATTATTGTGTTCAAAGTACATATATTGAGACCAACTCCTCCATCTATCAGGACTCGTTTTATTCAATGTTTGTGTAGGAAGGCTTCAACATGTAAAGGTACATTATGTGGTTGGCTCACAGAGGCATCATCAACTTCTTTGAATGTAAGGGAGTGTGGAACAGAAAGGTATCCCACCATGGCTTGAAACTGGTCCACATTCATATCAATGGGGATAGGAGTGTCTCTCAAATTTTGTCAAGAATGGCTTTATGTGCGGGGGATATGCGTAAAAGATCAAGGATGGAGATGAGCGCAGGCATCCTCCCTAACTGTTCTACCAGGTCGTACTCAGGTTTGGTTGATGAGGAAGTAGTGGTTTTAGCTAGAGAACCATGCAAAGTGACCTTACCCCGATGAGTTGTGACATTACATTTAGAGGTAGATTCAAAAGAAGGTCCAATGCCTTTTACGACAACTTTGGGCAGAATTTTCAGGTGTTTTGTCCTTTATGATAATGGTAGAGACATAATTATCCATTGAAATGTGATTTAAAGTTGAATCATCATTATAGGATTCTCTGGTATAGTTAGTCTACTCATCTGTGGCTTTCATTTTTCCCTTGTCATGTTTAGGGAATGGTTCCTTAAACATCTCATGTTCTTGATTGGATGAATGTCCTTCAATCTCAATGTCACCTCTATCAATAAGATATTGTA
Organism: Cryptomeria japonica; assembly: GCF_030272615.1. Lineage (NCBI taxonomy): Eukaryota > Viridiplantae > Streptophyta > Pinopsida > Cupressales > Cupressaceae > Cryptomeria > Cryptomeria japonica. Next base: position 464,784,115 of record NC_081413.1, on the reverse strand, counting down.
TGATGTTCTTCAACCGATGATAATTTCCTGTTTTATGTCCCTCGCTCTTGTGATACTCACATTACTCATCATCATTCCACCAATTTGGTTTAACCTTTGGTTCATATGGAGGATTGTCAGGAATTGTTATTATCTTGTTTTCCACTAGCTTCTTGAAAGCTGATTCAAGTGGTTCTCCCAATGGGGTGTATTTCCTTCGTGGTTTGGAAGTTGTTTGAGTATTCACTTGAATGTTTGTAGAACTTGATCCAGAAAGAATGATTTTGGGTCTTACTGTGTTAGCATCAACAACACCATCATTTACTATGTTCTTGTTTTTGTTCCAAAATCGTGGCTTGTCTTTTCCTTTAAAGTCCTCTTTGTTTTCTTTGAATATCTTTATTACTCCTTGTTCCGTTAGGACCTTCTTTGTTGCTAAGCCTTTTTTAATGACGTCCTTGAAAGTAGACAAACAAGCTTTTCTCAAGTCATAACCAATGTCTTTGTTGACATTATGGGTGAACATCTGTACCATTTTTTTTTGTGGAATTTCACAAGAGCATCTGCTGGCTAAATTCCTTCATCTTTGTAAGAATGATGAAAATGACTCCCCATCTTTATGCTTGGTGTTGCACAAAGTGGTGACTGATATGTCTGTCTCTATGTTGTATGAGAAATGTTGTATGAAAGCTTCTGCTAGATCACCCCATGACTTAATTCTAGGTGGAAGTTGGGAGAACCATTCCAAAGCTTGATCACCTAAGCTTTGTGGGAATAATATCATCGGATATGTTTCTTCTGCTGCTCCCTCAATGCAGGCTGTGAAAAATTGTCTTATATGTGCCTTAGGGTCCCCTTTGCCTCTGTATTTATCAAACTTAGGTGTCACGAAATGTGTAGGAAAATGAGGCATTGGAATGCCTTTGTCAAATGGATAGGGACATATGTCTCTCATTCTGTAAGCTGGTGTTGGTGTATTTAAATCCTCCATTTTCTTTTGTAAGTCCTTAATTTGTTGTTCCAAAATGTTCTTAGGTGGAGACCGACTTCGTAGACCATATCGCATGCCTGAGCCACCAGGTGGAGGGGAGCATACTGCATGTATGGATGGTATTGATCATACACATGTTCATATGGAGGAGGTCTATAATGATGTTTCATATAGGAACCACCCAGTATAGAGTCATAATGAGGAATAGAATATGTTCTTTGTCCATGTATATCATATTCTACAAGTATGTCATGAGTTTGCTCTAGTGTGTTGCCCCCAAATTTGACACGGGGTTTCCTTGTGTCCAAATTTTGAGCATGCCTTTGGATATCCAATTGCTTTTGAGGTTGGTCCTTAGCATTGGTATGCAATTGAGTGTAGTTATGTGCATAAGACTTCCATAATGGTCTGCATAGACGGAGTTGTTCATGAGATGCTCTTTCATGAGTATCATAAGCTTGACCATGTGTATTTGGGACCTCGAGTTTTTTAAACAAGGATGATGGAGACTCAGGCACGAAACGTGATCCACTAGTACCTCCACTATTAGGTCTCCTTTGATCCATGTTGGGTTGAGTTTCTTAAATAGGTCGATTTTCCATTATTTGAGACATGTCAAAATCATGAGGTATCTTGGCTCCACTTTGTGCCATCACTTGTAAGAAATATTGTCTCTCTTCTCATGATTTCCTCAACCAATCTATTAAAATGGGGATCCATGATGGAGTCTTCCACTTCTGCTGAATGTGCGGAAAAGTTGTATGTATTGTCATTGTGTATATCATTGTTGTTTGTATTATCCATGTTCTCAATATTTTGAGTGTTTCTATAAGTGTCCATGTTAGGTAATGTGTTATGATCAGAATTGAAGAAGATATCATTGTCATACTCATAGGCACTCATGTTTGCGGTCTCTCGAGCCTCTTTAGCTTCTCTCCTAGATTTTTGGGAACGGGTTTCAACCATGAACTATGTCTTGACCAAGATGTGTGAGACTAGATGAAAATGGAAAGAGTATGGAAGACTAAGAGTTGGATGGAATGTAAATGAATCTAAGGTGTACTTGCAATGTCCAAAGTGTAAGACCAAATATGTATGTAGTAGAGTAGGTGTGGTTTCCTAAGAGATGATAGTTTCTCTTGATGAGGTAAGTTGACCTTGACTCTAAGTAAGAACAAATGAGACCCAAAGGTGATAGACCTTGATGACGGACCACTTAATAAAATGTTGTTGTATGTAGTGTGTTGACAAAGTAAGATGAGGACAAGCAAGTGACCTTTTGACTTAAGTTTAGACAAATGTGAATGCAATGCAAGATGTAAAGCAATGATGAACTTTATGAGACCTAAAGACAAGTGAAATGCTAGATGAAAACCCAAAGAGATAAACTAAGAAGCTCAATAAGTCTGAAACTGACTGCTCTTGTTTTGCCGGACTGTAAGTTTTTTCAATTTTGAACACAGACATGCCTGTATACTTCATAGACGCGGTTAAATGACACAGACATTGTTGAAAACTACACATATGTGTTTTTGAGATTTTGTAAATGCAATCTTGCTTGTGATAACACATACATGTTTTTGTCTTGCACAGACACGACTAAATGACACAGACGTTGTTGAACACTGCACATACGCGTTTCTAGAAACTAAGTGCAATTTTTCCAATTTTGTAAAGTTGTTGTTGTGACCAAACCTGATTTTTTGACTATTTTTCATGACAGGAGGACACAATGTTGATGAGGACTCAATGTTCGCAAGTGTTTAGACTCAAAATGACTCAAAGAAAAGTGTGTTGTTTGATGTAAAAAATGTTTTGCATACACTTGAAGACACAATTTTTTGATGTTTGGTCTTGAATGTTCAAATGTTTAAAAGAAGACAAGCACAATTCTTATGGTTGGCTGGGACAATAGTTGTTGATCCCACATGGGGTTTCCCCCAAGGCTACGCTATTCAGAGCAGATACTTAGATGCTTGACCCCACTGGCTCCAACCTCAACACTCACTTCTCTGAGGAAGCCAAGCATCAGTCCCCATGAAAACTCCCCTTGGCAAACTTTGTATCTCTACTAAGAACCTTATGTGTGTGGGCCACTCCAAAGGTCCGACCTCCTGCCCCAACAACTAGAAAGATTTTGGCTTTCTAAAACAAAAAGGTGCTAGTAAGGGCATATTCCCGTGTGGCCATACATGTGGCACTTTCAGCTCTTTAAATACAAAAGACTCCCAGCTGGTAGGGGTTATGCCCTGCAATTGATCAAATAAATTTGATCAAACGGGTTTATGGGGAGACATAGTGTCGGTATGAACTGATCAGCACACGCTACTCATAGATTTCACCATGGATACAGTTATTTATAGTGGTTCGGAAGAGGTGGGTTTTCCTCGCTACCACTTGGGTCGTTCTCTCCTCACTAGTAGTCCTAATGACCACACGGGGAGACATGCCCTCTAGAGATTAAACAAAAAGAGCCTATTGCTCAAGACACAAAAAACACTGGTTAAATTTTAGTGCACCAATTGAAGTGTTTGATAATCTATGAAAACAAGGCACACAATAAAGATCAAAACCCATGCCAAAATTCTGCAACAAAGATTTGTTATTAGTTTTGCAATAATATCCCTCCTGCAAGCACACAAGTTAGGTAATTTTAGATCCAAAATACTTTGTGAAAAAGGGGCCTTTGACAAGATGTGTTGCTTCAAGGACAAGTTGCACCAATTTGTTAGCTAGATCACAAGATGTTAGCCTGAAATAAACCAGATCTAAAATCCAAATGATGAAATGAAGCCTTAAAACTGGAACAAAAACTAAAAAATGTGAAATCAAAAACACAGACACGATTAAACCTAACACAGACGCAGTTAAAGATCACAAACACACCTAAAACCCTCACAAACGCACCTAGACAACACAGACGCGACTGAAAGATGCACAAATGTGATTCGGAAATGCAAACGCGACCTTGCAATCTGCAAAAAAATAAAAAAAATATCGAACGCAGACATGATTAAAGAGGTCACAGACGCGACAAAAAATAAAAAATGTGATTCCAGGATGCGTAGACGTGGAAATGTCAAAATATTGTCGGAAAATGTCAAATCTGCAACTTTCAAAACACAAAATCTGTGACAAAAGATGTTAAATGCAAAAGGACAAGTGTCCCATTGGGCATGCCAAAATGTTTATGGTAAAAATGGAAACAACAACATTGAAAGACTGAATGAATTCAACCACAAAACCCTAGCCTAACAACAACAAAGAGCCACCATAACATATGAAGATTACCTAAGACAAATACAAATCAATCAAAATCACAAAGATTATACCATCACATGTCCAATAGGGTTTGGATCTCCATTCTTCTTATCTCCATTGATCTTGCTTGATATATTTGCTCTCAGATTTTATGCGTGCACAAGAGCTCAACAAAGAACGAAAATGTGGTTGCAAGTAGGATTGATCGCATATGAAAGTTCGAATGCTAGAATGCTTGGTAGATTAGCTGATTAGGGTTGATAATGAAGGAAGCATCCTCTTATATAGAAGACACTATAAGAAATGGAGGGATAAGATTGAGAGGTGTAAAAGATAAATGGTCGGCTAGGATTAGAGGGTAGGTAAAAGAAATAAGAAAATAATGAGAGGTAGGTAGTGTAGGAATTAAGAGATGAATGACATGTGTCATCGGTAGAAAAGGTTAATGAATTAATTAAATAAATAAAGATTTATTTAATTAATAGAGGAAGTGGGATCAATTAAATAAATAAAAGTATTTATTTAATTTAGAAAAGGGATAATTTGAATAAATAAAAGTATTATTTAAATGAGAAGTAAGGCTAGAAGATGATAAATGAATTAATTAAATAAATAAAGATTCATATAATTAATAGAAGAATTTGGATGAAGTAATTAAATAAATAAAATTGGACAATTTTAGGTGTCTACACATAATATATCTCTTTTTCTTGGGGTTTAGAGAGAAAGGTAGTGTGCAACAAAAATATTTATTTCGTAATCATAGGAAAATGAAACACACAATCTATGTTGTATCCTTCTACTCTTCCCTCATGACTAACCATTCCTCTAATTTTAACTAGGCTCATTTCTTTCTAGAGATTTGGATGAATTATGCAATGATCTTATATTTCTTGGTGTTTCCCACATGTGTTCATCCTTAAATTCCATAACCCATGTGTCCACTCTTTCCCCTACCTCTACCACTTCCTTGAGTCTATTAATCTTCCTAATAGTCATGTCAAATTCTAAAAGGAGTCATTTGTTCACCAGTTCTTGTCGCTTCACAAATTTGCCTGTAGCTTTGAGATACTAGACTCCAAATTAAGAGGGCTCTTCTTAGGGTCAAAAGTCTCCTAATTACATAGGAAGGAAGAAACCTCCTTGGATGCGATAGGGAACCACTTGGATTTCTAATCATAAGAAGACTCTGAATCCTCGATCTCCTCCTGTTTGCCTAACTCTAGCACCTCTACTTTCCTAGGAGGTGGAGTAGAAGAGGGCTTCTCCTTCACTTCTCTAATGGGGTTAAAGTGGGTGGGGACAAGCTTAGGATTGGAAGAGGAACCAAAAGCAAGGTTGGTTTTTTCCATAAGGGCCTCATAAATCTTAATCACCATATTTGGGTCCGGTAGGGGGTTAGGGGGATTCGACAGGGACCCATTAGGAGGGTTTAAAGCAAGGTGAATATTATATAGTCTAAGAATTAAGCCTTGATGGAGGGGCAGAGAAGTTTTAGCTTTATCTATAGCAACAAATTGAGATAATGAAGATCAAACCCAATAAGTGAAATTCATCTGAATACCATACCTTAGGTAGTTTAACATAGGGAAAAGAAAAGTGTGAAATCTTTTGTAGCATCCATCCAAGGTGAAGAATTTCATAAACAGTACGACCACATCCTTCCATTTATTAGGGAGTTCTTCCATGTTATACCAAATTTGTAGCCTCGATACCCCTTCTCCCATGATGAAGAATCCTTTGAATTCCTCTTTGTAACACCCCTTTGGCTTCTTCAGGAAGGTAATTCCATATTGCGGAAGCCCAGTAATACGACAATCAAATTTAGCATGACTTTCAAGGTGACATTTCCAATCTTCACCTCCTCTTTTTTCCAAGCCTGTGCAAAATTTTTGGAGAGATCTAAGCCAAAATGTTGCATGCCCTTGACATAACTGTCCAAATTCCCTTTAACGAATTTCTACCATAGCTTTAGTTTCCTCTTGAATTCTTCACATATATCAGGTTCCATTTGAATTAAGTCCACCCCATCTCAAACATAGAGAGCTTTGGAGAAGAAACTAGGTAGTTAATGCAAAAACTAGTTGTTTTGAAACAACGGTGCTTACGAGGAAGAAGGACAGTGACACTACTTTTCATAAAAGACATATGCCACCATAGCAAAAAATGACTAGCCAAATGGGTGGGGAAGAAAAGGATAAAGGTGATTTTTTAAAATTATACCCCATCATTAATTTTTTTGTCCTCAGAGATTAGTACACGAATTTAATCTACTATATCACAGAAATTTGTCTAAATTTTTAAATATTTGGAAATTGGTCCTATTGATGCCAACCCATCTACAACTTTGTTGGCTTCCCTTCTCACGTGACAAATGAAAAGATGGCTAATTATTTGAATAAGGGTCTTACACTTGCCACCAAGACTTCACATTTCTATTCTGGAGTAGCTTTGTTCTTAAGAAGAAGGATAGTGTTTCATGAAACACCCTCTATTATAATTTGATTATACTTTCTTTTATTGATAAAAATTAGACAGTAATAAATGGAAGCCATCTCCACAAAAATAAATGTTTGTGTTCCCAAGTTGGCCACATAAGACAACACAAAATTACCCTTATGGTTGCAAACGACAACACCCCCACCAGCTCGACCTAGGTTTCCTTTGGACGAGACATCAAAGTTCAACTTTAATCAACTAGTGTTAGGGGGGCATTTGATTGAATTTTTGAAACCAAAGAGTCAAATAAGCACCAATTTTTAGCCACTTTCCAATCCAGAGCTAAGGGGGGACTAGAGTGCTTACATTTTTAAAATTAACTCATATTTTCCTTAACCTTAGACAATATGGTAGCAACAAGCCTCTCCTAGAAACTCTTGCTATCCCTAAAAATTCAATTGTTTCTTTCTTTCCATGGACAACAACCAGAATGGAAAAAGGCCTACCACCAAAGATTTTAATAAGGGGATGATTTGAATGGGGATACCAATTAGAATTGCAATCTTTTAAATCTCCAACCCAAATCCAATTAACAAGTAACAAGCTGGAGATCCTTTGTCTAACATTCTATGAAAATTCATAATAAAACATAATGTGATTGATAATTTCTTCTTCATTATCACATAACACATCTATTAGCAAATTGAAAACCATGTCTTTTGAGGTTATCAATAGTGAGGATCCTACCATGACAAGTCATCCACCAGATGAAACATACTTTAGGGATCGTGCAAGTTCTCCAAATGATAAACCAATTAAATTGTGGGGGAGGGGAAGGAGAAGCCAACTCAAATCTAGAATGGATTATATACTTACCATCTTTGGAAGAAGCCTAGACTAGTTTGTCCACATCTTTCCTGAAAAACTTGACATTGCTAATAATCTCGAGGAGTTCCAAAGGCAACATTTTTAAATGAGGATCAATGTTAGATGGATTCAAGTTCCATTTTGGCAGGGAGGAGCAAGGAATCTAGTAATCACTCACTAGGACTCCAAATCTTGCTGTCAAGATACCTTCAATGGTAGAGTAGACCGAGTGGAATTGCAAAAGGATACAGGAAATCCATGGGTCTTTCTAGAATCTCACCCTTTGACCATTACTAATTTTCCACTATTTCCTTTCAAAAGAATATCTTTAGTTTTTATCAGATTATTCCAAACATGGGATCCACTTAGAAGTTCCACAAAGAACAAGAGGGAATAATTGTCCCTTTTGTGAAGGTACTTAAAGTTCATGACAAACAACCAATCAACCTCTTCAGAAATAAGTCTCTAGCTAAATTTAGCCATAAGGGCCATATTCAAAGAGTGGGAATCACAAATACTAAGACCCCGAGTTATCTTATTATAACACACTTTACCCTAATCTAGGAGAGACATTGTATTTTTCTTCTTGACCCCCGACCAAAGGAACCTCCTTTAGATTTGGTCCAATTTCTTGGCCCAAGACGTTGAGATATGAAAAAGAGATAAAATATAAACAACAAATCATTGGAGGGAATATTTTAGGAGTTGAATCTTATCCACATTATTAAGAAGAGAACCCTTCCATCTAGCCAGCTTTCTTTTAATCCTTTTGAACAACCTAGTCCAGACTTACTCTAGCGCCTTCCTAGTAGTTAAAGATATAATTAAATAAGAAGAGGGGAGGCAAGCAATCTAGCAATTGAAGTTGGAATCAAGGAACATTGGGGGGGCGAACCAGTGTTATGCAATTTTTAACATTCTTAATATGTCCTTTAAACCACTTAATGCAAATGAATAAAATTAGAGTGCAAAAACGCAAAGTAAATAACCACAATGCCATAACACCAGGATTTTTATGTGGAAACCCAGTTAAGGGAAAAACCATGGTGGGATTGAGACCCACAATATTAATATACCTTGTTAGAAGTATAATAATATTACATGAGGGGAATGCACATACATTCAAGCACACTGCCTAGAGCTCACTACTCAAATGTATATATGACATAAGTGAGAGCTATCCATAGTATGTATAGATAATATGCCAAAATTATCATCCTAGATGTGAGGATGAATTTTCCCTATTATTGGTGTACAAACTATGGAGCTTCTAATCTCTAAAAAGGGATATATAGGTAGGGACATTATGAATGAACCCTCGAGGTACAGGTCTAGTTCTAGGGATGATAGACTAATATTTTGAGGGAGCTTACTGTATTAAATGTGTGTCATAATATTTTTACCATATGGCTATGGTTGGTAAGGTTGAAGCTACTAGCATTTATAAGGTGGATATAAGTTTCTTGATCATTTAAGATATTTTTTGAAGTGTTATGATAATGATGTGAAAAATTTAGTAGTAACATGGGTGGATATTACAACAAGTCACATAAGAAAGATACAAAATGGAGGGTCAAGTGCATGAAAAAAATGCATCGTGGACCTAAAGAATGTGAAGAGAAAAAGTCAAATTGCATGTTGCAAGGGAAGTGAGGAAATTAATTAGGGAAAATAATGGTGGGGAGCAGAGATAAACATGAAACGTACAATTTAAAAGTTAAAAATAGATAAGACAAGTCCATAGTACAAGCTAATGGAAGTGCAATAATAAGAGGTAGGGAAACCGCTAATAGCTTGCAAGGAGGAAGTATCATGGTTTTAGGGTGTAGAGGTAGGAACATAAGCTGAAAGTTACATGTGGGGGAAATAAATCCATGCACAATGAAAAGTGCAGAGAAGAAGAGCACAAGCACAAGAGGCATGCTTGCAAGCATTGCAAGGCTATGTGCAATCCTAGTAGCTTTCTTTAAAGTGAATGCCTTGAAGATGTGGTGTATGAAAGAAATGAACAAATATGTGTAGGCTACCAAGAGGTAGACATGGACCCAAGGGACATTAATTCACACATAAAGGAAACTTGAATAGGAAGGAGGCACAAACCCAAGCTAGTGGTTCATGTAGATGAAATATTTCATAACAATATCCAAAGTTGAACCACTTAGAATATTATAAACTCATGGGGATGTGAAGAAATTTTGCAAAAATGCAAATCGAAAGTGAAACCCCAAAACTTTCCTAGGAAGACATTTGTAAATAAGAAAATAGGACCTCAAATATGGAAAATTAGCAATGCTCAGTGCAAAGAAAATTCCAAGAAGAATATGAGACACAACATAAAATACAATCATATTATAGGGGCTCATTGAAGGAATATTAGAATAGTTATCGATTATGTGAAAAACGAGAAATGGGGAGAAGACTAAGGTTATAAAACATGATAATTCAAGAGATCAACTAATAAGTTGATCCTATCCTTAAATTGGAGATATATACTGTAGTAGTCTTGAAGCTTGGAGGAAAAAGGTTATGAAGGCTCTAACCATGTAGACTGTAAGAAGGCTTCATAAATCTTATCTTTGATACACATTTATATTTCCCTTCTAAGTATCAATTAAACTTTTATGTAGAGGAACTCTACTCATGCCAAACCTACAAGGTCAAAAAAAAGAAACCCTTGGTGTACAAACCATAGTAGATCTTTTATTGTATAAGATGCATGGAAGATTGAATGCTTAATACATGTAATTGAAGAAATCAATCAAAGTATTGACCATCTATTTAAACTTGTATATCACACTTACTACTTGAAATATCAGAACAATAATAATTAGGACAATATCAATTTTAACAAGAAATAATCTTGAAACATAAAGATGCTCACAAAACATAAAATTAAACATTTCATCAATTTAATGCTAGTTAATTTTCCCAAGATAAAACCTCTATATTGTAATTATATATTAATTTTTTTCTAGTTTACTTTATGTTGCCCAAATTTCTCTCTTCCCATTAATTTTGGTCCCACCCTTCATTTTATAATTTTGGATGAAATTTTGTCAAGTCATTTTAAGAGCTTGTCGGGTTTTTGTATAAGTTATAGAACACCCGTTAGATTCTAACAAGTTATCTTGAACATGTCTTAATCATTATTTCTTTTTTCTCGAGGCATGTTAGTGCTTAGTCAAATTTCCATTCACTTTTTTGGACTCCAACACCTTCTTGGGCATTTAGCTTTTGTCCAAAGTCTATCCGAATACATCAACTTAAACATCCATGACGCCCTCTAACTTTTCTATCAACCTTTGGTTCTAAGTTCAAAAAGTCACGTCGATCTCTGAAAACTTGTCCAACACCAAGTCTATAGTTCCACTTTCTTTGTTAGACTTCGACGCGTAAGCGGGAGCTAAATTATGTGTTCTCTTTGATAGCTTGGTTGAAGTATTGTATTTGTAAAGTGGGAGTCGAATCCTGACATACATGCACTTGAACTCGTTTGTTACCTTGTTAGTGCCTCTTTGGTTCAAGTTGTCCGTCTAAAAAGTTCAAAGTTAGTCATTGGACCGCAATTTAATGGTTCTTGAACTTTGTTGGAGCTCTATCTTTCAATTGGCAAAAGTTTGAAGATTGTAAAGGTTGAGTTCCAAGACTTCGGGTTCGAAAAGGAGTTCTAGAACTAAGGTCAGCTCTTGACATAGTGGTGCGAACTATTATATAAACTGTTGTTTGTTTTCAAGACATGAAGAAATCAAAATAAAAGGTTGCATTGGGCGGAGTTAAAAGGGAATACTAGAACTAAAGGCAGAATTTGACAAAGCTTTTTGAATTGATATGAAAGTGACATGATGACGCGAATAGTGGGAGGCATTAAGCATTAATTACATAGTGCACTAGTGGGTGCACCATTAGATGCACCAAGATAAGATTCATTATGTCAAGAAGGGAAGTAAGATATTAGAGCACAACCAACAACCAAGGGCATGGTCATTATTGTAGAGAGGTAAGCTTCTCAGAACTACTAAGAGCTAGTTATGTTGAGCAAGAATTTCTACAATCAAAATTAAAAGGCAATCGGATATAAGAAGGGGTTTATTAGTTGAATTGTTGTTGTTGGTTGCATTTAAAGGGGAAAAGCATGAATTTTAAGTATTTAGGGTACGATCACTTGAATGGGCTCAAATGCTCACAACTAGAGATAAGGGAATTTGAACAAATTCTAGCAAAGAGTAGGAATCCTCAGTCGACACCCAATCACATAGACGTTAGAAGAGAGCGGGTTGCTTGAAGTAGTCACCTTCCCAATCATTTTACAATGCATAGAATTGATGTTAGAATGCATCAACTAAACCCCAATACTAGGGATATTAAGACACAAGACAAGGGGGTTCTCATAACCCTTGACAGAGCTACAATTCATCTTTTTCTGGCTCCCAAACAAAGAAGAGTATGCAAATTAGGACTTTACACTGTCCCAGTGTGATTTTAATGCCAAAAAGGGCTATTACAAAAATGTGACTGCAAAAGAGTGGTTCATTATGCCTAGGAAAGGACAATCCGAGTTTCCCTAAACCATTCACAAATCCTTTTTAGGAGAAATTTCAAACATCATTGTCTTGTTACATAGATTTCGAGGGGATAAAGATGTCTTCAATTTGGACGAATGGATGCTTTTCTTCATCCATGTTATTAGTGCTGAAGAATCATATTTAGATTGGACAAATTTAATTTACATGCCATGATAACTCAATTCAGGCTAAATAGATTCTTTCATATGTCTTGTTGCTTTCTATATGCTTTAGCTTGTACCGAACATTGGCCAGGCTTGAATTTTATGGAGGAATTTGATGATAACATTCAAATCTATGACATCTACCCTAACTTACAATCGTAGAAGAGCTATGCAAATTTCAAAAGGGTGAATGGCGTATTTACGATGAGGTTGGCAAGGGAGCTACAAGGCCACCCAAAATAGAGAATTTCACCTGAAGCAACCACTTTGGTAAAGGTGTATGGCAATTACATCCTACTGTTTCCTCCATTCACCTACATAAGGGTAGGGGGTTTTGATGGCTTCCCCTTAAATCCACCTAGGTATGTACAGGGCATGCTCATCATGATTGAGCTCTGTAGACAAACTAGTGAAGTAAATAAGAGATGTACCGAGAGAGGAAAAATCGGCATCCAATTTCCCATTACTCTAGGAATGTATTGTTGCAAAACATGGTTGAATGCCTTAAACATTGTGAAGGCAACAAATAAATATGTTATGGATACCTATGATGTCCTAAGGTTGAAGTTTGACAGTAAAGACTTTGCCAAGGATAATTTGCATTTAGGGCCATCATTCCATCAGTTGCCCTAGTTGAAAAATTACTAGGAAGACTATGCATATGACTTTGAAGTTAGGAGAAGGGATTGGTCGAGAATGACTTTGAAATAAATAGTCCATTATAAAATTGAACGGGATATCAATGGCATCGTTGATGATGGGTTTGATATAATATATGTTTCTCATGTACAGGCACAACCCTTGGATCCTATAATTGACTAGGCTCAACCTGAGGAAGAAGATCTGGATAGTAGAACTATAGCAATGACCTAAGAAGGACTCAAGTTTGGATAGCCAAGAAGAAGGGCAATGTCTCTAAGACTACCCAAAAGAAGACAAAGAAATAAACAAAGCAGAGTAGCACTGGAAATGTAAATCCTTCTCCTACAACCCTGCCTACACAAACAATACCCCTAGTCAATCTAGGAGGAAGCAAAGATGGAGAGCCACCAAAGAAGTATCAGAATCCCAAGAAAATTTGTGTAGATGGCTCTGCACTTGATACTGGAATACGAGAACCAGAGAAAGAGAAATGGGAATAAGATAAGGAAGAGGAAGGAAAGGAGATAGAAGAGCCCAAGAAGGATAAGTGCAAAGGGAAGGAGCCAACTCAAGATGTGGTGTAGGATGGTAATAATAGTGGTCCCCAATTAAGAGAACCCTCTTCCTCGGCCTTGACACCATGCAAAGTGCCACCAAGACCTTGTCTTCCCCCACATGGCTTGAAGTATCATTGTCTAATAAAAGAAAGATTGAAGCCATTGGACAACCACCTAGGGACATTATTTCATAGATATTGCAATCCACCCGTCCCTAGAAGTAAGAAGCTCAAAACTACCTCACGCTTAGTTGAGGATGAAAATTTTAATCATCTTTTCTTGAAAATTGCCCACCCAACATCTCAGAAAGACCCAAGGTAAGCCACTACGACAAATTTTAGTTTTACTTGCATTTATATGGGGTCTCCTAATAGGGACATATATTTGAATAACTTCTTAGAGGTTACAACCACTACGGTGATGGAGAGAGTTGAGAAAGACAAGATGAATAAGGAGGGTTTAAAGGCTATGGTTGAGGTATTATTTGAATGCCTAAGATATTTATTGAGTCCATAAGTATCACAAGCCCCCAACTCTTTAGAGACTATATTGGATTCAAATTTAGATGTAAATTAGTGATGAAATTGCAAACAGAGTCATTTTGGCCGGATTGCACAAGAGTGGATCAAAAAGATGAAGGTTAAAGGCCCCCCATTTATTAACAATTTGAGTAGATCATACAATGAATTAGTGTTGGCAAGAAAAAATGTAGCCACAAAAATAAGTAATTCTAAAATGGAGGAGTCCTCACATTTGTAGGCCATAAAGGAACTTCAAAAAATTATTGAAATGGGCATCGACACAGCTATGACCGAGAACATAATTCCTTCCAAGGATACTATATGTGGCACATGGATCCAAAGTTAGAATGGAAATGTAACTTTTTGTAGCAGAACATTAGAGAATAGAGTAAATTGCTCCGTGAAGCCAATAAAATGATCACTTAGGTGATACAAGAATTTGCAGATATCGGTTACCAGTTAAGAAGGAAGGACAACTTTGGTTATACTTGTTAGCATCAGTTTTGCATGATCCTCTCTCTCTCCATGAATGATGGATCACTTTTAATCTGCTCTTTGTCCTCTCCGAGAATAATGGATCTGTCTTCCATGCAAACTGCAGATAATAAGCTAACTAATTCAATTAGTTGTTATCTCTGTCTCTTTCACCGTTGATTTCATATTTCATGTGGTGAATATTATTTGTATAAATCTGCATTTAACAGATTGTAAATTACACAATGAATTAATAGAGTTTATTTTCCTTTGTTCTTTATTCTGATTTCTCTTGCAAGTGATCTGTATTTTGCTATGCAAAAAATTCTACATGCTATCAGAGCATAGGTGCTAGAAAGGAAAAATAAATATTTGTTTGTTGCAGCTATTGAAGATCAAAGTTGAAAAATGGAGTTCTCAGCTTCTGCTATTCTCACACCATACAACTATTTTGATTGGAAGCCAAAGATTCTGCTTTAGCTCAGAAGTAGAGGCCTCTATCGGATAGTTATGAATATAGAGGTTGAACCCAATCCAGTAGTTGAAAAGTCTAAATATTTCAATAGGATGGATGAGGCCTTCGGTCTATTATGCTTATCCATGTCTTCAGAATTCTTGTTTCATGTTGAAGATTGCAAAAATACAAATGAGGTTTGGACTAAGCTGAAGACTCTTTTCGGGAAGCAAAATGAGATGCAGGGTCACATTCTAGAAAACGAGCTTAGCTCATTAGATCTGAGAAGTTTTGAAAATATTCAAGACTTTTTCACAAGGTTCAAGGCCTTATTACTCCAGCTAAAAGAATGTGGAATTGACAAATCTAAGGAAGAAAACAAATTAATTCTTGCTATTTTGTCAAAATTGGGTCCAAATTATGTTGTATTTGTCTCTTCTTTTCACACTATTAGGCTTACAACGGGAGCAAGTTAGAAGATGCCCACTCTCGATGCTTTCATTGAGTGTCTCATACATGAGGAGGATAAGCTCATAAAGATGGGTACTTTAAAAGATTCTAAAGCTCATGCACTTGTTGTGCATACAAGTGAGAAGAACAATTCACAATCCAAGACTCAATCCAAGATAGAGAAGAAGTCTGGTGAGCCTTGCAGTTTTTGTGGAAAGGTGGGACATGAAATCAATAGGTGTTGGAAGAGACTTGAAGCTTTAGAAGAGGCCATGCAGCAGCATCACATTTCAGCCACTCAGCCTTCTTCATCACAGATAGGTCAAGGTCAAAGTCATGCTCTTTTTGCATGGGCCTTGACTTCATCTTCATCTTCTCCTTTGTGACACATCATTTCAGTGGACCTATCTTGTTTCTCCTTTGTCATATTATGAGGGAGATTTTATACTGTTAGTGCTAATGCTTCTTGGTTTTGTTTCAAGTTTGACCAGTTCACTGTTGGCACCTGCATTTTTGACTGGCAGCTTCTTCTTGCATGGTTGAGTAGTGTCATTGGGGTCACTCATGCAGATTCATGTGCCACGTGCATCTTCAAATGTTAGATGTTTTGCCTTTGTTTGCCATCTGGTTATTGTTCGAGTAGTGTCATTGAGAGCACTCATGCAAATTCTTGATCTTTGTCATCATCTTGGCTTTTGAGGAAGTTCTACATTCAGTACTATGGCAGTCATCATTCGACAGTTGTCCACACTTTTCTTGTATCTCAAAGGATGTTCTTTTGCACTTCATATAGTTGCATCTCTGTAATTTTGAGGGAGGGTTTTGTTCCCACTGGGTTTTGCCTCTTTCCTCTTTTCTTTCTTCTTTTATATCTCCTTAGTTAGACTTAAGGGGGGGTGTTAGCGTCAATTTTGCATGATCCTCTCTTTCTCTGTGAATGATGGATCGCTTTTAGTCTTCTCTATGTCCTCTCCAAGAATAATGGATCTGTCTTCCATGCAAATTGCAGATAATAAGCTAACTAATTCAATTAGTTGTTATCTATGTCTCTTTCACCGCTGATTTCATATTTCATGTGGTGGATATTATTTGTATAAATCTGCATTTAATAGATTGTAAATTACACAATTAATTAATAGAGTTTATTTTCCTCTGTTCTTTATTCTGATTTCTCTTGCAAGTGATCTGTATTCTGCTATGCAGAAAATTCTACAATGCTACAACCGATGAATTGAAAGCAAAATTTAAGAAAAATATAGACACATTGGTTGATCCAAAGGCTTTCAATGAAGAGAAACATGCCAAATTGGCAAGAATTGTTGCATCCTTAATTTGGCGCGCTAATCATTATAGGACTTTCATTACTAAAGTTGAAGACATCAAGAAAGGAAGAGCTCTATGGGTATTGTGGACCGACAATGTGATCATTCTAAATGATCAAGGAATCCCAGGGTTTCTCAAGGCATTGCAAGATTATGAGAATTGATAGGCAAAACAATAGACTACATAGCAAGAATGCACAACCACCAGATGAATAGAACTGTTTTCTTATTTTAGTGCGGCCACTTGTCTTGTCTATTGTTATTATTTCAAAACTTAATTATGTTTTAAAATGATTATTTTTAAAGAACCGATTTCTTTAAAGACTTGTGGATGTGTTATTTTTGAAGCTTTAAATATGTTGGAAATGGATATTGAAAGGGATCAAAAAATTTTGGGTCCCCCTTATGCTTAGACATATGAGTGAGATTCGATCCAATTGTGAATGATCAATAGATGTTGTTGAATATCTGAAATTTCTATCTCTTTGTGCACTTGATATTGAAAGAAGTTTATGGTGATTGTTATAAATATGTGAGTTTATGTAGCTTGAATGTTGTGTTTTGTGAAACGTGATATTCACATGAGTTATCTTTCTTTTCTTTCAAAATATAGTAAAATCAGAAGTAATTATTTTCTTTACCAATAACCATACTTCAATCTTTGAGTTGATCTTGATGCTAAATGATCTATGAGTTATAAGTTATTGTTGTATGCTATTTTCTTTTAAATTCTTGTCATCCCATTTATTTCATAGTGATGACCAAGTGTTAGAAGCCTTTCCAACTTTATGGTGAAAAGTATACTCAATTTTCTATTTATATATGTCAAAAAATCAAAAAAAAAAAAAATTCAATAAAAGTGGATTATTCCACTAAACTTTTTTATTAATATTTTTAATTTTTTACACAGGATTCAAAGAGCATACCAGAGGAAAGAGCCCTAGGAAGAAAACCTCTGGTCACAGTTCATAAAATAAACCTATAGTATCTAACGGATCAATTTATACACCTTGCCCAAAACCACATACAAAATGTGGTCACATAATATCAGTTTTGCATAGAGCCCATATGACAATTTGCCAAAAAAACCCATCGGATAATTTTCAAATGTAGACTCCATAGCTGCTATCAATGGAAGAAGACAAAATTTTCCAAAGTCCTGTGCCAAATCCCATGAGCCAAAAACCTTCCTGCCAAAAAAGAAAGTATCAAAAAACCTTTGGAAAAAGACTATTATATCAAATACCATGACCTCGAACTCTTCTCCAGACAATGAACATGAATACTTGAAATGAAAGGGGAAAGCGTGAATAATTATCATCATAAATTTTTACATCGACGTTACTCAAGAAAATCATATGACTATTGTTGCAAACCTTCCCATACCCTAGAAGGAATTTCCTCAAAACCCACCTCTCACTGATTAGCATTGCTATCAATGGCTAAATTTGCCAAATAATCTGCAATCTTATTAACTTCTCTGTAACAATGGGATACCAAGAAAGATTCAAACAATTCTAATTTTTGTAAAATGGGATCAAGTATATACAGCAAATTCCAACAATTTGATTTCTTTTTCATAACACATTGAATAATCACCATAGAATAACCTTCAATTATTAAGTCCTTAATTCCCAAAGAGATTGCCATATCCAATCCAAAAGACAAAGCATGAAATTCCGCATAATTGTTAGTTTTAAAACCAATAGCATGACACTTAGCTTGAATAAAATTTGCATTGTGATCATAAATTACCATGCCTACCCCAGCCGGCCCAGGGTTACCACGAGAGTCCCCATCAAAATTCAGTTTAAAGTGCCCCTACGGAGGAGGTTTCCATCTAGTAGAGCATCTCTTACCTATTGCATCATTCTTTTTTAAAATTGAACCATGAGAGGGTAAAACTGACAGCAACTTCCAAACTCTAGAAACTCTACTATCCCCGTGCGAAAAAGAAGTAAGATTTTCCAAATTCTTATAAATAAATGACAAAGCAACCTCAGAGATTAAAGACTCAATTTTTACTAGAACCTCAGACACGGGAGACCTTGTTTTTTTAAATATCCTGTTGTTTCTCTCTAGCCAAACATTCCAAATCACAATAGATGGAGATATGATCCAAAGGCATGAATAAAAAGATGAGGCAAACATAAAGGGCCAAGATCTAAAATGGGAAATGAGATCCTTACCAATAACAAAGGATATATTTAACTTCTCAAACAACCACTACCAACATTCATAAGCATAATCACAATGTAGGAACAGGTGTGAAGAAGATTCCAAATTTTTGTTACAAAGGACACAAGGGAAAACAATAGTAATACCAAGCCTGTCTAGTCTCATACTTGTAAGGACTCTATCCTGAACTGCCAACCAAGCAAAGGCTCCAGCTTTGGGAAGACAGGCTGAATGCCAAAACAACTTATAAGGCCAAGAAAACAAATCTTTAGCAACCATAAGAGAGTTGTAACCATCTTTAACAGTGTACTTACCAGAAATATTATTTGTACAAATAAGTTCATCCTCAGAATCAGAAAGATATACAATTCTATCCCCCAAAATCTTTTTAAAATCTAATTTCATGCTTTGATCAACATCTAAGAAATCAATCAACTTCCATCTAGCTAGCTTAAGGGGTCCACTAGTCACAATTTCAAAATAATCTGCTATAAAAACACCCCAAAGGGAGGAAAGAACAATGATCAGAGGAGACCAATCCCTAATATTCACCAAAGGTGTGTGTCCATTCCATACTTCATCCCAAAATCTAACCTTTCTACCATTATGAACAATCCATGAGAGATGAGGCAAAATAACTAATCTACATTTACAAAGGAAATTCCAAATAGTAGAACCCGAAGGCAAATTTGAGACTTTAAAAATGTACTCTCTCGGTCCATTATTTAAGTATTTGGTAAACATAATCTGTGCCCATAAGGAGCTAGGCTTGTCATATAATTTCCAAACCAACTTAGCACCTAAGGCTAAATTCTGATTCTCTAGACTTTGAATTCCTGTTCCCCCAAGTTCCTTAGGCAAACACACCTTATCCCATGCAACTAAAGGGAGTTTCTTCTTGCCATCTTTATTATTGTTCCAAAGAAAATCTCTACGATTATCCTGTAAACTAACAATGGTTGCTTTTGGAGACTTCAAAACAGACATGAGATATATGGGAACAACATTCAAAACAGACTTGATGAGAATGATTTTACATGCCAAAGTTAACCATCTAAGATTCCATGAGAGAATTCTTTTAGAAATGACCGAAATAATCTTATCCCAAAAACCAATCTTATCCCGTTTAACAAAGAAAGAAATCCCAAGGTAAGTACGTGGAAGATTTCCAGTCTCAAATCCCCAAAAGGATTGCAACCTATGTTGAACCAGTTGTGATGTATTAAGGAAAAAAATCTTTGATTTATCACCATTCACTTTCTGACCAGAAAACGATGTATAATTTTGTATTATTCCTTTAATCACTTTTGCCTCAACTAACGAAGCATGTCCAAATAATAGAGTATCATCTGCAAAGAGACAATGAGAAATACTTTGGGGAATATTCTGAATCCTTATACCTTTCCAAAGCCCCCCACTTTAGCAGCCCTAATAGCCCAACTAAAGGTTTCAGCTGGGAGAATAAACAAAAAGGGAGAAAGGGGATCTCCCTATCTCAAACCCCTAGAGGAAGTGAAAAAACCACAAGGAGAACCATTAATTAAAACCGAGAATCTTGCAGAAGAAATACATGCACGAATCCATTTGACCCAGGCCTTGGAAAAACCTAACTTCTCAAGAACAACACATAAAGCCCCCCACTCTACTCTATCATAAGCCTTCATCATGTCTAGTTTAAGTATCATGGCCGGGGTTCTTTGGGTGGAAATAGAATGCAGCACCTCATGTGCTACAATTGCACCCTCTGTCATCTCCCTTCCGGGAACAAAACCACCTTGCTCCAATGAAATGATCCTAGGTAGAATTTTTGCCAACCTAAAGGAAATTGCCTTCGTAAACATCTTATACAAAGTGTTACATAAAGCAATGGGGCAGAAGTCAGCAAAAGTCTTAGTATCCTCTTTTTTAGGAATAATTGCAATCATTGTAGTATTAAGTTCTTTTAAAATGGACCTATTTCTCCTAGATTCCTCAAGAGCCAATAAAATATCATTTCCCACAAAATCCCAACATTTTTGAAAAAATAAAGGAGTAAAACCATCTGGTCCCGGGGCTTTATTCGGATTCATGGCACATACAACACTCTTAACTTCTTCTAAGGAAAAGGGAGACATCAACGTCTTATTGTCTTCCAAAGATACTAAAGGAGGAATATTAGATATAATATCATTGTTGATATTTCCATTTTCCAAAGATAATAATGACTTAAAAAACCTAACTGCCTCTGAAGCAATGTCCTCTGGCTCTGTCAATAAATTCCCATTCTGACACTGAATACAAGATATCCTATTCTTACATCTTTTAATCTTAGTTGAAGAATGAAAAAATTTTGTGTTCCTGTCACCATCTGAAAGCCATAACTCTCTAGATTTCTGTCTCCAATAGATTTCCTCTCTAGCTAACACCTCCTCAAGTTGTAATTTTAGTGACTTCAATTCATCAAAAACTTGTGGCACCATACCATGTGGAAGAACATGAGTATTAAAACACTCAATCGTATCTTGAATCCTTTGTTTCTCCTGAAAAATATTCTTAAAATGCGAGATATTCCATTCCCTAATATTCAATTTCAAATAACTTAACTTCTTAGCAATCTGAAACATACGGGACCCAGAACAAAAAGGAGCAGAATTCCACCATTTCATAAGCAGAGGCAAAAAGGAAGAATCCCTAAACCACATGGGCTCAAATTTAAATGGAGACTTAAAAGAAGCCTTATCCTCAATAACTGAAAGGGAAATTGGAAAATGATCAGAACCTGAGACCGGTAGGATAGAGGAAAAGAATTCAAAATCTAAATCAATCCAATTCTCAGATAACAAAAACTGATCTAATCTCTCAGCAATCTGAGAAAAATCACTTCTCATGTTTGTCCATGTGAAAACCCCATTCTGAGACTTACAATAAAAAAGGCTCATATCAGAAATGAAATCCCCAAAGTCATCCATAATCCTTTTATTAGGGAAAACACCTCCTCTTTTCTCATCTAAATCAGTGATAGCATTAAAATCACCCCCGAAGATAATAAAGGAACCATGTTTTAAGGGAGAAGAAATCCTCTTTAATTCACCCCATAACTTACTCTTCCCTTGAATTCTTGATGGAGCATAAATGTTAAAAAGTCAGAATTTAACCTTTGAAATCTTGCTTATAACTAAAGCCAACATCCAATTTGTAGCAGATGCCACTAACTGTACCTCAATATTATAATTATTCCAAAGCAGTGCCAAACCTCTTGAAGCACCACAAGCCGGAGAAGAAAGAAAATTCCACCTTCTCCAAGATGAAAAAACCAAATCAGCAGACTCCTTTGACAACTTTGTTTCTTGTAACATAAAAATATCACACTTAATTAAGTCCATTTGGGACTTAATTAAGCGTCTCTTGTTAGGGGCATTTAAGCCCCTAACATTCCAAGAAATAATTCTCATTGTCCTCGAGGGGAGGCCAAAGCTCCCCTCTTCCCATTAATTAGAGAATTTTTGCTTTCCCCAAAGCAACCTTACAAATTACATTTCACAGCCCTTGATCTTGTCATAGGTGGACTAGTCACGAATCTTTTACTCCTCTTTCTTTTTACACTTACAGGAGTTAGGCATGTTTTCTTAGGCCTACCAAGAGAGACGGAATGCCTCCCTTGCCCACCAGCAGGAGAAAGGGACAAAGTCTCTTGAATTCCAGCATCAATTTCCATTTGAGTCTTAAGATTATTTGGAGGCTTACCTCTCCTAGGAGAAACCATCGATGGTGAAAAAACTGGAGTTGTTTGGACAATTGGTAAACTCTTGCATGACTTTGGAGAAGCCAGGATAAATGGATTATCTTCAAAACCCAACTCTGTTGTAGCCAAAACCGCAAAAGGATTATCAGATGCAGAAATTGGAAGGGTCGAGTTTATACCCCCCAAATCATTCTCAATTGAACAAACAGCTCTATGGGTAATACCCTCATCTATTTGATGTGCATGATTGTTAAAAATATCATGTACTTGCTGAACTAGATTCTCATCTGGCATAATAACAGGGACAACCTCTGACGGATTACTATTCCCTAAGGAAGATTCATTAGCCATATTAATTTCAACATTCAGAGGGGAATTATTAGACACCAAATTCTTAATTTCCTGAATTAAAGAAGCATCATTAGGAAAACCTATGACAGGTACCTGTTTAATAGTTTCCATATCAACCACTGCATTTTTATCTAAATTCACATTCTTTAAAGAATCCAAAACCTCCTTTTGAGTGCATGAAGACAAATTGTCATCCTTACCCTTTGTGTGATTATTTGGCATCTTAGGGCAATCTATCATCAATGGGTGATCTACTCCATTCATCACGGGATTACCATCCACTATACCCCCGTTATTAGAAAATGTCTTCAGTAAAGACGAAAGTGAGACCGAACCCGAAGTGTGATCATTTGGTTTTCAAGAACTATGACACAATGGATTATTTTCAAGATTAATGTGACCCATTTCTACCAATTTATGCGAAGAGACATTTCCACATCCTTCAATCGAAGGTCCCGCTGACAAACTATCTTTATTAAGGGATTTAGGGACAGAGTCAACAACCTACTGGTTTTTCTTAAAATCTATAAGTAAAGGAGACTTAAGAAGCTCCATATATAATTTCTCAATTGACTAGTGCCAAATACCATCATGAGACTTGATATTACAAGTATGGGGGCAAGCATTGTTAGGGTTAATAAGAACACAAATTTTTACCAGAACCTCCCCCTCCACAAAGTCCATTTTAGATGTTAAAAGGAGGTAAACCAAACTAGAAAGGAATAAGTTTTGAACTAGACCGAGAAGGAATAGAAAAAGGTGTCATGAATCGTATTTTTTAATAATGTGCATTTTAAAGATTTAATGTGATTTTTATGTATGCATTGAAATTAAAATAGATTTGATCATTCATAATCCAGTTGTGAGAAAATATTGTATGCATTTTTACTCCTGCAATTGATATGAAATTCGACATTTAATATTCTTTTGGGTTTGTCAATACTGATAAACTATCGAGTGCAAGTGATGCAGGATCAGGTGAATGAGGTCGAAGGCAAGAACATGAATCAAGTAGAATTGTTTTTAACTAAATGACTTCGATGGAAAAGGGGATCTCACACACACACCACATTTGCATATACATTTATCTTTGCATTTACGAATGAGAATTTTATGTTAAATTCAACTATATAGGATGAAAAATTTATTAATGATTGAATTATATAGTGATTCCATGATTTCTTTTGCTTTGTGTGAAATTATCGATTATGTTTGGTTTTCGGAATTACATTTTAGTCGTACGAATTAGGAATAGATTATAAACTTGTATATTCAAAAGTGAATATAGTTCATGTTTAATTTATTCGACTATGTATTTATTTTTATAGGACTAATTATATTGAATATTTTAATATGATTAATTAGTCATTGAATAAATTGAATTATATGACCTAGTTTATAAATTGATTAGTCATTGTTATATAGATGGTAGGAAACTTGAAATTTATCGATACACATATATATATTTAGGTGAAATTGTAAATTTAATCATTACGGAAATGGTCATACGCTATAAAAGCGATTACATAAAACATATTATGAATATTAATATACATATATTAAATTAGGAATACAAATTATGAAATTTAAATATTTCTAAGTTTATTATTTATATTAGATAGTTGCATTTTAAAAGGTGGCGGGATAGTTTTATTTGATAAGTGACTAGGTCACATGTCCTAAGGGAGGCCGCTTAGACTCCATTTAACTAATGCATGACCAAACTAATCAAACCAAAACTATCAACTAACTTGGAGTTAAAAACAACAACTACTATGAGTCGAGTGACATGGCATAAAACAAAGATATTAGTTAACACGTAGAAGATATAGGTTTTAATGCAGAAATTTGAGGATGTCAACTTGGAGTTGATAGACTTTAGTTAACATTAGTGATGCAAAAACCAGCGACTAAATGCATGAATTGGATGATTTTAACGTAGGAACTTTGCATGCAAAGGAAATAGACCATGGTTAACGTTAGAATATGCATAGACTAGTGGAATTAAGTGCAGAATTAAGAGTTCCAACATTGGTGTAATAGCAAACAATCAGTTCATAGCAAAAATAGGGAACGTGGTCATGCATGGAGTGATAAAATTGTCATTGCACATGTTTGAAACCCCAGTTTACTTCTCCATTCCACGCAGCAAGAGAAAGAACCGTAGTGGTGGCATAAACCAAGCAAAGTGAGCTTCAATGTGGCGTAGACCTGGCAGATATAGCAAGGAAACTGTGAAATACAAACACATAAGTGTTTATTACATCTTCCAACCTCCCTATTCAACCGATAAGAACTGTTGTAATCACGATCAAGGGAGAATAGAAGCAGCAGATAACTTAGGGATGAACTCATATCGTGGAGGTAACGTAGAGATAGACTACTATCGTGGTGTTAATCTTGCACAATAATAGCAGAAATATAACAAAAGATGCCATCTCTCTTAGACGTGGAAGAGTAAGAGGAGATGAAGGTAAAAGATTTCTAAACCTTTGCAATCACCGAGCCCTTAATAAAGGAGTAATCTTAGGGAAAAATTAGATAAATAGAGGGAGAAGATAGAAGAAAGGATCATCTTTTCTTCACTAGCAAGAAAGGACGAGAGAATCAAGAAGAGAAGGATAGAGTAGAGGAGAAGATACTTTGATAATATCGAAGAGAGAAATAGAGATAGATTTGATAGGAATAGTTTTGAGAGAGACTTGCGAACAAGGCGAGGAACTATTTGATGAAAGAATGTCAAGGTCGTACAAACCAGACCAAGTTTACAAGAGGTCAGAATTCCTTTGTTTATGGTTGTTATTTGTTATTATTTGGTATGAGAATGTATATAATTAGAAGCTTTAGATATTAGGTATGATTATCCAAATTTGTTTCATATGTCATTATCTTATTTGAAATGCATTGTAAATCATTTTAGAATAGAAGAAAAGTATATAGAGAAAAAAGATGTTAACTAATTGTTAATAACATATTTTGTCCAAAATAATTAGTTCTGATTCTATTTAAGAATGTGTTTGTGTACTTTTTGGTTATATATGAGATTAAATTCATACATGTATAACACCTTCTTTTGCATGTACCTTATTTAGTTGAAGGATTGATTATGAGATTATTGCTTATGAAAGTTTATCATTTTCCAAAATATGAAAGATTGTCTTCAATAGATATATTAGTAATGATTAGTAAGGAAAATGATATCTCTATTTTTGTTTAAAAAGAAAGATTGTATTTGCAATTGAATTTGTTTTCGAGGGAACCAAGCTAGGGTTAAGCTTGAGTTAGAAAATTACCTTTCAGGACGGGTGCCGAATGTGGATGTTTTTAGGGAGAATAGTTGCTTTTTCCAACTATTATTTTGTTGTGCATGGCATTATACTCGACCGAGTTATTATTTGAATTATCCGTAGAAAATGATGGAAATTCCTTATTTATACTCTCTACCACATCCTAGTATGATAGCGAATGCTTGTTTTTTAGAATGAAGTAGAAAAATGAAAATGCATATATTATCTAGGCATGCACCAGATTCCCTCTCGCTTTCGAATTCTTTGGTTAAAACAATTCGTGCAGGGTCGGGTATTCTTGATTGACCAAGAATTCCGGGGAAGTGTAAGCTTCAAGGTTGGGCAGAAAAAGTGCCTGATTCTTGTTCTCGTTTGCGTGCAAAGGACTGAAGGAAGCGACTCAGACTAAAGATCGACGGATGCATCTTCTTGTATATTTTTAAGGCAATTTGGAAGCCTAAGTAGGAAATAAGGACTTCTAAGTGAGAAAATTGTATTATTCATTTGCATTATAAAGATATATCTATGAATGTTTTTATATCCACATTCGATGTTTTCTTATATCCTGTATAAAATATGCTTAATGTTTGAAATTTAAGTTTATTTATGAATAAAGAGTAGTTTAGGGTTAGATCCTAGATTGACATCTTTACAAGGTTTCCAAGCCGTAATTGAAATTAAATGTTTTCCAAACCAATGATGTGAAGTTCTTAATACCTCACCTCTGAAAGAAGGAGAATCAAAGACAACAATAAAAGCATTCACAGACAATAATTGAAAATAATGCATATCCCCCCATCTTTTCTGCAATTTATGATAAAGCTTTAACAAACTAATTTGATCACCCCATATTTCCCCAGAAATAGCATTCGTATGCAAACAATTCACTTTCTTATCGACATAAGAACCTAAAAGATTGATACAAGGGATAGGAGCCCAAACCTGCAATGAAGAAACCTCGGGCAGAATAGGATCAGAAGGAATCTTACTTACCTTTTCCAGACTAGCTTCCTTGAGGTTCACATTTACCTTATTTCCCACCTGCTGTGAAGAAACATAAACCCTAGCCGCAGTCTCCTTATTTGCCATGCCAACAACCCTAGCAAATGTTCGCTGATTGCCCAGATCCAAAGACCATTTCCTCGAAAATCCCTTGAATTGCTTCTCGGAATTCTCATGATTCGCACCATTATTAAAATGCCCTTGAGTGAGTTTCCTTACATTGTTATTCCGCCTCCATGCCACACTGTGTCTGTTCCCAAAGAAGCCTTGAAAGTATTTTGAAGCTGGCTGAAAAACCTTGTTATTTTCGCTCCGGTTTACCTGTATCGCCATGTCCTTCCATCCGCCTTTCGTGTAGACCCACTGCGGAACATGAGGCCATGAACCCAAATATCCTCTATCAGCCATGTCCGATCACTATATTATCCGATCATTGTATTATGCTGATTTGATGTTACCCCAACTGTAGCAATGACAATGCAAGCAAAATTTTACTAACAATGAACTTCAAGATGATTGGCAGGTGTTGTCCTTTGCTGCTATCATAAACAAGTCTGAGTATGACAAAGTTATCTGCTACTAACAGTCTGAAAACCTCCTCCCAAATACCGATTTCCAAACCAAATGATAGCGTCTTCACTAATCAGTTGTAGATCAATCACCGGATAGGCAAGGTTGTTTGCAAATGCTGTGGAGGCCCTGCATGGCTGATTTGAACAATACTGCCCCTGGTATGTAGTTATTGTCAAAGCATGTTCTGCAATCTTCACTTTACCAAATGAGCCAATCCCGAGAGCCTTTCCAAGCTTATAATGGTAAATACATCTCCAGATTGCCGCTACCTCGAGATGAGACTTCCACTTTTCTTCAACTCAAAACTTTTCCAATCGAGATTTAATCTGGGGTCCAACGATGGCTCCTGACAGTTGGTTTCCTCTTTCCAAAGTATCTTTCTGTCCTCTGGCACTGTTGAAGTCTGGAAACCCTAGGCGCTGCCCAAAAAGTAGCGTCGAACCATCCACCTCAGGTCTAGTTCCAATGAATTTACTTTGAATGGTGATAGAATCTCTCCATTTGGTGCTCAGGTCGGAGATGAACCCCCTATTGGTGGGGCTTAGGTCAGAGATGAATCCCACTATTGGTGATCAGTGATTGATAATGTCGCAAGCTGTTGAATTGGTTCGCTGCCCTTGAAGTGAGTGAATTACCCAGTTAAACTGCAAATGCAAATCGTGCCCAGTAACCACCACGATCTCTGAGCAGCCCTGTGCAAACCGCCCACAACTTCAAAATTCAGAAGGAAACTATCTTTAGTTTACCCAACTATTGATTAACTGGTAAATTATTGTTTAGGATATAGAATCTATTTATTATCTTTAATAAAAAAAGACAAATCTGTCAACAAACACTTTAAATACAAAATACTATTTCTGATAAAATAAAACAAAAAACAAAAAAACCATCCATTTACAGATTGAAAAATAAAGTATCTTTATATGTGAGAAAAACATGTTTAAGAGAATGCCTTTGCAATGTTTAAAATCGTCTTTTTAATTTTCTAGATTTACCATGAGGGAAACCGCTTGGTCTTTTACCGTACAACCTCCAAAAGCTTTAAGTTGAATCACTTGACACCATTTCTATTTATTCGGCCTCTTCAATTTGCCCCCAAAATTGCTGAAACCACAACTTCCCTCCAATACGTAAGCAAATTGAACTGAAGAATTATTTTACTGAAGCTCGGTCTCGCTGTTTGTTAGCAATCTGATGGATCAACGGAGTTATCCCAATGGCAAAGCACAGCAGATTGTTAGTATAATAATCTCGTCTCGCGTATCTCTGAATTTCATTTATTACAATTTTCAATGTGAATAAATTTGAGAGCAAAATCTTTATAAATGGCAGACTTGTTTGATACAAGACCTCCAACAAAGATTGCAGGGCTCACCAGTTCATCCACAGCAACTAGTACGATAATATATTTTCTCATTTCCCTTAGATCTCTTTTTGTTTGAGCAATTTGTGTGAATTGTAACCAAGTTCTGTTTAATTTTATCTGTTTTTTTGGTAGGCAATCGCACCGCTGAATTTGCCGTTTCAGCTTTCCTTTATAGGGAGGATGCAGTTTCGGATGGCTGTTCTTCCAATTCTACTCAAAGCAGTACACTTCTTGCCTCATTTTAAACTTTCCGGTATCCTTTATTTTAGTGAGAAAAGGCCGAAATTTAACTCATTTAAAGCTCTTTTAACGAATTTCCTTGCAGCTAAGCTTATAAATTTGAGAATTTCTAATTTAGCGAGAATAACAGCAAAACTAGGAAAATCAGTCAAATAACTGAGAAATTTACCTGCATTTAGCCTTCTTACCTCATCCTAATTGCACTTCAGAATTTCCACAGGAATATTTGATATCTGAGCTTTCTTTGTAGACGATATTCAAGCTAAAGTTAAGATAATAATGAAATAGAGGAACGCAGTTAAATAAAAGATAAATTTGCAATTATATTCATGGATCAGTTGCGTGAAGGTTAATCAACCTAAACTGAAAGATAAATTTATCCAAATTTAATGTACTGTTAGCTCGTTTCGATCTAGATCTGAGTTTTCCTCTAAAACTTAAATTAGTTATTTGAGATCTTAAAGTTCGGTTTAAGTAAAGAGAGGATTATTTAATACAGTAAGCTGCTTAGCTTATTTGAATATCTTTCAGTTTTCCTTTTAAAGCTCGTGTTTGTTATTTGAGATCTTTCAAATAATTAAATCGAAAAGGGAAAACAATAAATTAACAGAGAAATTAACCTGTTTTTAGTCGACTTCTTGGCTCATTTTAGTCCGACAGTATTCCTGCAAAGCTTAGCTTAATCATTTGGAATAATTAATTCTAGAGAAAATAACTGTGAAAAAGGAAAACGGCAGTATAACAGAGAATTTTTTAATTAAAATTAGTTGTCTCCGCTCATGTCAGCCTCAGTTTAAATTTTCCTTTAAAATGTAGCGTAATTGT
This sequence comes from Cryptomeria japonica, assembly GCF_030272615.1. NCBI lineage: Eukaryota > Viridiplantae > Streptophyta > Pinopsida > Cupressales > Cupressaceae > Cryptomeria > Cryptomeria japonica. The sequence goes on along the minus strand of NC_081413.1, from coordinate 464,753,889 downwards.
TTTACATATTTAAATCTAGCTGCAGTAACAGTGAAACAAGGGGGACATATACCTGAATTATTGAGCAACGAATCTCATTTTACCCTCATTTCACAGTTTTACTTCAAAGCTAGCTGAATCGTTTTAACTATTTAAATCCTTTTAAAATAGAAGTTAAATAAAGAAAACTGTAAAATGATAGGGACATTCACTTGAATCTAGGGAGCTTCTTAGCTCATTTGGGCTTCAGTTCCCGGTTTTCATTTATGGTTTGATATAATTATTTCACCATATATATAAATATAGGTAAGATATTATTGAAATGAGAGAAAAAATGAGTGAATTTCCCTTAAATTTATTAGGCTTTTTGACTTCTTTTAGTCCCACTTTACAGTTTTCGTTTACTTTTAGACATTTAAAGGAAAGAGGCATAATCACTCAAGGCAAACCCTGTATTAGTGAACCTGGTTCATTGCTTGAGAAATAACAGTGTTGGAAGTGGCCTCTGAACTCTAAAATATCATATAATATCCAAAAAAAATTCAGTAAATCTTCATCACAGTTATTGTATATAGGCAAGTTTAAGTGAAAAATATTAAAAAAGAGATATTATATTATAGAAAAAATAGAGAATAGAACAGAAAAAATTAATATAGAGAAAAGAAGAATTTAATGTATGTTTTATTCATCAACACAATTACATATAAATAGATAGATAAAACTCTAAAAATAATCTTATAAAGCTGGCAACTGTTTTGACAGCAAACTATAGCTTATTGACAGCTAACATTAACTCTTGATAGTGAATTGGAATAAGTCTACAGTTCTCATTTGACTCGTATGCAAACTCTTTTTACACATAAACAACACATGTATAATTCAGCTATGGCTAAATCTCTCTTACTGAATAACTGAATTTTGATTATCTCTTAATATATTTCAATATATTACAAACCAACAACAAAATAGTATATTATGTAGAAACTATCATTTGAAAACAGTTTTTGGAACAATAAGATTTCTTCAAGTTGTTCCCTAATTACAAGTATAATCATGTAGCTATCATTCAAGATTCTAACATCATTGGACATCATTTGCACATTAAGTGTCTCATCACTCTCATAAAGATATGATGTTGAACTTTCAGATTTTGGATCTTCCTTGAACTATCGGACACCAATCCTCACATGTAGATCTCATAATTTTAATGAGGTATAGTTTTTTTCTGATCCACAAGCACTTAAGACTATTGAACATCTAACTATTTTCTACTACATCTCTCTATCTTTGAAGTGATGGCTTCTTCAAATAGAATAAATACCCCATCTTCAATGAAATCATCATCACTATCATCTGATGGTTCTTCTACAAACCTCATTTGACACCACCAAAAATAAAAAACTTCCAAGAAGCTTCAAATAAAAATTTAAACAGTACACAAAACACTACCAAAAAACAGAGGTCTATTAAAAAAGAGACACTTGATCTCTCCTTCAATGTTCAATTTGAAGAACGTTGGTCTTGCTCGTTGGCTGGAGCACATAGGTACCTCAAGACATAGGGCAAGACTAACAATGCATCTTTGAACAGATTTAAGCTTGCATTCCCCATCAGTCCTATATCCATGGAAACAGATGGTGGTGAGCCGCTTACATGCTGAGAGTACACACTACCTACCTTGTTGACAACTTCCTTTGGTGGCAGCTTCCTTTGGTGGTGGATCCCTTTTCAACCTGGGATCTATTTCTTCGCAACAACTTTATTATTTTCCGCACAATCCATTCGCTTTTATCAAAGTATCAGTATTTATTGCTAACAGCTATAGAACGGCATTGGAAATCTTTTCTCTCACACTAGAAAGGACACAAAGAACATATCAGTAGAAAAGACTCATTTTTACGGGATGGAGGCTCTCCTCAAACAAAGCCTCAAACAAACACCAAATAGACTTTAATAGGGTAGCTCTAATTCATTATTAAAAAACAGAGATATTATACTACAGAAAAATAGAGGATAGAATACAGATAAAAGAAGAATCAAGGTGTGTTCTATTTATCAACATAGTTATATATAAATAAATAGATAAAACTATAAAACTCTAACAATAATCTTATAAAGCTGGTAACTGCGCTAACAGTAACTCTCGACAGTGAACTGAAACAGGTCTACAGTTCCCATTTGACTCCTTGCTTGAATGCATTTGATTTTACCTTTGTTATTTTGAAGCCACCTGTTTAGAACAGGCTGCCAGCAAAGTAACAGATTTCCTCAGCAGAAAATAAAATGAACTGCACACCAAGAAGTCTCTTAATATTTCTTGGGACTTGCAAAAACTTTCTAAACTATGTGGAATTTGGTTAGATTTTATTGATTTTATCTTCAACGGACCAGAGCATTGGGATGCTCTTTAAAATTAAAAGAATTCAACTAAAACTTTAATGTATTTGAGTTTTAAAAACGTTATGATGATGTTTACTAGACTTTATAGTCAATGAGTTGTCTTTGCTAAATTATCTTTGTTAATTATTTGTGAACGTTCATGATAATTTCAATTTCAAAAATTTCCAATTATCAATTCCTCTAACTTTGCAGGCAGTGAAGCAGAAGAAAATTATTGAAGAGCAGCAGCTTAATTTTAAGAGACAGATGGAATCACAAAAAGATTTGCAGCTAATGTTGGAAGTGAGTAATTTTTTCTATGAAGACTGCTTTTAACTAAGATTTATGCTAAGAGAAAAATCTCTATATTGGGTTATATTGAGTGATTATTTTCAGCGAACCTAACTTGCCCTGCGCTAGGATGAACTGGGCTACAGCAGTGACCAAGGGAAGAAAGTTCGATTTCCACGGTTCTATTTTAGATCATCTAGTCAAGATCCAAGTCCATCTGTCTATGTCTTGGTTAACTTGTTAGGGGCTTTAGTCATTTGCTAGGGAAAATGCCTTTACTTATTCCTCCGTTTACAGGAGAAAATTGATTAATTTTTAAATGTCCGTTCAGATAATATAAGTTTTTTTTCAGGAATCAGCAGACATGTACGCAGGCTTGGAATTCGAGTATGAAAATAAGAAAGTGGAATTCGAAAGTCTGAAGTACCGGATTCGTAAGCTTATATTCAGTAGTGCTTCCATTCTAGGGTCCGTAAGGTAAGGGCCCACTTTGCTTATTGAGACCCTGCATTTATTTGGTATTCCTCTGAAAATTTGAAGTCATGTAATTTGAAACTGTTTATTAGCAACTTAGAACCAAAGCGTCCTTACAGATCATCGCAGTTTTTATTTTTCCATTATTTACTTAATGTTGCAGCGTATTGATAAATCATTGATGAATGGAGTTCTTTTCAGATATAAGACTCTTATCATATCTGGAATCCGATCTTCTGATAAAATTCTCCAGTTGTTTGCTTATAATGTCGAGACAAGATATCTGTTTTATTATGCAATCAGATGATATATGTTAAGGTCTGTATGGGATGGTTTAACGTAAGGGCTGCATAGCCGTTGATCTATTTCTAATCCTCTACATTCTTTTGTTGCTTTGCAGAGATTTGTTGCAGAGGGATAGAGATCTACCAGAGCTAACGGCACTGATGCAGAGTAAAGGTGATATAATGGGTGTCTTTACACGCTACATACAAAAACATGCGCTAATGGATTGCTCGATGCTTCTCAGTATGTTTAATTTTTCTGTATTTAGCAGAGTGATATTAGTGTTTTTTGCTGTAGATTTTCTCTGTGTATGTCAAGGAATCATTGTGGAGGCGGCCACAGATCTTTTAGATTCTTGCCACCAGCACAACACTGAATCAATGTCTGCGACCATATTATTACTGCAAAGAATATCTGAACTTCCAGACGGTATGCATGTAACCTGCTCTCAAGTCATCTGCTAGAAAAATATTAGGATTACAGCTCTATCTTGAATACGCATGCATACTTGGGCCACAAATAAGTTGATGTTGCGTTATTCTACATACTTATTTGAGGATTTTCGGCAGGAAGGAATACACTGATCGAGCTTGAAATGGATCATAACAGAGAGAACCAAAATGACAGGAAAACACTGCTATGGGTATATATCTTTGTGGTTTCCTTCCCTTTATATGTATTAGGTGTGGAAACCGAGGGTAAAATCATAATGTCATTCTAATTTGTGCTTTTTCAGGCACTGGTCGTACTTTTCCGCAAACAGTCCAGTTGTCGCCATAACATAGTCATGATTATGTTGGTAAGGTTTTCAACATTTTAATTAGCATTTTTTTTAATGAAATGGCATATGTATATTAATTATATATTTTTTTTTATAAATGTATCTAAATTAATTATATAGTTTTTATTGTATCAGCATAAAATAGTTAGCAAAGTTAGTCAATATATAAACAAACCAAAACCATTTCAAGCATGATATCAAGAAAGTATGAAAAAACATAAATGAGAAACATGAACATAAAGAAAGACTTCACTCATGATGCTCCCTACACCATTTCGGTCTTCCTTGTCCTCCTCGTCTCCACGAACCGCATTGTTTCAAGGTTGTCAAATGAAGAGTGGGAGATTGAGTAGGGTTAAGTGTGGAATGCTCTCAACTAGCATAACAAACTAAAATGATGGATGTAGATATGATAAATCAAAATGGGCATTATGATTGTGCTATGATGAAAAGTGGATGCAACTAAAAGGGCAGCATAATGATATGATAATAAGTGTGGATATGAGGCGAGCATGAGGATGTATCAAAAGTGGATGATTGATTTATGGATAAAGGCTCAATTTATAGAGTTGGAGGCTTGGAAACGGACGGTCAAGATTGAAGATTGATCAAGGGCTAAGATTGAAAGGGAATGTGGTTCCAGGTTTGAAGGCTTAGCCTTGTCACAAGGAGAAGTGGGTGCAAGGGTAAGTGTGCTCACACATATATGAGCAAATCTTGGGATATCCAAGAGGTGACAAGTGGAAACACTTGTGGAAAGGTGTAAGGGCTAGTGGAAGAGAGTTTGTGACACACAGGCCAAAAGGGGAAAGAGTAGGGTGGCTCTATGGGGAAGAGCATCCTCACACATGTGTGAGAACCCCTTGGTCAAAGGAGATGTGGACATGTGAAGTGACTTGTGAGTCACATGTGGAGTCACATGTGGGTTTAGGTAGATGTGTAGTATTTTTAATTTGAATAAATACCAACATTGGTTAGGCTTTGGATTAATTAGGATAATGAGGGGATTAGATGATAGGTTTGTAGGAATCACTAAGTTAGCCTAATTAATTATGGATTAATTTAGCTAATTAGGATTAGGGATAAAAAATGGAATGTTCCATAAAGGTGAGTTTGATTTATTGAAATAAATCAATATTTGGAAAAAGTAGAAAGGGGATATTAATTAAATATAATTTAATTAATTTAAAGGTAATGGTAGGTTAATATGTTTAATTAAATTAATCATGCGATAAAGACATAATTAATTAAATATTAATTTAGTCAATTTTATGTGTCTACATTTGCCCCTCTTTGATATAGCATCATGAAGTGATGTTATGTCAAAGAAGAATAAAATCTAGTGGATAGAAAACAATACGGACAAGTAGCATGATGCCCCAGTCACTAGTGGGTTGAGGAAGGATGACAAGGAAGTCATGGTATGCCCCCTCGAGAGGACATGCGGGTTAAGAACACGGGTGTGCTCTTGAAATGGATCATAATAGAGAATGAAAGGGAAAAGGGAGGGATAAGAAAGGTGAATAAACCGAAGCCTTAGGTGAAAAGGGATATGCTAAGATGAATGAAATGATTATGGAATGAAAGAGGATATGATGGGTTAAATGGAATGTGGTGAAAAGGATGGGATTGTTGTTATGCATTATGTAGAGAGCAATCCTAGGTTTGATTTCGCAAAGGATTGTCAACATTACTGATTATAGGAATCAGAATGTAATGAATATCCAATGCATGGACTAGACTCGCAAACAATAGGTTATCTCAATGTACACAAGTTCGCAAACACCCCGTGATGGGTAAATGTGAGACTTGTTGGATCATACAAGAGAGACTGCAAACACGCCATTGCACAAAAACTATGCCCTAATGTACACCAACCCATACATACCAAGGTATAAAATGATCAAGGCAGCCATGAAGAGGTATAGTCATAAGACACAAAATAAAATCAAAGCGAAAATATCATTCAAGCAAACGACTCGTGTGGTCAACAAAAATCTCTTGCCAAGAGTAGAACATGGATTTGGATCAGTTGCCAATCATGGGAAGGATTCATCCTGATGGGCACTAATGATAGGATAGAGTGATGATAGGCAATAGATTAAATTGATTGGGAGAGACGCTAGTGAAGAGGATCTATTCTTGGATTTGGTTTACACATTGTGGATAGGTGCTTGGATTATGCACGTAAGTCTAGGTAAATTCAGATTGATGGGAAAACCTTAGATTGATGGGAATATGCGTATTCATAATAGAGGATTAGGTCATCATCGCAAGGCAGAAGGAGGTGGTGATAGGGTGAAGTGATGGTGAGCGGAAAAGGGGAATGATAAGTCAGTGTGTACCCTTAGCTCATGCAGGAGATACTATGCAAATGCAATGTTGTGATGCTTTTGATTTATGTTGTGCAATTGATCAATATAATGGGTGCAATCCAGAGCAAGTAGTTGAATTGCCCCGGTTTTAGTCAAAGTGTGATAGTTGATGTTAGTTGGTCGCTCGAACAGGATAAAGTCTAGGTAATTGAATCGAAGTGACCTATTGAGACTTAGACAATTGATTGAATTGCTCGATGAAGTCAAGGTATCTGAGTGAAATTACCCGTTGAGACTTAGACAATTGATGTAATTGTCTGTTTGGATTGTGGTTGATTGGTTGACCAATTGATAGTTGGGTTTAAAAGGTAGACACAACAACTTGTGGTTGGCTACAAGATGACCTAGATGATAGAGGGCTACATAGCTTGATCGAGGAGATTGATAATGATGCAGGTTATGTGGTGATGATGACCTGGATATGGAGGGTGAGGGGAGGGGGGGGGTAGCTATGTATGAATGACATGCAACGATATGGATTGATGGATGGATGAAATGCAACGGTAGGATATGTTCTGATATTGACCAAGATATTGGAAACCAAGGTTGAGCGTTACACCTATTATAGACAAGGAATATTCCCCTCCATTCTGGTTCACATATTGATGGTCGAGGTATACGTTGTATTCAATAAGCCATAGTGATATATGACTTTGTATTTTTGCATAGGATCTCATAGCTTAGTGAACTTCCCACGTAGACACCATAAGTATTTGCCCTAGAGCTTCATTGGAACAATCCGCAAATAGAAAACAAAGAAAAGATACCATGAACCATCCTCGCTACTCTAATCACTTGTGGATATCCTTGAGTGACATAGGAACATTATGAAATCAATAAAAGACAAAAGCATTATCAAAAGTCGAACAACCAAAGAATCTTCTTGCCAAAAGAAGTGTCATCATGTCTTGTTGTAAGGAAGGATGCATCCTTGTTAAGACAGTTGTTTGATGTTTAGCTTAGGCATTTGACCGTTTGCAGACTACTTGATAGTTTGTCTTGTTTGAGTATTTGATTTGTAGGCTCAGTTTGTTTTCGCATTTGATCAAATGTTTGTGTGAACTAGAATCAGTTTATTGCAATGTTTTTGATTGGTTTTTGTGATGTTTTTGGATTTTCTAGTTATGTACAATTTTTTCCAATGTTTTTGATATTTTGTTGAGTTTTTACAAATGTTTTTTGTTATATTTTATGACATTTTTTGAATTTTTTGGATTATTTCAAGACATTTTTCAATTTTTTTTTGGTTATATCTAAGAAAAATTTCCAAATGAGTAACTCGGTTAATCCCCAATATTTAGAATCCACTCCCATCATTAGGTTAACAAAGTTACCCCCGATTAGGTGTCGGTGTGAAAGCATGATGCGGGACACATGAGGCAATAACCCTGATTGCAAATCAATAACAAGCCATGATACAAATGATGTATGAATGGATGCAATGGATGTGATCGCAACAAGTCTAAAAAAACAATGGAGCCAAAGCCTTTACGAATGGCACCTGCTTGCCAATTTTTCACTGCCATACTTATCCAAGGCGCCATCGGAGTGGTTTTCGACGTTTGGATGAATGATTTTTCTTTACTATTTTCTTGATTTTTTAATTTTTTTACTTTTTTTAGGACTTTTTCTAAATGCTTTTGGTATTTTCTAAAATTTTATGACCCTGATGCTCTCCATAGCTTATGTATGGAACTTTTATAGATGCATGTTGTTGATTGGATCTGCCAGTGGTTCCCCTTCTCAAGTTGCTAACTGATATGCCCCAGACCCAAAGACTGCAGTGATGACATATGGACCCAGCTGGAATTGGATTCAAATTTGCCCCGGTGTTCTCTATTTGGTTGATTGCGAGGATTCTCTCTAAGAACAAGATCTCCTACCTCGAATGTGTGAGGTTTGACCCTATGATTGTAGCTTCTGCTCATGTGTTGCTGATATGTTTTTAGGTGATTGTAGGTAGCCTTGTGCTTCTCATCAAGCAGTTCCAAGTCCTGAAGACGTGAGACTCAATACTCTTCATTATTAATCAAATTGTGCAAGGAAACCCGTAGGGATGGTAATTCCACCTCAATAGGCAAGATAGCCTCTGCTCCATATACAAGTGAGTATGGGGTTGCACTTGTAGGGGTTCAAATGCTAGTTTGATATGCCCATAGTGTTGGATTCAGATGAATGTTCCAATCTCGACCAACATCATTGACTATCTTCTTTAGGATCCTCAATATGTTCTTGTTTGAGGCTTCTTCTTGACCATTTCATTTTGGGTAATATGAGGTGGAGAAATGACGTTGGATATGAAACTTGTCACAGAGTTCATGGACATCCTGATTTTTGAAGGGAAGCCTGTTATCTATGATGATGGACATGGGTACACCATACTGACAGATGATGTAATTGAGAATGAATGAAGCAATCTATTTGTCGGTTACTTGGGTAAGTGGAATGGATTTGATCCACTTAGTGAAGTATTTAGTGGTGGTAATGATGAATTTGCGACCATTGGATGAAGATGGATGGATTTTACCCACAGGGTCTAATCCCCACTGACAAAAGGGACATGGTGTTGTGATGGGTTGCAATTCCTGCGCTGGTGCATGTATCAAATCTTCATGTACTTGGCACTTCTTTCACTTTCTGACAAAGTAGTAGGAGTTTTTTTCCATAGAGGGCCAATAGTATCCTGCTCGCATGATCTTTTTAGCTAATGAAGGGCCACTTGAATGAACCCCACAGATGCCTTCATGTACTTCTTCTAAAGTCATGGTCACCTCACCTTTCTCTAAACATCGGAGGAGAGTACCACCAAGACCTCGTCGGTATAGGGTTTCAGTAATGATGGTGTATCGGGCGGATTGGCGTATGAAGGTTTTTGGTTGGTTGTTTGATTGGTTTGGTGGAAGGATTTGGTCGCATAGGTAAGCGTAAAACTCACCATACCATGGAGAATCAAGATCGATGAGGTGAAAAACTATCTTAGATTATGGGATATCATAAGCAGGGATCCAAAGTTGTTCTACTAAGAACTTCTAGCGTATTGAGTTATGTGGAAGATCAAGAAGAGAGGCTATTGTAGCCATTGCATATGCAGCTCTGTTTTGTTCTCGAGGAATTTGATTAAAGATGATAGCTATGAATAATTTCTTGAAAGTGTCAACCATTTTCTTGTAAGGCATGAGCTTATCGTCCTTAGTTTGGAATTCATCATTAACATGTCGGATGACCAATTGTGAATCGCCATAAACTTGTAGCTCCTTCAAGTTCCATTGTATTGCCATCTAGAGTCCTATGATTAAGGCCTCATATTTTGCTATGTTGTTTATGCATGGGAATGTGAGCCTGTATGACTTTGGGATGCTATCACCTTGAGGTGTGATAAAAAGAATACCAGCTCTAGAACCATGCCTAGTGTATGACCCATCAAAATATAGCTTCCAGTGTTGTGCTAACATGATTGTGAATATTTCCTCATTTGGAAAATTTGAGATGAGTGGATGTTCTCCTATGAGTGGTGCTTCAACCAACTGATTTGTAATGACTTGCCCTTTGATTGCCTTTCAATCTACATACTCAATATCGAACTCACTAAGGATCATAACCCATTTAGCTAAGCGACCTGTTAGTGATGCTTTACTAAGTAGGTACTTGAGTGGATCTATCTTGGCAATGAGTTGTATCTTGTGTGTCAGCATGTAATGTCTCAGTTTTGTTGCTGCTAAAATCACTGCGAAACAAGCTCTTTCAATAGGGGTATAATTGAGCTCATACCCTACTAGTGTTCTAGAAATGTAGTACACTACACATTCTTTTCCTTCTGCATTATGTTGTGCTAGTAATACCCCTAAGGACGTAGTTGTAGCTGATATATATATAACAATAATGGCCTATCTGGAGATGGTGGTGTTAGCAATGGTGGTGCCATCAGGTAGTCCTTTAGCTGCTGGAACGTTTGCTGGCAATTCTCTTCCCATTGGAAATAAACATTCTTATGTAGTAGATGCATGAAGGGATGACATTTATCAATCAATTGTGCAATGAACTGATGGATTGACTGTAGCCTCCCTTGCAATATTCTTAACTAGCTGATGTTCTTAGGAGGTGGCATCTCCATGATTGTTTTAACTTTTGCAAGATCAACCTCAATGCACTTGTTCAAAACAATGTATCCTAAGAGCTTCCCGGAGGTCACTCCAAAGACAAATTTCTTTGGATTTAGGCGAACGTAATATTGTTCCAATCTGGTGAAAATTTTGTCTAGCACAATGAGGTGACTCTCTCTTGTTAATGTTTTAGCAAGTAAATAATCCACATAGTCTTCCATTAGTGTATGCATCATGTCGTGGAAGATAGTAGTCATTGCACGTAGATATGTAGCTCATGCATTCTTGAGAATGAATGACATCACATTCCAACAGTATGTACCCCATGGGCATGTAAAATTTGTTTTTTGTTAATTCTCTGGGGCGATCTTGATCTGGTTGTATTCTAAAAACCCATCCATGAGAGATAGCATTGCATGTCCAAGATCATATCAATGTTGGGTAGAGGAAAGTCATCCTTAGGACATGCTTTGTTTAAATCTATGAAATCTGTAAAGATATGGATGTCGATTTTCCTACTGGTATGATGTTGGATATCCATTCTACATAGTCAATAGGTCTGATGAAACCAGCGTCTAACAACTTCTTGAGTACTGCTTTTATGAAGAGTGTGATCTGAGGATGCATCTTCCTTAGCTTTTATTTTACTGGTTTGGCTCCTTCTACGACTATCAAGTGATGCATTACTCGATTTGGATCTAGTCCGAGCATGTCTGCATAGGACCATGCAAAATTGATTTCTCACTTTTTGAAGAACTCTGCAAAATTAGGATCTTCTTCTAGAGTCAATGAAGAAGCTAAGTGTATGATTCGGGGACTTTCTGATGTTCTCAGATTTATTTCCTTTGTTTCCTCCACAAGAATAGATGATCACTTTTGATTTGTGCTGAAGGGGAGAATCTCAAACCTTTTATCCTCAGGTGCCTTAGAGAGGTTTTCACCTTTGGATGCGCTCTTTGTTTTTACTTTTTTGGGATCTAGAAGTACCACAATGTGGTTTTCACTAGAAGATACATCTTTTATTGTTACATTTTTGCAGCTGAAAGTTTTGGCATTTGCTCCAAAGTAATTTGCGCTGTTGAATTCAATAGCAAATCCAGCCTTGTGATCCCCAATTGGTATGTTATCCTATAATTCGAGAAAGTCAACTATCACCTCATTGTTTTGGAAAGTGTCAAGGCACAGGGGATCTTGTTGGTTCCAATCAATGAGTTCAAGGTGGATGATTGGCATGGCCTCATATATTAGGTTAAGCTCATATGATGTGTTACTTATGGTTAAAATGGAGGTATCAAGGTCATCATTAGTATTATCCTCTTCGTAATCAGGCCCAGGAGGTGACACACTTCTTTTTGAAGCATCTTCAAGATCCAGATCCCAAAAGGTTTTAATAAATGCATCTCCTTTAGCTTTCTTAACCTCAAAAATGTCCCCGTCAAATGATTGTGAAAATGAAGAATCCCACTCATATTCATGTGAATCCATCTCAAAATCACTTGGTAGAACTCTACCACTATACATTATAGGGATATTTGTTAATGTGAAAGGTTTGTCGATAGCTATTGCAGGGGTTTTATTTGACGGAGTTATTGATGTTTTTTGAATATCTAAAGTGTATAGAAGTGGGAATCTGGAAGTGACCTTTATGCATCCCTTTGCATGTTCGATGTCTATGCATTCGATGAGTGAGAGGTATTGGCGTGACTTGGTTTTTTCGATTTTGTAGGGTGATTTGCAATAGACATTGTCCTACTTCTAAGAGGGGTGATCTTAGAAGTGATCTTCTTTTGTTTGCTTAGAATTTTAAGCTTAGGAGAGCCTCCCAAACCAGGGTTGAACCCGAGTCCAGTTGTATCCTGTGGTTGTAACAATGGTTGTAATGGTTCTTGTACACCTTGATTGTCAGATCCTAATGCACTGTGGCCATCATAATCCATCTTTTACATTAGGTTAAAACCTTTACCATATCTCTCTGTAGGGATCCTGACTTGTTGTCTAGTTGTATCGGAAGGGTCTTTGTAGATCCATCCTGCCAAGTCTTCATTAATAGTTTCATGTTCTTGTGATCTGCCTGGGATGAATCCGATAAGTGTACCAGTATGAGCCGCAACAAGGGTCTTGAGTAACGTTTATGGTTTTCCATGAGTCCTAGGTGAGAGGGGCAGGTGGTCAATACAAAAAAGTTGGCTAATGTTATATTCTTCTGGGCCTTCATCCTTTACTTTCATTTTCAACTTCTCTTGTTTGGGTGTAGGGATCAGTGTACTGGTAAGATTTGTTGGGTGGATGTAGGATGGTGAGGTGATGGCTTCTCTCTTGCTAGGTACTATGATATCAAGTTGATATCTTATATTATTACAAAAGGCGAATGGGTTGGCATCACCATAATCTCTGCTCCATTATGTGGAAATTTGATGCATTGCTGGTAAGTGGATGGTACTACTTGCATGGAATCAATCCATGGTCTACCTAATAGGAGATTGTATGGAAGAAGGAGGTCTAGGACTTGGAAAACCTCATCCTTCACCACAGGTCCCACCCTTACTATTAAAGTGATGCTCCCTTTTGAGGAACGTTCAACATCATCATAGGCCTTGATGGTGATCTTCTTTTCGGCGTCTACTACTCCTTCAGAATATCCCAATGTTGTAATCATTTGCAAGGTATAAATGTTAAGACCTGGAGCTCCATTGTCAATCAATACTCGCTTGATTCTATGTTGATGTATGAATCCCTCAATGTGTAGAGGGGCATTTTGTGGTTGCTGAAAAGATACATTATCACTCTCAGTAAAAGTGAGTCATGGTGATGATTTGAGACTTCCAACCATGGCTTGAAATTGATCTATGTTTAGGTTGGATGGAATTGACACTTCTTGGAGAGCTTGGTCCAAGATAGTTTTGTGTGAGGGTGATAGGCACAACAACTCTAGTATGGAAATGAGTGCGAGAGTTTTATCCAGTTGATCAAAAAGACTATAATGTTTGGGCATGTATGTTGCTTTTGATGGTGCTCCTAGTAAGACAAGTTTGATGCGGTAGGTAACAACATTGCATGTGAGATCTTTACCTTTGATGTTAATGGTAGCAACTTGTTCATTGGCATCATAAATATTATTGATAGTATAGGTATATGTTGCATGTGTATAGTCTATTGTGTTATATTGGTTCTTACCTTGATGGGATGGACCTCCTTTCTCATATGATGGGAGTGGATTTTTTAACATGGTGTTATCTGTGTTGGAAGTTTTTGCATTGTGACCATTGACTTCTATATCACCTCGATTAATGAGGTCTTGAATGGTGTCCTTTAGTCGATGGTAATTATTTGTCTTATGACCCTTTCCTTTGTGAAATTCACAATAGTCATTATCCCTACACCATGGAGGTTTAACCTGAGGCTCATAATCTAACGTTCTAGGCAATGTGATAAGATTGGAAGATAGAAGTTGTCATAATACCACTTCAAGAGGTTCTCCCAAGGGTGTATATGTTTGATTGGGTTTGTATCTAGAGTACCTGTTTTTAGGTGCATCTTGCTATGTGTTGGAAGGTTGATTGGTTTGATTGTTTGGGGGGTGACCTTGATTGATATTGCGGTTGTGACGATTATATGTTTGTCCTGCAATTTTGACTATGGGTTGGGCAATTTTGACAGTTCTTGCTTCTACCACACCATCATTAACAATATTTTGTTTTTGGACTAAAATTTGGGTTTATCACTATTGTAGGCTAGTCGTGGACCATCCTTGTTGTCCTTGTAAATTTTGACAAGTCCCTTCTTGATAAGGGATTTCTCGATTTTAAGTCCTTGAGCTATCATGTCCTTGAAAGAGTTTGAACATTTGACTTCTAAGTAAAAATTCATTTCCTCATTTAAGTTTGAAATAAAAAATTTAACTAATTGTTCTTCGAGAATAGGAAGGGAACGTCGACTAGAAAGGTGTCTCCATCTTTGTAATAATGTTGAGAATAACACTCCATTATTTTCTTTTGTATTGCATAGATCAGCCATGGAGACATCACGTTCTATGTTATGTGAATGATGAGTGATAATTTTTTATACTAGGTCCTCAAATGTCCTTATTCCTCCAGACAAGCGTGAAAGCCATTGCATGGCCGATCAACCTAAAGTTTGAGGGAAAAGGCGCATTAAATATGTTTCATCATATGCCACCTCTAAGCATGCGGAGTAAAATTCTCTCACATAGTCCCTTGGATCTCCTTTCCCTTTGTATTTATCAAATTTTGGTGTTTCAAAATTGTGTGGGAAAGGAGGCATGATCATTTTCCTATCAAATGGATAGGGACAAATATCTTCGAGAATGTATTGTTTTTGTGACCTTCCTGAATTGACTTGTTGTGCAAGATATTGTATTTGTTGTCTCAACATATCCATTTTTTTGGAAGGAGGTGGATGGTTTCTTTGGTGATAGGTGTCATCAGAATTGTGGGTATTTTGATGTCTTCTCTCATTGTGGTAACTGTTTTGGGCTTGCTCCAGTGTTTATCGAATTTGTGATAAGTCAAAATTTAAAGGGAGTTTTGCACCCTCACGAGCAAGTCTTAGGAAATGAGCATCAGCATTCCCTCTAAGAATCTCATCAAAGATTTTATTAAATCATGGGTTATGTGTTGCTCGATCGATTTCCTCTTTCGTGGGAGAATCTGGGCCTTCTCCCCCTAAAAATTTGTCATGATGAAAGGGGTTATTGATTTCTTCATCTTCTTCCAATTCTGGGTGCATTTCACTTTGTTTGCGTCTCTGATATTGAGCTCTAGTTTCATCCATGTTAAAGTGTGTTTTGAGAATGAGATGAATGAAAAAGTGGATGGGTGATCCCTTCTTATAGTTCCAAGATTTTATGATGATGATGATGATGAGTTGAAATGTTTGTGGATATTTGATCTCCTACACTAAAGGTTGGGTATCGACAAAATCCTCTTTAGAATTGCTTGTTTGATGTTTTAACAATTGTGAGATGAGGTGTAGCAAGGTTTGTGTTGTTACAATCCCAAGCTACCTAGTAATGAGAGGATGCACTCATGAACTAGTTTTAACCTATCTATGATGCTTAGTAATGTCCCTTAGGATGATTGATCCTAGATGTAGAGACAAACTAGAAAGTAATTTTATTGGTATGATAAGCAATATCCGTAAGAACTAAGGACAAGACCTCTTTGTGTTGAGAGTTGAATGGATTTTTTATGTTTGGACTATGAACTTCGGAATGAATGTGAACCTTGGAATTTTTACTAAGGGACTATGAATTTGATGATTGATTTTGGAAATGATTTTGAAGTGAGAAAGATGGAAGAAAATGTAGGAGGATTATGTGAACCTAGGAATCTCTAATAAGTGATTGCGGGTTGTGGAATGTGTGATGGAGCAATTCAAAGTCGTCGGTAAAACCGTGACTAAAATCATGATATCGATGGATGAAAGTGCGATGTTTCAACAAAAGCTTGTGGTTCTTGTACAAGGAGCTTCTTTTCTTTTGGGTTTTCTTTTCACTTTGCTTCTTTTTGGTTTTTCAATAAATTGACTTCTTGGCATATTTGAGAGATTTCCAAACATGAAGCATTGATGGATTTTTCAAGAATGTTTGTTTTGTTTGATTAGATCATTGTTGGGGTGTAACTTGTTTCAAATGTTTGATTCCTTTGACAAGAAAAACACATCAAGCACACAAGTACATATTCTTGCTTTTTTTCAAAAATGACACAAAAGGTGTGGGTCTAAATCAACCCAATCATGAACTTTTTGACCCTGATATTGTGTGTATGTTCATAGGCCTAAAGTCGGCCCAAATTTTCACTATTATGAAACAAGACAGAGACAATTCAAACACTTTTTATCCCTAAGGTAATGGCCAGTTGCGATATTTTCAACCCACAACTTGATATTTCTTTAACTTTGGTACTACATACCTTATGTATCTCACCGTGGAAGGTAAGGATGTGATATACTAAGTCTTGCGCAAGCATAACAGATAGGTCGTCCCTACGATGGGGGAGTCACCACTTTCATCAAGCTACAAGTAGCTTTTCAAAAATCCTTGTTTCTACTCAAGGAAATATGTATGGTGAGTGTCTTGGGAGCAAAACCTTCTATGCTCTTGCACTAAACTTTTTATAAATATCCTCAATCAATAGAACGAGTGGGCTTCTAAAATAAGAGGTGTCTAGTAATGTTCGATGTCTTTAGATGTAAGTTCATTCTGTAGTGACTCACTTAAGAGCCTAGTAACTCGCAGTGGGGCCCATATGTCCTTTTGGCAAGTTACATTGTAGGAAGAGATACACCTAAGGCTACAACTTTAGCTCACCTGATTTCTATATCGGCTCGAAGGATTTACCACTCAAGGTCATCCCAAGGGTGTATGTGTCCCCTGGCAGACCTCTCTTAAAAAAAAAGAAAAATCCTGAGTGTTACTAACACTTTTCTCTTGCACCTAGGACCACGAGAGCCAAGGGAGAGGATAGTGTGTGTTAGAAGTAGGTCCACTCTATAAATTTGCACAAGTGTGCCATTCACAAAAGACACTTGTTCTTTTTATTCTTTCATAGCAAAGTGTGAGTTTGTAGTTTTCAAGCATGCATGAAGATTCTTTTTATGCTAATATCACAAAGTGAGTTGTTTTTTTAACTGTTTGTATGAAATTATAAAATTGATAAAGTCGTTTTCTTGAAACGAAAAAGCATCGTGTTCTTTTTACCACTTGCAAGATAAAAGTGTGAGTTCTTTTAAATCCCAAAATGACAAATTGATTGTTCTTTTTAAACCAAGATCACAAAGTGATTGTTCATTTTAAACCAAATTGTTGCACCAAATAAGACAATGTGAATGCTTGTTTTTAACCAAGATAGCAAAGTGTGATTGTTCGTTTTAAACCATTTGTTGTGCAAAACAAAAATTGCCTATCCTAGGATTGGTCAATTTTCCCAATTAAGATGCGTTTAAGGAAAATTTTGTAAATTTGACACTTTCAACACCTGCAACAAACAATGTGTTAAAAATACACTCCTTGATGTCCTGCACAAGATGTAAGTCCAAGATTAGTTTCCAAAATAAAAAATGGATCGACATAACTAACAAACATTAATCTAACAAACTAATCTAATCGTACTTAAAATTACACCTAATTTAAACTAACAAACAAAATTAAATCTAATTTATACTAAATTAACAAAAACTTAATTTAAATATAATCTAAAAACCTAATTTAAAAATATTTTATAAAGCTTAAAAAAACTAATTTAGACAACTAATTAAAAATTTATTCTAAAAACTAATTTACAAATTAAAAAAGGAACTTTTTAAACAACAAATTAAAAATAAAAATTAAAAATTAAAATTTTTGAAAAAAAAAACCAATTTAAAAAGCTAGCTTTTACTCCTTTAACCTCCCACCTAATCTTGAAAAGCATTGATTATAGGATATGCATTTAATTGTTTTGTTGAAAAGACTTTTATAGAAATTTTCAAAGCATAAACCAATTAAATGCAAATCATGTGGATTTGTTAAAAGGCTTTAAAAACTTTCAAGTAAATGCAAATGTCAGGCAGGATACACACAAAGTTTTGCAAAATATGCACAAAGTAGATTTGTTGGTAGGCTTTAGAATTTGCAGGTGTAAGTTAAATGTCACGACCTACTTGTATACAAAATGGTTCGGTATTCTAGAATTTTGCTTCTTAAGATATTATAAATATTGATCAAACTTGCATGCACAATGTGGATACGTAGTCAAGGCATAGCAACCCACAGCAAAAGCTTGTAAATTATCTGACAAATCACCTCACAGAGATTTCAATTCACAAAAACACGTGATTGTGAGAATTGTATAAAATGAATATGCAGAAAAAGCATTAAAAACCTTCAAGCATATTCAATTAGTGGGTGCAAAGTTGAATTCCATTGCCTGCACAAATTTTCTCTTATCATTGTTTGACAAAGTGTCTCAGAAAGACACCATATCATGGAATGAAATGATGGCAGGATATGCATACAATGGTTTTCTTGACTAAGGTGTTGAAAAAGGCTTTGAAAACTTTCAAGCAGATGCTACTGGCAGGTGTAAATCCAACTTCAACGATGGGAGTTGTGAAATAGAGCATGGACAACGGTCAAGGCATAAATGGAAAGCATATTTTATGTCATGGTTTGCACAGATTGTGTGTTTGCAGGGTAAGCACTAAATGGATTGTTTGGAGAGGGTTGTATAAGATGGAGTGGCAAGTGGAAATTTGAAGCTTTACAAGCTTTCTCAGAATCTTTACAGTGTTAAGATACAGATTTAGTGTCAATCAGGCTTTAAAAACTTTCAAGAAAATGAAATTTACAGGCGTAAAGCTAAATTCAGTAATCTTTTTCTAGCCTTCTCCATTTTTGCATCGTTAGGAAAATTTTGAAACAAGTTTAAAACTTTAAACCACATGCAATTTGCAGGAAAATTTTGTTTGATCTGGTTTTATAATAATATCTTCTGTTGACTCTTGATATAATTTTAGACAAGTTACTTAACATTTGGGCTGCCAGATTTCAATTATAAACAAATACAATCTCTCCATGCCATAAGTGCAAGTTATAGCTTAAGTTATCCAAAATGTTAAGATTCATGTCAGGTTCACCAAATGTATCAGCATAAAATGGTTAGCAAAGTTAGTCAATATATAAACAAACCAAAACCATTTCAAGCATGATATCAAGAAAGTATGAAAAAACATAAATGAGAAACATGAACATAAAGAAAGATTTCACTCATGATGCTCCCTACACCATTTTGGTCTTCCTTGTCCTCCTCGTCTCCACGAACTGCATTGTTTCAAGGTTGTGAAATGAAGAGTGGGAGATTGAGTAGGGTTAAGTGTGGAATGCCCTCAACTAACATAACAAACTAAAATGATGGATGTAGATATGATAGATCAAAATGGGCATTATGATTGTGCTATGATGAAAAGTGGATGCAACTAAAAGGGCAGCATAATGATATGTTAATAAGTGTGGATATGAGGCCACCATGAGGATGTATCAAAAAGTGGATGATTGATTGATGGATAAAGGCTCAATTTATAGAGTTGGAGGCTTGGAAACGGACAGTCAAGATTGAAGATTGATCAAGGGCTAAGATTGAAAGGGAATGTGGTCCCAGGTTTGAAGGCTTAGCCTTGTGACAAGTGTCACAAGGAGAAGTGGGTGCAAGGGTAAGTGTGCTCACACATGTGTGAGAAAATCTTGGGAAGTCCAAGAGGTGACAAGTGGAAACACTTGTGGAAAGGTGTAAGGGCTAGTGGAAGAGAGTTTATGACACACGGGCCAAAAGGGGAAAGAGTAGGGTGGCTCTATGGGGAAGAGCATCCTCACACATGTGTGAGAAACCCTTGGTCAAAGGTGATGTGGACATGTGAAGTGACT
Source organism: Cryptomeria japonica (assembly GCF_030272615.1). Classification (NCBI taxonomy): domain Eukaryota; kingdom Viridiplantae; phylum Streptophyta; class Pinopsida; order Cupressales; family Cupressaceae; genus Cryptomeria; species Cryptomeria japonica. Next base: position 464,733,807 of record NC_081413.1, on the reverse strand, counting down.
TGTGAGTCACATGTGGGTTTGGGTAGATGTGTAGTATTTTTAATTTGAATAAATACTAACATTGGTTAGGCTTTGGATTAATTAGGATAATGAGGAGATTAGATGATAGGTTTGTAGGAATCACCAAGTTAGCCTAATTAATTATGGATTAATTTAGCTAATTAGGATTAGGGATAAAAATGGAATGTTCCATAAAGGTGAGTTTGATTTATTGAAATAAATCAATATTTGGAAGAAGTGGAAAGGGGATATTAATTAAATACAATTTAATTAATTTAAAGGTAATGGTAGGTTAATATGATTAATTAAATTAATCATGCAATAAAGACATAATTGATTAAATATTAATTTAGTCAATTTTATGTGTCTACATTTATAAATGTACTTTATCACAAAATGAGTTTTATGTCATAGAGATAAAAAATACTTTATAAGTTTATATAAGGGATAATAAATTAAATCTACATAATAGAATATTAAATATATAAAGAAGTTTTGTAGATTCATTGGTTGAAGTTAATTGAGAGGCATTGAAATTAGACATGGATTGAAATACTAATGGTATGGAATTAGGTGTTTATCTAAAAAAACAATACAATATTAAGTTCAATTATGATGATATTATGATAGAGATAGAAAACAAAATTTGGGACAAGATATGAAATTTGGGGCTTGAGATGGACAAAATCTTAGAGTTTGAGATCCCACAATGCAACTTTACTAGTGGAATCTAGTCAAGGTCGTGTGATTCTATTGTGATGGCATGAGCTTGTTTAGAGTAAGGATGAACCTTTGTTATTTGTAGAAGAGATTTTCCTATGCATCTTTGCTACTTGGAAATACTAAGTGGTGCTAAGAAACATGTTAGGACATGCTATAGTAGTTGGAAGGAGTGATTGTCTTCCTTAACATATTTGGGCCTTGGAACTAAGTCAACCATGATAAATAGTAAGTTAATAGTGGAGTTGGATCCTAATATAGATACAGTAGTTGTAATTGGTGTAATTTGGAACTAGGATTTCACCAAGTAGGATAAGACCACTAATTAGCAAAATTAACCAATACATTAAAAGGGGGATGAACTCAATAGACCCAACTTCAATTCTATTAAGAAAAGGGTTTAATTTTGATTGGAGTCATATTTCCCCTTTTGTTTGAGTTGAAATTGTGTTTGAATTAGGTTTGAATTGAAAATGCTAAATCTATAACAAACAATGAGAAATTGAAATGAAATGGCAAAAACAAAATGTTGTAGAAGTCAAACAGAGTTGTAAAATGGGATCTGAGCAAAAGAAGAGAATCAAAACCTGTACCTAAAAATTTTTAAAAAAATGTCGTGACTAGGTAGTAGGGCGCCATGGTCCTTCAATTGCAAACATAGGCAAGTTGGGTCTAAATTTGAAAATGTCAAGAGATATTGAGTCCATTGGTGACCAAAAAACTAACTAGGACCAGGGAAAATTTTGCCCTAGTCCTCCAAATTTGCCTCAGTCATGAGAGGTCTTTGGAAGTTCTACAAAAGCAGGTTTTTTTTGGTCTTCTTTATCCTTTTTTGTCTTCACAGTTCTCGAGTTTGTCACCTGTACACCAAAAGAAAGGAAATGGGGATTGTGGAAAGGGCTTTCCCTTAGGTCAAACCTCAGGTTTGGAATCAACCCTAATTGAAATATAAATTGAACTTGAACTAAATTGAAAAAGCTTGCCTTTTGAGGGCAAGACTGAAATGCTTGAATGTAGATGATTATACCTTCAATGGGTGATGCAATGCTCTTAGAATAAGTCATCCACGTGTTGATTCAATAACATGATAAATCACATAAAATCCATCATGAAATCATAATTGAAACATAATATGAAGATGCCTTGATGTAATTTGTTGCCCCTTGAATCAAATTTGCTCTTGAGGAAGAACCTTGAATTGATGATAATTTTAGCATATGGTTAGATTATGAAAATTAATTGAGAGGGATGCCTTATATAGGGGTTTTCATAATTAAAATTACTTTTAGGCCAACTTAGAATTGATATATTTTCACATGAAGCTAGATTTGAATAGGGTAAGACCACCTAATTAAGCTCCTGAAATTTGGGGGAAAAAGTTCAGGTTCAGGTAGTATACTACTTGGTCCAACCAACTCTTTTTTTTATTTTCTAAGGATGCGAGATAGTGTGATTCTAATGCTAAATCCATCTCGGTGGCTCAAATAAAGATGTGTAGATATGCAAAATATGCTTTGAGAGTTGAAATTAGGGTAAGATTAAAGATGAATCAAGATAAAATAATAAAGGGCACACCTAGAATTAAGGGCCCAAATAAGAGTGTGATGATGTAATAAAGTGGAATAAGACCCATAATATTAATTTAAATCAATAAAGGTCCCATAATGCCTAGAGGAAAGGGAAAGACTAAAATAGACCTACTAGGAGAGTGAAATTGGACACACTAATAAAGGTGTGCATTTTACGATGCTACATTTAGCACCCACTTTAGTGGAGTATGATCTTACGGTCATACTCTCGCTAAAGTAGAAATAAAGAGATAGAGCTAAAACACAAAACTCCAAGTCAACTAGTTGAAGAGACCTCAATAATCAAAATGTCTCAACCGCTAATATCATTCTTCACATGTTGAATTTCAAGAGCGCAAGTGAACTTATTGAAAGAAACAGGACACACACCAATTTAAAGCACAATAATCCATGATCCAACGCAAGCAAAGTGTGTTATGCTATGGGTTCATGGGAGAGAAAGAAGGAACGTCGATTCCATGGGCTAGCAAGATGGATCAATCTAGGTGATCCATATTGGGGAGGAGAGTCAGAATAGTCTAGCTGTGTTTTGCTAGTTCCACTCACCTTGTTGTATATGTTGTTGTCTAGTTTCAGGAGTTAAGCATCTCGTATAAGACTTTGTTTTGTCTGGCTTTGAGCATGCAACGACTTGTATAAGACATGCCATTGAAAAATGATGTGTTTGGTTTTGGGAATGCAACATGAGGATGCAACAACCCATCTAAGACAAATGGTGCATAAAATGAGGATGCACAACAATCCCAGATTGATAAATGAAATGAGGATTAAAAATGAGAATGCGATAATCCCAAATTGATATTTGAAATGCAACTAGGAGGTCGGATATATTTCGCCACCCCTAAGATGTCAACATAGTCTTGTGTTGATCTATTAAGGTACATAGAAACAAGGATACCCACCTTCAATGACAAGGAGATATTCGTTAAACAAAAATACATGCATTCCAAGATAGAAAGAAAGATTCCTGAATAGGCTTCATTTCTTTAAGAAAGGAAGAGATAATTATAAAAGAGACATCTTGCAACAAATGTAAATGGATCCTTTTAAGGGATGCATGATTGAAAAAGGAGGAAGAGATATTTGCATAAAGATACATACCTCCAAGAGTAGAGGAGATCCTTAATAAAGATGACATGTTGGAAAGGAGAAGAGGACTAAGAATATACATCTTCTCTAATGTGGATTCTTAGGATTGAACACTTTCACTAAGGAGATATTGTTCATAAAAGATGTACCATTCCAAACAAAGAATAGGTCCTAAACAAGGAATACACAAACACTTATATAAAGGACAATTCTATGCAAGAAAAGACATCAAATTATGAAAGATGCAACTCAACCAAAGAAAAAGGAAATCTTTGGAAAAAAGAAAGAGAAATTAAACATTATTCTTTCCCACCAAGCATGGAGATAAGGACACCAAAGAGAGATCATTTAAAAAATACACGCTCTTCTAGAATAAGGAAAATATCTTCAGTAGGGATTCATATCACAATATAGAAGAGTTCATTATAAAAGATACAACTCAATAAAGAGAAGAATTTGATGAATTATTATACTTTCAACACTAAGGAAGAGGCATAATTAAGGGTATGTACTTATAAGGCAAGGATAAGATCCTCATTAGGGATACTTGTTCCAATAAGAGGGAGGGGATCCCTAGCAGTGATATACACCTCCACAAGCAATAAGAGATCCTTAGTAAAGATACTACATCACAAAGGGAAAGTTTAATCTTACGAAGGAGAGATGTTTGGAAATCATTCTTGTGCCCAACATACAGACAAGAGAAGATACAAAATAGGCTATTATGTTTCTACCAAAGTATGATTGCACATGAAATTGTACCACCATGAATGATAATGAGACCCCAATAGGTAAGCTACTAATGTCACATTGTTAGGAACAACATAATAGCCACTAATGTTATGTAGAAGGAGTAAGATGAGAGTCCAACTTATTGTCATCAAATATTTAAATGATATTAGTTACAATAAGTTGTTGAATTTTATTTGCTAAATCATGACATTCATTAGTGGAATGGTCATCGATTTCATGATACTTGAAAAAAGAAGTCCATTGTGTTGATTTTTCTTATGCTTCTTTCTTTGATTTTTTAAAGGGAGAGTAATCAATTTGGCTTTAAGAAGTTCACACAAAATACTCTCTTGTTGTGATGAGAAGTTGTAAGAATGCATATATCTATTAGACAATGGGGAAGGGGATGTCGACAAAGGAGGAGTTTGGATACCTAGACATTATTGGGAAAAGTGTGGTGTAAATTTCTCATGATCATCAACACTTTTTTGCACACATCCTAAACCATGTCCATTATATCCATGTGTAGAATTAGATATATGTGTTGAAATGTCTAGAGGAGAGGGTTCATTCTTAGTATTAAAGTCTAAAGAGCCCCCATCATCATCAAGACATGTGTTGGAAGGAGAGGTGGGAATTGATTTAGAAGAAGTTTGGATAAATGACACACAAGATTCTATTAGGGCTTTATGCATATATTGAGGGATCATTTAACCATTGCAAGAGGGTGTAAAGTCTAATATACCCCAATTCCTTGGTAAGGAAGCATTGTTGATAGGAGATTGTGTTGTTGAAGGAATCATAGTATTAAATGGAGAAATGCATCCTACTTCATCATGAACAAAATCATAAGGATTAGTATTAGCCTTGATTGTATGAAGTTCATTGTTATATATGAATTTGAATGTGCGATGAAGAGTAGAAGGGACTATTTTCATAGCATGAATCCATAGTCTACCTAGAAGAAGGCTATAACTAAGAGTATTGGGTATGACATGAATAGGAGTAGGTAAAGTCACGGGTCCTGCTTTGATAGGTAATATGACTATACCAAGTGACTCTCTAGGAACATAATCAAATCCACGAACACAAAGAGGATCAAATTGAATAGAAGAATAATCTAAATTTATCTTATCTAATAAGTCAACACAAAAAATGTTAAGTGTTGACCCATTATCAATTAAGGTACCTCTTATGTTTTATTGATAAATGTGAGGAGTAATCATAAGGGTATCATCTCTATTTTTAACCTCTATAGAATACAAGTCATCTTGTGAGAATGTAATATCAATTAGTTTAGAAGAAGGATGAGGAACCACCTTATGTAAGGCTTCTTGAATCAACTTATGGTATGAAGGTGAAGTTTTAATCAAGTCCCAAAGGGAGATCTTAGCTAAGATATCATGGAGTTTCTCAAAAAGATTAGGTCCCTTATCAACATTTTTCTTGAGATGAGGGGGGAAGGAAGGGAACTTAGAAGAACATTAAGATCGCTCTTTTTTATACAAGCATTAAATGTTTGATGTATTTCAAAACCATATTTTTTGTCCATTTGTCTTTTCATATCACCTCTTTCACATATGTATTATGCAACTTTTAAGATTTTAGGAGGTTTCTTGGGCTTAAGCTTCTCATAACTAGAAACATGAATGGTATTGACTTGATTAAGCTCTTTTTTCTCCAAGGATACATCTTTAGAAAGGAGAGAATCAAGGAAAATTCTATTGATTTCATCCTCTTGCTCCAAGGCATCTTTATTAAGACAAGCTTTAGGAAAAGGACAAACATAACTCATTAATGCTTCATCTCTAGTGGGAAATTTATCAAAATGAAAAGGGGGAATGGTATCACTAGGAAAGGTAGTGACAATACCATCCACTTGCACCAAATTATCCTTATGGGGGTGTCATGGGGGAGGTATATTTTATGATAAACATCATTATTCAAATAGTTGTCCTTAGGAGGGAGATCTTTGAAAGAAGTGCTCATAACCTCTTCTTGCACCAATGTGCCCTCATTGGTAGGACAAAATTTGGGAGGGGATAAATCAATGTCCATAAATACTTCTTCTCTAGGAGAGGTACCATGTATGGAAGGTAAGGTAACATTAAGGAAGGTACTTATGATATCATCCTCTTCTTCTATGATATCTTTATGGGAGAGGAGCATTTTAGGAGAAAGATAAACATCATTCATAAAAACTTCATCCTTAGAAGGGAGAGTTTTGAAAGAAGTGTTAATAATTTTTTCTTGCATCAAAGTGTCGTCATGGGTAGAAGGATCCTTAAGAGAGGGTAAATCATAACTATGAATGAAAGGATTAACTAGGTTGTCATCATATGCATAAAAGGGAACATCATGAACATCTTGAAAAAAACTTGAAATTGAACTAGCAAAAGAAGACAACGACTCCATATGCAATTATTGATCTAATGTAACAATGTATATAAATTGAAACACACACAATGCATAAAACAAAATGTTTTTTTTTGTATTTTTCTTTAAATAAAACTATTAAATGAATGTAGCTATGAGTGCATAAATTATACGAAAATCATAAGCAAGCATAAGATATGTCGGGTTCACCAAAATGTAATGGTGTAATTTGGAACTAGGGTTTCACCAAGTAGGATAAGGCCACTAATTAGCCAAATTAACCAATACATTAAAAGGGGGATGAACTCAATAGATTATACCTCAATTCTATTAAGAAGAGGGTTGAATGTTGATTGGATTCCTATTCCCCCTTTTGCTTGAGTTGAAATTGTGTTTGAATTAGGTTTGAATTGCAAATACTAAATCTATAACAAACAATGAGAAATTGAAATGAAATGACGAAAAACAAAATGTTGCAAAAATCAAATAGAGTTGTAAACTAGGATCTGAGTAGAAGAAGAGGATCAGAACCTGTACCTAAAAATTTGAGAAACATTGTTGGGACTAGGTAGTAGGGTGCCTTGGTCCTTCAACTGCAAACATAGGCAAGTTGGGTCTTTCTAGAAATGGCAAGAGATACTGAGACCACTGGTGACCAAAAAACCACCTAGGACTAGGGTGAAATTCACCTTGGTCCTCCAAATTAACCCTAGTTCTGCGCCCTGGTCCTGAGAGGTCTTTGGAAGTTCTGCAGAAAATGGTTTTGTTTGTTTTTGTCTTCTCTATCCTTTTTTGTCTTCACAACTCTTGAGTTTGTCACATGCACACCAAAATAAAGGAAATGGGGGTTGTGGATAGGGGTTTGCCTTAGGTCAAACCCTAGGTTTGGAATTAAATCTAATTGAAATATAAATTGAACCTTGAACTAAAGTGAAAAGGCTTTCCTTTTGAGGGCAAGGCTGAAATGCTTGAATGTAGATTATTAAACCTTCAATGGGTGATGTAATGCTCTTAGAATAAGTCCTCCATGTGTTGATACAATAACATGATAAATCACATAAAATCCATCGTGAAATCATAATTGAAACATAATATGAAAATTCCTTGATGTAGTTTGTTGCTCCTTGAATCAAATCTGCTCGTGAGGAAGAATAATGCCCTTGAATTGATGATAATTTTAGCATAGGATTAGATTATAAAAATGAATTGAGAGGGATGCCTTATATAGGGATTTTAATAATTAAAATCACCTTTAGGCCGACTTTGAATTGATATATTTTCACATAAAGATAGATTTGAATAGGGTAAGATCACCCAATTAAGCTCTGAAAATTCGGGGAAAAAAGTTATGACCAACTTTTTCCAATTTTCTAGGGATGTGAGATAGTGTGGTTCTAATGTTGAATCAAGCTCAATGGCTCAAACCAAGATGTGTAGATATGTGAAATAAACTTTGAGAGATGAAATTAGGGTAAGATTAAAGATGAATCAAGATAAAATAATAAAGGGCACACGTAGAATTAAGGGCCCAAATAAGAGTGTGATGATGTAATGAAGTGGAATAAGATACATAATAATAATTTAAATCAATAAAGGTAATATAACATGCCTAGAGAAAATGGAAAGACTAAAATAGGTGCGAGAGTGTGAAATTGGACACACTAATAAAGGTGTACAATTTACAATGCTACAATAGTCTATAAGTGGAACTTTCAAGTGTTGGTGACAAATATGTAGGTGCATTTTCTTTTATTTTTTGCCAGTGAATCCATGAGAATAGAATGAACTAGGGTGATTTATTAAATGAAAGACTTGATACATAATTTATCAATTTTAGTGTACCATAGGATCACCATTCAAGCCATATCCTTAAGACCTTAAGATTTGACATTATGGTAGTGAGAGCTTTAGGAAGTGGGTTCATGGTTAGTAGCTAGGAATATGAAGGATTTTTTAGTGGGGTTATGTATTTCATAGTTAACGGGCATTGCATGCTTAGGATCATGTTTCCCAACTTATATGTGGAATTTGTTTTGCTAAAATGCTAGTGTGATAAGGCTATAAGAGAGTCTTCCCTCCCATTTATCAATTTTCACAATTATATTAGGATTGATATCCCTTAAATAATATAAAGAAATACTAAACACATGACGAACTACTAGATTGCTATTATTTTACTCCATGGGGCTCTCTTGATGAGGGAGTTTCTCTACTAGAGAGAATATCTCCCTTATTATTGAACTAAGTATAAAACAAACAACCTAGTTATCCCACATAGAAATTGATGTCAGGCTAAATTATGAATCAATAAATGAATATTCCTTCCAGGAAGTTGGAAATAATTTGAGATCCACTTTAAGGGTTGCATCATGGTGGATTTCACATATATTTATTGTATCTTGGATATGGTCAATATGAGTAGTGAAACCATCTCAACTAAAGCAAGTAAGCACGTTTGATGTTCAAGCTAGGAGATATATTTATTAACTTGTAAATTTAAAGGACTACTTAGGTCCTAGGTTCTTGCCTCTTTCGGGCCATTTCATTTTTTGATACAATGTGGGAGTATAGGAGAACTTCCAATAAGAGGTAATGAATGAGATATATGTGTAGAGATTATATTCTTAATAGTAGCCTTTATCCTACTTTTCCTTGATGAAAATTTCCAAAACGATAAAGAGTCTCCACCCTGCTTTACAATGGATCTACTTAAGATTCATCCTATATGGGCCACTAATTATTCTTTACTAGAGGGTTTTGAAAATTTAGATTTATCAAACTTGAATAATGAATATATAGCTCATTTTAAGATTTTCAAAGCATTAGAGATTGGTATGAAATTATTAGTGTGGAACCTTTATAGGTTTCTTGAAATTATTTTTATAATAGTCTTATTAGGTATGCTAGAAAATAGAAAATTGTTGATGCTTTTGATTTTTTATTATTACATCTATAATTAGTATGTATAAATAAGGAACTTCGACTATTTCAAGGTCAAAGAAACCTTTGAATTTGGGATGAATTTCATATTTTAACATACTATCTAAAATGTTTGTGAAAATGGTGATGTGAAATATAGTAGATATAAAATAGAAGTATAATGCACCATAATTTATTGTTTATTTTCTCCACAATAAATAATATATGCATAAAATAGATATAATAGATATTAAATAATATAATTTTCTTACAATAAATTGCTTATTCCAGAAATAAGAAAATCAACACTGTTATTTAAATAAATCGTCTACATATAATTCAAACTTATGAGAAAAGTTAAAACCACATAATATTTTATCAAATACATGAAATTATATAGTAGCACAAAATTTCAAAGATGAAAAACTAGTTGAATGCAAAATAAAACCATTGTATATATAGAAAAATAAAGTCACAATAGAACCAACATCTACAAAAAAAAATGTTTTAATTCTAATTAATGTAACACAAAAACAATTAAGGTTTTTTTTTTTCAATAAAAGTGGAAGACCACTAACTTTATTATATATAATTTTTTTACAAACCTGGTTCAAAGAGCACCGGTAGGAAAGAAACAAGCAAAGAAAACCTTCGGTCTTGCTCATAAAAAGTCCCAGTGGGAAGATAATACAACCAATTACATTTGAAGTAGAGAAGTGAAAAACCCAAACCAACCCCAATTCATCCCAAAAAACCATAAAGGCCAACAAAGCTAGTTACAAAGATAGTACCCAACCCCCCAAAATATGTGAAGCAAATACAAAATTGTCAAAGAAGAAGCCTAGCAAATGAGCATTAGGAGTGCAGAAACCAAGTACTATAACCCTCCTCTAGAGGGGACAAAGGTTGGGAAGCAGCTTCATTCTGATTATCTAGAGAAACCACCTGTAGAGGCACAACTACACTCGGAAGAGACATAACTACCTTCATCGAATCAAGGAGGAAATATATACCTGAAAACACATTAATAGCCGTAGCCAAAATATCTGGAGAAACGTGATCTAAAAAAGCTACAAGAGCAAACATTGTGTCATCATATAGGTTAGAAATCAAACCACCTCTTAGAAGTGAAAGTAATTCCCACTAGATAGTAATTCAGACCAAGATACAAAACCACCATAAGGAAAAGCACGAAGCTCAAAATGATAAGAAGACAAAGCAATATCCAGATCAGAAACAGAATAAAGAGAGGGATGAAAGTATGCATCCAATAATGTCTGAACCAAAGAAATCCAAGAGCATATCCATACACACAGTAATAAAATGAGAAGCAACTTCAGCAAGGAAAATATTAGTATTCTCCACCAACCATCGTCTGCCCACCACCTTACGAAAAGCAAGAGAAAACTCTCAAGAATGAATTTTAAAGTCTTCCAAGCTTCTCATCGTCAAAAGCATGAGGATCCTGAAAATCACACTGCTTAACATGCAAATAAATTCTATAACCAGCAGCCTCCATCACAAGAAAACCACAATGAAAAATAAGACACACAATAGAATGTCGTGAGCATATAAGGAAGCCTATCACACAAGCGGTCAGAGAATGACTCAAGTGTAATAAAAATGATATAAGATCATATATCTGCACAAGCTAAATCACATTACACCATACTAAAAAGCATACACATGTCGCCACCTTAGAGGGAAACAATCAATAAGCATCATTAATGAGAAAGCATAGCTCCGCATAACTCCCACAGCCATTGAAAGATATTCGCACAAGCCATATCCCCAACACTGTGCCAACAAGCACACACAAGCCGCCACATCAGAGGATAATAAACAAAAGAAATGCCAAATAACAGACGTGCAAGCCGCCACTACTGAGGACTATAATCATTAAACCATACATATTAGCAAAGGTGTCGTGCAAGCATTCCAGTATAGACTTTATGATAATGCAAATAAGAAAAGACAATTAGTTCAATATTGAATCAACTCAAGAGCTAGACACCGGCCAACTATTGAAAATGTCTAAAAATCCATTATTTCACTCTAAGACTAAGCATATCTCAATAAAGTACAACTTTCTGAAGGACAAGATAGAAGGAGAGGAAGTCAAATTGGTTTATGTGAACACTAAAGAATAGATTGCAGATATATTGACTAAACCACTATCTAAGGAATCATTTGAGTATTTAAGAGACAGGTTAGGGGTTTTTGCCCCTCTGGCAGAGACTTGATTGATGCAGTTTGTCATCAGTCTGGCATGCATTATCAGAGATATTATTCATTCTGGCACTGATGAGTGGTGCTACAACTCAGGGGGAGTAGTCAGCTTTGAGATTCAGAGGCTTATATTCTTGCTTTGATATTTTTCATATTTATGGCATTGATGTCAAAGGGAGAGTGATAGTAATGTGAAAAAATAAATTCAGAACCTTACAGAGATATCATTTACAGGGGGAGAGTTACTGATATTCAGGAGATTGTTGGTTGTCTTCCATAGGGGGAGAGTTACTAATATTCAGGAGATTGTTGGTTGTCTTCCACAAGGGGAGACTTGTTTGGCATTTCTTGGTACTTAGATGTTTTTCACATCTAGTGTTGCCATCAATTCCAAAGGGGGAGATTGTTGGCATTATGGATGAATTGTTTATGTGTTGCATTGATGTTTTATCATTGATGTCAACACTAGTTGTTATGGTTAGTTACCGGCAGAAGAGACTATCTGTTGGACACTTTCGGCATGTTTGGATTAGTAGAGTATGTTTGGTTCTATGTGTTATATGCTCCTCGAGCATGTTTTGGTCAGTTGGTATTGACTTGGTAATTAGATGCTATCATACACTCTTATTGGCATTGGTTTAAGGTTTAACCAACAAAGCTTTCACTAAGGAATCTTGACAGGATGCATAAGTGGTGTTGGTGCAACTTCTAGATGGATTTCAGGATGTTGAAGACGTTCTTTGATCGTGCTTCAATTGCTTGAAGAAATTGCTTTGGCGTGGTGGACCCAGAATAGTTCCAATACCTATCTAGGTTATGGATTGGTATCATGTTAACGTGTACTCTACATATTACTGGGATGTTTTGAGATGATTTATGGATTTGTTATTGTTGTTTTGGTCTTAAGTCGACATGGCATATCATTGTAATATCTTTTAGGTGGCCGACCTAATTGGTTTAGGACTTAGGGTTTGTATAAAATTATATGAGATCTCATTGTAATAAGTGTTCGTGGTCGTGGAATGCAATATCATATGCGAAGGGGATTTGGTCGATCATAGGTGATCAAATTGGGATTAAGGAAGAGGTCAAAGGCCTTCGGTATTGAGCTTAACCAGGACTATAATCAGGCATGGTAGATGCTATCTCTTGCAGTTCACTCTATTGGATTGTTGTCCATTTATCTTGAGATGGTTGTTTCCTCTCTATAGTTAATGAGACTCTTTTGTAATGAGCAGTACGCTCTAGGCAATGTGCCTTCCTGCATGTGCAGGCCTCTCATTGTATCACATACTTTCTGTAGAAGTATTATCTAACTGTGGGTAGGCTTCCCACTGTGGTTTTTCCCTTTCCGGGTTTTCCACATACAAATCATGGTGGCATGTGGTATGGTTGCTTTGCATTGATTATCTGTTTAATTGTTAAGTTGCATTGTTTACCGGTATGTGTTTCTTCTTTACCGGTACTTAATTTGGTTAAAGGTTATTAAGTAGATTAAATGTTATAATCTGTTAACAACTTATTCACCCCCCCCCCCTCTTAGTTGTTCACTGGTTATCCTAACAATTGGTATCAGAGCTTTGGTCCTCTTTTGCAGAAGCTTAATCGCTTGAGGTAGATCCTATGGTAGCTAACACTTTGAATCCATCGGCAACTATTTTCATAAGAGAAATCCCTAAGCTTGATGGAACAAATTATGGGATATGGAAAATTTGAATGGAGACTCATCTTAGATGTCTTGGCAAGGATATTTGGGAGATCACTGAGAAAGGATATACACCTTATGATTCGGCATCTGGCAATCCTGCTCCTACAAACTTGGATAAGAATATTGAAAATGATTGCAGAGCTAGAGAAGCCCTCTTGTGTGCACTTACCGATCAGCAGATCATGGGATCAACTAATAAATCATTGACAAAGGTTATGTGGGATAAATTTCAAACTCTAAATGAAGGTGATCCTACTGTCAAAATTGCTAAACTTGATGGTTACCGGGTAAGATATGAAAACTTGAAGATGGAAGATAATGAAAGAATTGTTGTGTTTATGGAAAGAGTAAATGAGATTGTTATGGGAATTCAATGTTGTGGAGGATTTCTGAGTGAAGATGAAATAGTTTCCAAAGTCTTGAGAGCCCTTCCACCGGCTTACAAGATGAAGGCAACTATAGTTAATTAGTTGAGAACAATGGCAAACTCTTCAATTAACAGAGACATTCTGATTGGGAAATTATCTGCTTTTGAGCTTGAAGAATTTGGATCTTCTGGAGCTGTAAATTTTGAACCTGCTTTTCATGCATCATCATCATCATCCACAGGCAAAAGTGATTGAAGAGTTCTATATGCAAAAGAATTGGAAGACAATTAAGGTTGTTCAAAGTTTAAGACATTTTAAAGAAAAAAAGGAGCATCCACCTCACCATTTTTTTGACCCCTAATATCGCCAACACATGCCACATTTAAACATAAGGCAAGGTGTGTATTTAAGGAATAAGTAAGCTGGCCCTTGAAGTAAAGGATATGTCACATATATAAAACACTGGAGATTTAAAATTAGAGCAAAGATAAAGATTTGATCAAGCATTAAGGTTGGAATTCAAGCAATACCAACGAATTTGATCAGCCACCAAGAGCAATATCAGTCATATCAAATTCAAGAAAACAACATTAAGGTGAATTTAACCACATCTTAGAGTGAATTTCTGAGTAATCTCAAACATGATTTAGGATAACTCCTTTTAGTGCAGGTTCAAATCAGACATATGTAGAGTTTTCAACATTGTGATTTCTTTAGGATGATTCATTTTTGGGCTTTCAATTATCAAATTATGTTTCTATTGTTGTTGAAATTGCAAGAGATAGATGGCAGCCCCAAAGACTGGAGGAGTATCTAGACAAACACAAATCAAGGAGGATTGAAAAGGCATGCCCCCAAGTGCCACCACCTTAAGCCAAAGTTGGACAGTTTCAAAAGAGTGATAAGGTTATTTTGATGATCCTCCTCATCAACCACCCAAAAAAATCCCCACAAAATATCTTTCCTAAAATATATTGTAGCATGTTGACCTTAAAATATTAAAACTAAACTTTTTAAAATGATATCTTAATTGACATTCACACTTGTTGTGTATTTAGCTTTGTGGTATAAAGAACCACAGACCTCCAAAGAAACATAAATAATTTTCTTTTTGAATGTAATGCACCTTACAAAAGGCATAGATAAATGGTTTAGTGTATATTTATAGCTTTAAACTACCTTACAAAAATATGGTTATCAATATACTATGGTTATTCTCTTCCATTATATTAAATGTCCTACATCCTATCGTGCCACCAGTAGTTAAATATCGAGGGTATACATAGATCCACCAATTACCAAATCATAAAGATTATGGTCAATATTAAACCCTAGCAATCAATATGTATAATATTTATTGATGCTTTGTCGCCTTGGAATTTGTGGATTGTCAAAACTAATGACATTTTGAGTGGGAGTTGGTGGTGAGTGCCATGAGTAAGTAGGTTAATCAACTAGTGGATCATGTAAAACATGAATTAATTTATCAATATGCAATAAAATTAGGTAGACTTTTGAAATCTGAAATATAAATTTAAAATCCACAAAATCCAAAAGGCCCACATTTTTAGATGGATCAAGGTTTGACATGTGATTTGATAGTAACGTGAACTATGACACACAATAATCAAGAGTAGATAAGTGGTAAGCTCTGATAAGTTTTTTTGGCCCCCTGGTTAATTTGTGGTTTCCTTGAAAGCAAGGAAGCATATAACTCGAAATGATTGAATGAATCTAGGCTGGCCATGGTTTAAAATTCATGGATTTTATATCTTAAGTGTGGACTTAATATAAGCTTTGATCTAAGATGGTTCTGGGTACATCCAAAAATCTCCTTGACTTCCAATCTTAAAAATGTTAGATAAGATAAAGAAACTTAATATTACAAGTCTATTGCAAACATATGAAAGAATAGACTAATAGGTTTTAAAGAATAAAATCTTTCTATTTAATTCAAAAATCATAAGAAAATATATAGGTGTTTTTTTTGGAGATGAGAACCATTTTACAAGTATATTATTAGCTTGGTGGAGTACATAATATATTAAATTATCTAGTAATTTGAGATTATATTGCTTGTAGATGATCATCCTCCCCCCTCCAAAGGGATACACACAAATTATCCCACATAGGGGCATTTCATTGGTAGTTAAAGCTATT
This sequence comes from Cryptomeria japonica, assembly GCF_030272615.1. NCBI lineage: Eukaryota > Viridiplantae > Streptophyta > Pinopsida > Cupressales > Cupressaceae > Cryptomeria > Cryptomeria japonica. The sequence goes on along the minus strand of NC_081413.1, from coordinate 464,717,917 downwards.
CAAGATACACGTAGACCTACCAAATGTCAAATCTATGTGATTGGAGTGAATGGGGGCCTTTGAAAGTCCATATATTATGTTGTTGCTTAACTTTGTAGTGCCTAAATTTTCTTGTCTTGGTTCTCCTTTTCTGTTAGCATTATGTGTTCCCATCATATAAAATTACTCTAATACATTTCCTATTGCATCCCCCCTGACCAAAATTTTCTGAGTGTTGTTCTCTATTATCCTCCATTATCCCTTCAACCATTGGATTTTGTTAAAATTCAAAAACCTCTTAAGTATGGAAATGCATCAACCTTTTAATAAGTTTGTTAACTTCCCATACCATTAATATTTATTCTTTCTCTCATCCATGTCACTTGTAAGGGTTTGTGAAATTGTTGATATTTTGATAAGCAAAGTAATAATAAATCCGCAAGCTGAAAAACTTTCCAGAGTGTTGACAAGCAAAGTGACAAAGGTTTTCAAAGTTCACAAACCTTCAAAAATATTGACATGTGATTTTATTTAAGCCCAAAATTCAAATCAAAGACCCAACGAGGTTTAGCATCAAAAAGTTCATAAGTTTACAAAATTGTCAATATGATACCATAAATTTTAGGCTTGCCAAAACTGCCAACAAGATTTGTAAAGTGCCAAGATAAGGTGTCAATGAATTTGTGAAGTTGCCAAAATACTACTAAAGTTTCAAGATGATGGCAAGTAGGTGAGTTTGTAAGTTCACAAACTCATTGAAAAGTTCCAAAAGTTTCAAAATCACTAACAAGTTCACTAAGGTTATGGAAGAAATTTCAATAATGATGCATTGGTGAGCTCACGAGTTCATAACATTATTGAAACATTGCCAAGTTTTATAATGCTTAGAATCAATGCTTTAAAAGGTTTCCAAAATTATTAAAATACTGACAGGGTCAAAAGAGGCTCTAAAATGTTGAAATTAACTCCTATTCGCCCATACTTACCTCCTTGCACAACCCATGATATTGTGATCAATTAATTTATTTCCTACAACTCACAATGGTCTTTTCTTGCATTATATCACATGTATCTCACAAATTTCATGGGACATACCTTCCTATGCACACATAAAATAAAGGAAACCATTAATATTTTGGGGGTGGATATGATAAAAAAAAAAAAAAAAAAAACTTCTACACTCTTCATGGTATTGATGGATTCCTTTGACAAAAGATTTTGTGTAAAAATACATCAGATTGATGATATGTGTAAGCATGCAACCTCTATAGAAACCCTATTCCTTTCTAAAATCCACTCAATAGTGTTGAGGAATATATTTATTACAAGTTTTTATATTGATGGGTCAATCATTTCTCCATTTTCATGCAACTGCGAGTGCCAATCAAACTCTCGGTTTCAATTCCTATAAATATGGTTGGTTATTGTGAAACATATTGTATAAGTCATAAAGAGGTAGTTTTTTGGTAGAAAATATTCATAATTGTTGTATCCTTTGTTATTTTTATTTTCAAGGGAACTTGTGATAAATTATGACAACATTGTATTTTAGAGTTTTTAGTTGTCAAATTTGTTGGTATGAATATAATGATCTAATTTGATAAGTGTATGAATCAGTATGACAAACTTTTACTTTTTTAACTTAATATTATAAACATATTATTATATCTCAAAACATATTCATTGCATATTAACATTTACATGAGATCTAATTATGATGAATACAAATAGAACACAAGATATATACGTGGAAACTGTTACGAGAGGAAACCATGGCAAAATATCTTCCTTATATACATGAAACTCTTTTACAAATTTGTAGGTATTAACCCACTAGAGGCACCAACCTCTCATTCGAATTTATGAGCACCTGCCCACTAGAGGCGCCAACCTGTCATTCAAATTTCCACCTTTTATCAGATGATGGATGATCCTATTCTTCACAAATTCTGCTATAGTTCTTCCTCTCAACATGATCTTCAAATCTACTATGAAATGACTATAAGACTACCTCACAATTCTCTTCACAATGAAGTTATTTATATCATCTTTGAAACTGCTATAAATCTTATCACAATTCTAATACAAAGATATCACAATCTCTTACTTATAATTTATGTTTATCAAATTCATATATATACTTCTAAATTAATCTTCTATATAATGCATCATCCCCTTGGTGTATGTACTCCAGCTATATTCTTCTAATACACCCTCACCCTCAGTCAATTCTTGCCTTATGAATAAATATCTTCCACATACCCCTTCATAGAGATAATATCTCTCGAAAGAGATATCCTTTCTAATAGGCACCTTTGGTCAATTCATGTAAACAATTCTTATTAACTAAATACAAGTCATGCCTCATGAACCGCTTGCTTTAACCAATGATTCCTGACTTGAATCTTTATGTGTTGTCTTTAACATAGTCGTTGTATTATCAATGGTTTGTTATCATTGCTATGTTACTTCAAGTAAATCATTGTTTAGTAGTTAGTAAATCGTTGCTCATAAACTAATATATTATTCTCTTGTTATTAAACTCCACAAACATTGAAAGAAATATAAAATTGGAACACAAATAAACTGTTCTATTAATTGAAGAGATTACAAGAGCTTCTTGATCCACTGATCAAGGATCAGACTAATTGATCGAGAATGAATTACAACTCCCTCATTATATAGTGGTCTTAGATACATCTAGATATTGTAAAACTTGTATTATTGAGAATAAAGCAAAAAACTAGAACTAAAAAACTAAGCTTATCATAGCAGTTTGCAAACTGCTGATTTACAAAAAAATATAAAACAAAAAACAAAGTTAAACAAAGTTTTCTTCACTGCGAAGATAGCAGTGGTAACAATGAATAAAACTAAAAAAGTTGCTTTATTAAAAAAAGCGAAGATATGCTTTCCACCATAGCTTGATCTCCAAGGCATCGTTCATCTTCAATCTCCCCCTGAATGATGAATGGAGGTGAGTCCCAAATGATTTCCAACAATCTCCCCCTTAATTTCAACCACTAATCGATTTAACAAAAAAATAATTGTATTTTCATCTGGCTTCAACGGGCTCAACTCCTACCACTTTCCATCATGTAGCGATCTCTATTTAGACTGCAAATTCTTGACTTTTAACTCCTTCAAGCCTTTTCTAAGACTTGGATTTGACTTTCTCACGCGATTGAATATTGGTGGCTTAAAATAATTTCTCCAATTTTCACAAAAAAACTTGTGATCTTCTCTCCTCTCGTAGAAGGCTTCTCTTTTTTTTTTTTGACAAAAAACACTATGGCCTCTTCAAAGACCATGATTGGGCTTCCTCACACAACTTCATGTTGGTGGCTTTGACCAATTCTTTAGCATTTACAAGATCCATGATCTTCTTCATACAAATCAATATTTTTGATGATTTGTGATAGTTGTCTTTGTCTTCTTCAACAATCTTATAAATGAAGGGCTTCACCTTTTTGGAGGTGGTTTTAAACTTATAGTTAATGCCAGATTACAATCTTCTCTTTTGAGGGTTGACTTCACCTTATTTAGGAGGTGGTTTCTACAATGAAAGCAAGTTTGACATTGTTGGCTTCAAAAATACTTCACCCTTTGAAGTATTGTGATCTTCGCCGATCTCCTCTGGTGGCTTCCTAAGTTATGACTAGATTTAGTAATTTCTTCAGTGCTCATACTGGTTCTTCAGAATCTTCAACCCCCCACAATCTTTCTTGAATTAGAATACATTTTCAAACCTGCTCTGATACCAAATGAAAGAAATATAAAATTGGAACACAAATAAATTGTTCTATTAATTGAAGAGATTACAAGAGCTTCTTGATCAACTGATTGATAGAGAATGAATTACAACTCCCTCATTATATAGAGGTCTTAGATACATCTAGATATTGGAAAACTTGTATTATTGAGAATAGAACTAAAAAACTAAGCTTCTCATAGCAATTTGCAAATTACTGATTTACAAAAAAAAAATATAAAACAAAAAACAAAGTTAAACAAAGATTTCTTCACTGCGAAGATAGCAGTGGTAACAATGAATAAAACTAAAAAAAATTGCTTTATTAAAAAAGAGGAGATATGCTTTCCACCACAGCTTGATCTCCAAGGTATCGTTCATCTTCAAGCATTAATCGCTCCACTTTGTAAATTGTTTTTTTTTTTTAAAGAAAAAAGAAAAAAACTTCTTAACAAATCGTATCAGATTGACCCGCATATTGATGCGATTACATTTTATTAATGTTGTCATTTAAAATGAATCCCTGCCTTAACAAGTCAAATCGTACTTGATTATTCCTTTGAAAGTTTGTTAACTTCACTTCTCAAAATCCACCCTTAATCTTTATCGAGCTTGCCTTATAATATTAATCATTGTATGGATTGGGCTTGCTGACTTGTTTTATGATTGCTGACTTGTTTTGAGATCGCTGACTTTTCTTCAAACACGATTACAACCTTCGACTTTTCTTCTATGTAATTTCTACATAACTTAATCGCTGTTAACGTCAACCCTTCTTCTCATCATTCAACAATGAAGTTGCTTACACCAGTATGCATGTTGCTAGACGTTACTATTTTGTGCAGTCGACCTTCTTGTTATAGGCGGCTCTATCATTTTTAATTTCTCCTTCCGTAGTCTTAATTAAATCGTTGCTCTTTAATAAGTCCACTGTATTATATGTCAAGTTCGCTATCCAATCAATGAGTCGGCTATCATGTTTTCTTCTTGATCACTGATATCTTATGAATTTTCTACCTTTATATTTATCAACATAAACATATCGACAACCTTTGATAGAATTATCACTGAGTGCACCAAATTGTCTTCTTCTTCAGTATGATTTATGTCATGCCAGAAATATGAACTATCTACCATAATCTTTGTTTCATCTTTGTCGCTGCTTCGTGAAGACTCGTGAATTGCTTGTCGTGTCTTGTTTCACCGCTGCCTTTTTTAGTTCGTCTTCTTCTCTTAATTTGTGTTCAAATAGAATCACATTTTCCACTTTATTAACTTTATAGTTAAATTAATTTCAATGACTTTATTTGATCGTTGCCATTTGTAAATACTTTATCGTTGTACTCTCATTGCTGCTCCTATGCTAAGGAAACTCTTAGTTCTTTACGCAATCCTTGGCATCAATATTATGCCGGTGTTACTATCACACTTGCAATATGTATATGCACAATCATATGTTGAATATATCTTGTATTTGGATACAGCACGATGATAGGATATTATTACATTTACAGCTTGCATATCCAACTCGATATCAACAATTATTTTCTTTTAAAGACACATGTTTTGTTTCACAATATTATTCTTATTGATTGACATTTATCCAACTTTTTTTTTTATCACAAGTCTTCTTTGTTGGACCCTCATATCATTTTGACATCAAATTATTTCTTGACATCAATGGCAATTATGTCTTCCCTCTTTTGACATCAATGATTATTCCAAAAATTAAATCCCACATCATTATGAAGGTTATGAATGTTACACCAAATCTTGATGATCAACGTCTTTTATTTTTATCAACACTTTCTCAATGTGTCAGGCTTTGGCCTTGGAATTTATGAACTCTCAAAGCTCATGACATATTGAGTAGGAATTAGCAGTGAGCACCATAAGTAATTGGAATAGTCAACACAAGGTGTGAGTTGTTAAGATTTTAAAGTAACTTTTCAATATATAGTAAAATTAGGTGGGATTTTGAAGTGAATAGGGCCTAGGTTTTTAACTATACTCAAAATTTTGCATGTATGTCTTGGTAGTGAAATATATTATGGCATGAGATAATTAAGAGTAGACACATGGAAAGTTTTTCCAAAAACAATATCTAGACCGGATATAGTGCAGGAAATATGCATGGTGGCTAGGTTTCCAGCAGCACCAAAACATTCACATATGAATGCAGTAAGAAGAATTTTTAGGTACCCAAGGGACACTAGCCATTTCAAGTTCCTTAGAAGCTCGAGGAAGCAAATATTGTATTCTTGATTGAATGAACTAGATGGGTAACTTATTTTGGTCTATGAATTCATGGCTTTACGATCTCAGACATGGACTTAATATTTAAATTTAACCTAATATGTTTTTATGGCCATCCAATAGTCTCCCTAGACCTCTAAGCTTGAAAATATTATGTTGGGTCCCAAAATTAATGCTCTGAAATCTTGAAACAAGTTGTATCTTTGAGGATAGGAGGTGTCTTCAAGAAGATAAAATCGATGTTCATCCACAAATTATGGAGGGTGAAAATACATTTGATAATAGTGGATAACATATCTTACACTGTGGTCTCAACTTACACCTATGAGAGTGTCCGTAAAGTTATCTCAAATATGGTTTAAGTTATCTGAAATAGGCCTATATATTAGTTAATTGAGATAATATTTTAAAATATCTTAAACTAGAACCTACATCTATCTTGTCGAAAGTAAATCATGTCAAGAATGATAACAAACATAATTTAATAGAAGAATTTAAGGAAGGCCTTCATAAAGAAGAGGAAGAAGACAAGAAACGAGATCTTAGTATTCAATATAGGTTAGTTCCAATGATAGAATCGTTCAAAGGAGATAATGTTCAACCTACAAAAACTTTTACAACTTGAACTCTACCTAAGTATAAAGTTCAACTTGGAAAGTGTGAGAAAATATGGCCTAATTGTAAAATATATATTTTAGGAAGACTATCAAACACTATTAGAGACTATAGAAATAACATGTGTATTATCTTAGAAATTGATAAAATTAGCCTTGATGAGAATGGCAGTTTAATCCTTAAAAATATCTTATTAAAAGTATTAGAATTAAGAAAAATGGATTTGATGTATTGAACATAGTGCTTCATGATCTCATGAGAAATAATACTTTGTGACTTGTAAATATGTATATAAGACATAAACCAATAAGTTGTGAGTGGGTATTCTTAATAAATTATGTCTCATAAAACAGCTAACAAATATAAAGTTGAGTAGTAGTAAAATGATATACTTAAAAGGATGCCAGTAATTATGAAGAAAATATTGGCCTAACATTAGTTGGAGATAATCAAGATTATCTATATTTGACACATGCTTTAGCTAGTGTACCAATGGACATGTCGAAGAAGAAGTATACATGCATTGACTTGAATGGATTGTGTTAAAAATAAAAGAAAATTACATATACAAATTAGTCAAATCCTTTTATGGTTTGAAGAAAGCGCTTTCTGCATGGTAGTATGGTACATCAAAATTGAATTACATATCTAGCACATAACATTCAAGATTTTATAAACTATATAATTTTTGTAAGATAATAAAAAAGACTACTTATGAATGAACCATTAAAACATGTAAATGCTCATTGGTATACAACTTTAATACTATTCCACTTAGGATCAATTTAAATATGGATTCACAATGGTCCTATCACTTTTTAAAATTAAAAAACTTAAAGAAAGGTTGTGCTGTGACGTTTTCACACATCGCCCAATTGCAAATGGGGACCCCCACTTTTTTTTCGCTTTTTAGGTTAGTTGTCTCAGCTTAGTCGTTGGTAATTGTCAAGTCTTTGCTATTAGCCTTTTATTTGTAGTTTCTCAGGAGATGAACAAATCTCTCCCTCTAGGATGAAATGAGGTAATTGACACTTCCTTTGCCCTCCAAAGCTTTCGACCTACATTTCCCAGCACTAACAGTGGATGCCCAAGCCTGATCGCTTCCCTCCCATCTCCTTTCACTACCTCTGCATCATTCGTCCCTCTCCACCCCACCTTCCTAACATTTCATCCCTACACCCTTCCTTCCTTCTCACTCTATCACCTACTTTTATTCCAACCCTTATACCTCCCAACTTTCATTTATCATACCTACTAACATACCTACATTACTATCCTCCGTCTAACTTTCACCTCCATCTCTTCACCTACACCTTCTACTTTTGACCTTTCACTCCCATCACCTTCCATTTCCTAACCACCCTTCCCTAAACCTATCCTTCCGTTCACCCTACCTTCCTATAACCTTTATCCCCACATCCTACCTTTTGTTCTACCTCTCATACCCTCCATTCCTTACAATTTCTAACCTATATCTCACACCCCTTAACCTACACATCCACTACCCACACTCCCTTACCACCCTACCCCCTACCCCTATCCTATCCTAACCCACCTTTCATTCCCTACATTTTCTAACCTATCCCACACCCCCTTACCCTTTCACTACCCCTTATACCTCTAATTCCACTTTACTCCCTAATATATCCTAACTCCCTTCATTACCCCTTATACCTCCCACACCTAAATCTACCTTACCCCACGGTATGTCCTACCCTTCCCTATATCCCCCACATCCATATCCCTTATGTCTCCCTTTCTGCAACATCCTCTACTTACCTTTCCCTTGTGGCCTTTCTTTACCACATTTCTTCATCCCTCCTTGCCACATCATTGCTTGGGCCCCACCAAACTCTAAGATGGAAAACAAAGTTTAAGTCATTTTAAAGAAAAAAATGAGCATC